>NW_023458555.1:35782115-35786898 GCF_013731165.1 Rhagoletis pomonella | reverse complement strand
AAATAAGCAAGTGAGCAGAGCATTTGAATAAAAGAAGCGCAAAAAAAGGAAAAAATACGTAGTGCCTGGCAACTACATATGTACATTGAAGTGTGCTTGTCATGTGGCACAAACGTGTTGCAGCCAGAAACCAAAACGATGAAAAGAGTAGCAGATATATAAAACAATTTTGGTAGTTTCAAAAACAATTCTAGATTTCTGAGAATGAAGTTGAGCACTTTCGCGCACTGCTGAAACGTTGCACTTGCAGGTGTCTGTTTTGGCAAAGAGACCCAAACTCACATATCAGTATATATAAACCTTTAACACCTACATACGTACATATATATCGTCACCTGAAATGTAGAAGTTCGTAACTAACAAAAAATCGAAACTTTGATGAAAATGCATTTCATCGAATTACTACTAGTACCCGCTCGTATTATGTTTTTTGCATTTCAGGTGGCGATATGTATAAGTAAAAGAATTACGTTTTAAATTAGAGATTGTGATTTATATATTAAGTAGGCATGTGTTTCTTGAAATGTATTTTAATTTATTTGTTTTTTCATCTTTATTACGTATTTCAGAATTTTTTCTTTTCTTATTTTTTTATACTTTTTATATTTTTTATTTCTTTTACTTCGTTTATAATTTCGTTAATTTTCTTATATTGTCTATATTTTTTATATTATCTACATTTTTTATATTGTCTATTTTTTATATTATCTTTATTTTTGATATTGTCTATATTTTTTATATTATCTATATTTTTTATATTATCTTTACTCTTTTATATTATCTTTACTTTTTTATATTATCTTTACTTTTTTATATTATCTTTACTTTTTTATAGTATCTTTATTGTTTTTGTCACCTTTATTTTGTATATTATCTATATTTTTTATACTAACTATATATTTTTATTTTTTTTATATTATTTACAGTGGTTTTTTCTTTATTTATTTTTTGGAAAAATTACAGTTTATACCACAGCGAAAACAAAACCAAGTTTCAAGCCTTGTAGAGGCGTAGGGATGTTTCGCAAATATTAAATATATGTTTTTCACCTTTCCGAAAGCTACCGCTACATGGTAAGCCGGGGTGTATAAATTTTGAGTAAACTAGCGTCCTTAAATTTCGAAATATTGACGTTTCAAGCATTTCTCAAATTTACCGTTATATGAAAAGCGGCCGTAATTTTAGTCCGATTTCAATAATTTTTAACGTTTTGCTTTTATGTGGCAAGCACAATAACCACACCGAGTTTGGTACAAATTGCTAGAACGGTTAGCGAGATACATATATGTGATCATAATACCCTTGTGCACAAGTGCGCTCGGGTATAAAAATATTGTAAATTATACTGATTTGCAGCAAAAATGCTGATTCCGAAAATCGACTTAATTTTTACCTCCCTTTTATTAGCACGGGATGTAACTATGTAATATTGATGCGCCTAAAAGACGCAGCGATTTCTATTCTCAAGTTACATACATACATACATACCTGATGACAGTACAAATGGAAATTATAATAGCGAGGTTTTAGTTTTTTAAACTATAATTTTATTTATTCTCTGGATAAGTTTTCAAGATATTTTCAATTTACCGTTATTCAGCTTAAAAGAAAAAGTAGTTACTCTTAACCGCGTATGTATATCTTACCACCCAATACAACAATCTTAATACGAAATACGGCAAACGGAAGCTTACAAAATTTCAAATAGACCGTATATACATCACTTTTCGATAGGTCTGATAGTTTCTGACAAATTAATTAATCATTCCAGATTTTTTTTTTTTTGGTTATTGAAAATATAAAAAAAAAATCACCTTAACAGAAGAAATATTTAAAAACAACACGTTCTGCGTCAAATTTTCGCCTTTGTGCTAAAGATTGTTCTGTTACAAAAAACAATCAAGTTACCACTAAAGAAAATCGATGGATAAATAAAGAAGTAATGAGTGGTGAAATGAAAATGCGCAACAACTTTTTTATGAGAAATGAGTAGGAAATAACGTTACTCATACGCCATGTACACCTAAGTAGCATGCTTTTATTTTCATTTTCATTTGATCACTCATCTTCTTCTTTATTTATCGATTTTCAATAATATTAGAGTGGACTCTCTTCCCATGTAAACATTCGCATTCGCAAAACATTCGTATCATTTGATGCGAATGTGTAATATGATGCGAATCATTCGCATAACGAATGCGAATGCAAATATTCGCAACATCCCTGTAGAGAAGTTATGAAAAATGCCAAAATTAAATAATTAGTACGCCTGAAGTGCTCAAAATGTTGAGGTGCTATCGTTTTGTCGCGGGCTCTACATACACATCTCCACTTGCGCGAGCCTTTGTGTCCGAACAAATAATTGCTGTAGTCCAATGCTTTCGATCGAATGCAAGATTTTGCTTTTTTCTCATTTGAAGAGAGAATTCCCGATCAGCGCCATTCAACTCTAAAACATATACACCTTTTTTTATTGTCTGCTTGGATCATATATCATTAACGAACCAGTGATTCGAAAAAACGTATCGAATATTAGTAAAGCCAAGTTTTCAAAGGCTTTTGCTGAAGTCACCGTAATGCGATTTTTCGCGAATTCTAAGAAAATATTATCATTGAATACGAATAGCAACGAACTGTAATCCCACTCAGTTGCCGCGTTTTACTATAACATTCACAAAGATATATTTCTCTGATTCTTAAGCTGTACGATGAACGATGTACCTATGTACTATTATGTATACGTGAGTACATGTGTATGTCTATCTTTTACTGTATAACAATTAATCTGCAGTAGACTCGGTAGGAAATTATCTTACCATGAAAACCCTTCTACTGAATTCTATGAAAATTCACTTTGCATGGCGACAATTCTGAGCCTTAATTAAAACTTCATAAACATTGCCATGCAACACCTTAATTAATGTATGTGAAACAAAAAAAAAACGCCTAAAAACACCAAGAACAAAGCACTTGCGAACAATTATGCTATGCTCTCTTGAGCTGGAGGCAAAAGAAAAAAATTAAAAAATTAGTGTTACAAAACTATTTTTTAATGAGAGAAATGGTGGCTTAAAAGTGTAGCAGACCAGAAAATGTGCGACCAACCAGCTAGCTGGAGGGCAAAAGGCGTGAATTCAACCAAGCTCATCAATAAGCAGCAAATATGCCGCCAGAGCTTTGTCGCCGGCACTGTAGCTGCCGCCATGGAGGGCGATGACAAGAGCAGCCAGCCAACACGCCAATGCTGCTAGTACGAGGCTGTGAATGACGAAAGGCTATAAAAATTATTTGTCTTTCTTCTTTTTCGAACAAAAAAAAACACAAACAAAAAATAAAAATGGTCAATGCAAAATGGGCAAAATTGCGCGCTGGAGTGGCCGACAAAGCGCGCAGCCAAATAATTGTGTGTCAAAATACATTAACGCACGCAAAATCGCAAATAAAATATACAGTGACTCAAACAAGTGTTCAAGTGTTGATTTTTGTGTAAATATTCACAATGTTTTTCAAGTTACTTTTTTTGTTATAAAAAGCCTTTACCAAAACCATATAAATTAAAGTTTTAAACTTAATACAAAATTTAGGAAAACTTAAGAAATATTCATGTAAATTTCGAGCTCCATAATCTGAATCTTTAGCACATTTCTGGGTATGCAGTTTTATACAAACAATTTTAGTCTAATATTTTTGTGGCTGCTTTTGCTATTTTTTATGCAACAAGTACAACTTAAAAAACTTGGCATTAATTTTTTGAAATCTTGTTAAAAAAAAAATGTGCAAAAATCCGCCAGAAAAAAAATATTAAAATTAAACGGTATTTTTTTAGCCGTTTGAAACTTGCGCTGAAACTAAAATTGTATTGGCTTATAAAACTGCATACGCAAACATGTTTTGAAGATTCTGATTAAGAAGCTTGAAATTTTTATGAAAATTTGTTAAATTTTGTATAAAGTAGGAATCTTTGATTTATGTCGTTTTGCTTAAAGCTTGGACAATGTTTTTATAGAAAAATAACAAAACCAAAATTAGTCTGGAAAAAAATTTTAGAAAACCAACACGTGAACGCTTGTTTGAGGCACTGTAAACAGTATACTTATATGTATATTTGTATATACTCAAGTGTGTTTTTAGCTCTGTTTTTATGAGTTTTTATACTAATTTTCTATTATTTAAGCTATTTCTGCTCCACTGTCTATTATTGTAGTTTTGAATGCCAATCAAGTTTCGATGCAAGTAGTTTGCCAAATTTTCTTTTGCTATTTTTATATTTTATTTATGGGCACTAAATTTCAACTCTGTCATTCTAAGTCTAAAGAATGGCGCATAAAAAAACTTATGCGATTATAAGACAGTTGAAATGATTACTAAATTATATTTGTTTGCAGAAATCGCTTAAGTTTTTTTTTATAGTTTGAAATCACTTTTCAGTGGTTAGATACTTTTCCAACTTATCTTCCACACATATGTATGTAAATTAAAAATGAGTAGCCAAAAATAATACTATGGCGAAAATCTGTCTTAAGGCTCACGTAATTTGGATAGACTCACGTAAAGTTTATACACACTTACTAGTTCGTAGAGAGCCTAGCAAGCAGGTGGCTCTTTGTATTTTCCCACAGGGCAGCAGGCGACCGATTAAGGACCTTGCTGAGGCTCTATACTTTATTAACAGTTGCGAGAGAGGTCAGGGAAGACGTTAACATTCAAATACTGGTAATCCATCAGAATCTAGAAACTTCGAGGATATGCGTGAGGAATTTCGCAAAAGAAAATTGTTGGGCCA
>NW_023458555.1:35777965-35782015 GCF_013731165.1 Rhagoletis pomonella | reverse complement strand
TGGCCCAACAATTTTCTTTTGCGAAATTCCTCACGCATATCCTCGAAATTTCTAGATTCTGATGTATTACCAGTATTTGAATGTAAACGTCTTCCCTGACCTCTCTCGCAACTGTTAATAAAGTATAGAGCCTCAGCAAGGTCCTTAATCGGTCGCCTGCTGCCCTGTGGGAAAATACAAAGAGCCACCTGCTAGGCTCTCTACGAACTAGTAAGTGTGTATAAACTTTACGATAGTCTATCCAAATTACGTGAGCCTTAAGACAGATTTTCGCCATAGTATTATTTTTGGCTACTCATTTTTAATTTACATACATATGTATGTGTGGGAGATAAGTTGGAAAATTATCTAACCATTGAAAAGTGATTTCAAACTATAAAAAAAAAAACTTAAGCGATTTTCGCAAACAAATATAATTTAATAATCATTTCGACTGTCTTATAATCGCATAAGTTTTTTTATGCGCCATTCTTTAGACTCAGAATGACAGAGTTGAAATTTAGTGCCCATAAATAAAATATAAAAATAGCAAAAGAAAATTTGGCAAACTACTTGCATCGAAACTCGATTGGCATTCAACTACTTAGTTCGAAATAAGAAGCTGAAACAACAAAACTACAATAGAATAGACAGTGGAGCAGAAATAGCTTAAATAATAGAAAATTAGCATAAAAACTCATAAAAACAGAGCTAAAAACACACTTGAGTACATACAAATATACATATAAGTATACTGTTTACAGTGCCTCAAACAAGCGTTCACCTGTTGGTTTTCTAAAATTTTTTTCCAGACTAATTTTCGTTTTGTTATTTTTCTATAAAAACATTGTCCAAGCTTTAAGCAAAACGACATAAATCAAAAATTCCTACTTTATACAAAATTTAACAAATTTTCATAAAAATTTCAAGCTTCTTAATCAGAATCTTCAAAACATTTTTGCGTATGCAGTTTTATAAGCCAATACAATTTTAGTTTCAGCGCAGGTTTCAAACGGCTAAAAAAATACCGTTTAATTTTAATATTTTTTTTGCTGGCGGATTTTTGCACATTTTTTTTAAACAAAATTTCAAAAAATTAATGCCTAGTTTTTTAAGTTGTACTTGTTGCATAAAAAAAAGCAAAATCAGCCACAAAAGTATTAGACTAAAATTGTATGTATAAAACTGCATACCCAGAAATGTGCTGGAGATTCAGATTATGGAGCTCGAAATTTACATGAATATTTTTTAAATTTTCCTAAATTTTGCATTAAGTTTAAAACTTTGATTTATATGGTTTTCGTAAAGGCTTTTTATAACAAAAAAAAGTAACTTGAAAAACATTGTGAATATTTACACAAAAATCACCACTAGAACATTTTTTTGAGTCACTGTATATTTTATTTGCGATTTTGCGTGCGTTAATATATTTTGACACACAATTATTTGGCTGCGCGCTTTGTCGGCCACTCCAGCGCGCAATTTTGCCCACTTTGCATTGACCATTTTTATTTTTTGTTTGTGTTTTGTTTTTTTTTTTTGTTCGAAAAAGAAGAAAGACAAATTAATTTTTATAGCCTTTCGTCATTCACAGCCTCGTACTAGCAGCGTTGGCGTGTTGGCTGGCTGCTCTTGTCATCGCCCTCCATAGCGGCAGCTACAGTGCGGCGACAAAGCTTTGGCGGCACATTTGCTGCTTATTGATTTGCTTGGTTGAATTCACGCCTTTTGCCCTCCAGCTAGTTGGTTGGTCGCACATTTTCTGGTCTGCTACACTTTTAAGCCAAATTTTTTATTTTATTTGTTTAACTATCCTCATCTCATTTGTAGGCTCGCATTAAAAAATTGTTTTGTAACACTAATTTTTTAATTTTTTTCTTTTGCCTCCAGCTCAAGAGAGCATAGCATAATTGTTCGCAAGTGCTTTGTTCTTGGTGTTTTTAGGCGTTTTTTTTTTGTTTCACACCCATTAATTAAGGTGTTGCATGACAATGTTTTTGAAGTTTTAATTAAGGCTAAGAATTGTCGCCATATAAAGTGAATTTTCATAGAATTCAGTAGAAGGGTTTTCATGGTAAGATAATTTCCTACCGAGTCTACTGTAGATTAATTGTTAAACAGTAAAAGATAGACATACACATGTACTCACGTATGCATATAGTACATAGGTACATCGTTAGTGGTGGCACCTCCCTTACCATCCTCAATGCATTTCAGCTTAAGAATCAGAGAAATAAATCTTTGTGAATGTTTTATGAAAACGCGGCAACTGAGTGGGATTACAGTTCGTTGCTATTCGTATTCAGTGAAGCTGTGTATGTACAGCCCGCGATACAACGATAGCACCTCAACATATTGAGCACTTCAGGCGTACTAATTATTTAAATTTGGCATTTTTCATAACTCCTCTACAGGGATGTTGCGAATATTTGCATTCGCAATTTGTTATGCGAATGATTCGCATCATATTACACATTCGCATCAATTGATACAAATGTTTTGCGAATGCAAATGTTTACAGTCCACTCTAATATTATTGAAAATCGATAAATAAAGAAGAAGATGAGTGATCAAATGAAAATGAAAATAAAAGCGTGCTACTTAGGTGTACATGGCGTATGAGTAACATTATTTCCTGCTCATTTCTTATACAAAACTTTTTGCGCAGTTTCATTTCATCACTCATTACTTCTTTATTTATCCATCGATTTTCTTCAGTGGTATCTTGATTGTTTTTTGTAACAGAACAATCTTTAGCACAAAGGCAAAAACTTGACGCAGAACCTGTTGTTTTTAAATATTTCTTTTGTTAAACTGTTTTTTTCATATTTTCATTAACAAAAAAAAAAAAAAAAATTCTGGAATGATTAATTAATTTGTTAGAAACTATCAGACCTATCGAAAAGTGATATGTATACATCATACGGTCCATTTAAAATTTTGTTAGCTTCCGTTTGCCGTATTTCGTATTAAGATTGTTGTATTGCGTCGTAAGATATACATACGTGGTTAAGAGTAACCACTTTTACTTTTAAGCTGAATAACGGTAAATTGAAAATATCTTGAAAACTTATCCAGAGAATAAATAAAATTATAGTTTAAACAAGTAAGAAAGTCTAAGTTCGGGCGGAGCCGAACATTAAATACCCGGCGCAAGTATTAAATATATGTTTTCCACCTTTCCGAAAGCTACCAATACATGATAAGCCGGGGTGTATACATTTTAAGTAAATTAGCGTCCTTAAACTTCGAAATATTGCAGTTTCAAGCATATCTGAAATTTACCGTTATATGAAAAGCGGCCTCAATTTTAGTCCGATTTCAACAATTTTCAACGGTTTCCTTTTATGTGGCAAGCACAATAACCATACCGAGCTTGGTACAAATTGCTAGAACGGTTAGCGAGATACATATATGTGATCACAAGTGGGCGGTGCTACGCCCATTTTCCAAAATTTTGTCATAAACGTATTTCTTGGTAAAGAATTGTTGCAATCATCAATTTTGAATAAATTAGCTTCAATATTTACTGATTTATCGAAGATTTTGTATTTCTCGAAATTACCGTTATATGGGATGTGGGCGTGGTTATTGGTATGCTGTACCAGGACCAACAACTGTGCCAAGTTTGGAAGAAATTGGTGTAGCGGTTACCAAGATATACACATGTAACCATAAGTGGGCGTGGCTACGCCCATTTGCCAAAATTTTGTAATATTCTTATTTTTCGTCTAAAACTCATTGCAAATATCAATTTTGAGTGAATTATCTTCAGTAGTTACTAAAATATCGCAGTTTTCGTTTTTCTGAAAATTACCGTTATATGGGAGGTAGGCGTGGTTATTGTCCGATTTTTTAAATTTTCAGCCATTTAGTAAACTGTACTAAGACCAACAACTGTGCCAAGTTTGGAAGAAATTGGTGCAGCGGTTACCAAGATATACACATGTAACCATAAGTGGGCGTGGCTACGCCCATTTTCCAAAAATTTATAATATTCATGTTTTCCGTCTGAAACTCATTGTAAGTATCAATTTTGAGTGAATTATCTTCAGTAGTTACTAAAATATC
>NW_023458555.1:35768145-35777865 GCF_013731165.1 Rhagoletis pomonella | reverse complement strand
TTCGAGGATATGCGTGAGGAATTTCGCAAAAGAAAATTGTTGGGCCACGCGGAAGAACCTTTTTTAATCTTTCCATACATTTGAAATGAATGAACAGGCATTGGGGGAAATCGAATTTTTTGTGACACATTTCTCGGCGCACAACATCACAACAGTGATGAGCTAAGTTTTGTGCCTCTCTTAGAATAGAGAGGATAATTTCAAAACTCCAAATTTAAAAGCAACAAGTGAACTTCAAATTTCTTATGTCGAAATGTCAAAACTTTAATTTCGATACTTTCACAAACTATATTTTCCGCAGTAAGAATTCCATTTAAATTTCGATAGTCAAAATTGTTGTTCCTATGTATGTATATATTTCGAATTTCAATGTTTTATATTAAATTTTGAAGATGCGCATAACTTTAAATTTGAAAAATTGGGAGAAACCAAAGTTTTTTTTTCTAAGCGCTAACATGAGTTTTCGAAACATTAAAATCTAAAGTTTCGAATCATCTTTGTTACCAGCATCAAAAATTTACTAAAAAAAAAAATATTCAGTTTAAAAGCTACAAGGCAAAATTCTAAGACGGCGGTTACACACGAACGTGTAGAAGCGCGTAGAAACATAGTTAATTTGCTGTTGATAGAAAGAGAAAGAAGCTAGTCAACGTCACGGTGATGCGGTGTGGTGAGTTTTCGTTAACTCGCAGATCCCATAAAATAGATAGTTCTACGTTTTTACGTAAGTGTGAATGGCGCTTTAAGTCTTTTTTTTTTTTTTTTTTTTTTTTTTTTTTAAAAACCCCTTATTTCGAACGTTTGAAGTTTTAATTTAAAATCAATAAACTTCCCTTTCAACCACTTGTTTCAATATGCAACTTTCATTTTTTTCGAATATGTGAAGGCGAACACAGAAGGTTATCGCTAGCATAGAGTGAAAAAATTTTAAGTTTATTTTAGGGGATTTTACCGAAGAGGGAAAAAATTCTTATTGCATACAAATGGGTTGTTCACACTTGTCTGGTAATCAGGTTATCTGGTTAAAAATTATTGCTCGGTAGTGTATGTTATTGTAAACAGAATAAAAAATATAACCACATAACCGGATAACCTGATAACGGGCCAAGTGTGAACAACCGAAATATTTTGCACAATTTTTGAGTTTTCACAAAAAGTGGATTTAGCAACTTTTCTTTCTAAGTTAGCGTTATGCACTTTGAAGCGAATGCACGAATAAACACCATAGAGGTGTTCACGATCCGTTGTATACTGTCTAGCATGGTGCATAGATGGCATGATTGGCTAATTCTGTTGTTGTTTAAACACATGAAACAACAACAACAATCATGCTATTTATGCTATCTATGCGCCATTCAAGACCATATGCATCGGATTATGAATACCCCTCATGTTTTATTGTAGCAAAATTTTCACGCTAAAGAGTTAAAGGAACTCAACGCAGCTCTTTTCCGCCCACAGAAAAGCATACGCTACTTTCTAAAGTTTTGCTGACACCTGACGAAGAAAAACTATTATGAAATTGGTAACAAGAAACATTTACGGATAGAAAAGTACTTTAAATAGAGACAAAGACATTTTACGCTTTTGAAATGTGAACGGAAACGGAAGCCAGTTGGCGGCGATGATGACGACGACGACGACGACGACGATGATTGCGACGCGTCATCACCAAAAACAAAAGAATTGTGTAAGCGACAAAGTCAAGGGCTTTTGTGTTGGCGCTTTCTAGCATTACACGGCATGTAAGCGATTTAATTTCAGCGTCAATCGCATGCGCTGATGAGCGTGCGACCGCATTAAAAAAAAATAATAGAAAAACCAAGCAGGTGTGTGCTGATCGAATTACCAGCGACGTCAAAGGCACTTGTATGTAGTTACTTAAATTGTTTATATGGTCGTGGTAATTAAAAAATTATTAACAAAAAAGTATAAAAAATAAGTATGTATAAAAATCATTAAACAATCAACGGCCCACTAATGTTTATTCACGCTTTTTTTTTCTCTGCGAGTATACTTAAAAAGATTGCAGAACAAATTGACCACTTAAAAGAGTTCTTAGAGTTTATTGCACTCCTTGGGTTTTCGCTCTTCTGATGTGCTGAACTGATTAATCTATTCTGTTTACACGAACCATAGCGATTCTTATTACGAGCATAAGGTCATTAGGCAATTTCGCCTTGAAGTGTTGGTAAGTACCCAGCAAAAAATCGGTAATCGCTTTTAGTGGTAACGTGTTCTAGAAGGCATAGCGTTGTAATGCCTTCGAATTTTTTCACTTCTTTTAGGCATTGTAGGTAATGCAAAGTAGAATGTCATACAATATTTTATTTATTTCGCTTCTTTGTTTCATTTTGGGGAATGCAAAGTAGAATGTCCTATAATATTTCTTTCTTAATTCGCTTCTTTGCTTCATTTCAGGGAATGCAAAGTAGAATGTCCTACAACATTTCATTTTTTTTCGCTTCTTTGCTTCATTTCAGGGCATGCAAAGTAGAATGTCCTACAATATTTTTTTTTTATTTCGCTTCTTTGCTTCATTTCAGGAAATGCAAAGTAGAATGCTACATCGTAGCCAGCTGAAAAATAGAATGCATATCCAAAAAATCTTTCTCTACCGTTAGTTTCTGTGGAAATTTGTCTCGCATAAAAATCATGTTTTGCTTTGTTCAATTTGCAGCGAAGTTGAAGTCAGTCAATGAAGTGAAGTACATGAGTGAGGAAGTACAATTTTAAGCTTAATTAAATATGCATGTATGTACATACCGATTTTTAAGTAAAATCTAAATACCCAAATACATACATATGTATGTATAAAAACTGATTTATACAAATTTTAATTAATTTTAATCTTTTAACACATTTTCTGATTTAATATATGTAAATAAGTATGTACTCATCTGGGCATTCTACATTAGTTTCTCTGTAAGGCATTCTTTGTTCGCTTCTCTGGATTCTGTTTATCCATGCGTTCTCCCTTCGTTTGAAGGTAATGCTGCGGGTAAGGGCTTACCGCCAATGACATGCCCATGTTAAAATAAGGCCTTCCTGAAGCGAAAGGGTAAGCGATTCCCATCGCCTAGCTCGTTTCCACTTTCGCTTCTGTGGTAATCGTGTTTTTTGCTGGGTAGTTGCTGTATAAGGGCGTAGAGTGAAGAAGAAACTAGGAAAGCGCAGAAGTGAAAACAACTCAGCTTATTAGAGAAGGTAAAAGGCGTGAAGATTAACAAGTCATGATTATAATTATTAATATCTGTGAGTATGCGCACAGCCTCCTCTCCTTTTAGCTGCTGCTATTACCTCACTTTGCTTATTGGCTTTGCAAAGTTATTGGCTTGGAGTGAAGTTTGTGATTGGAAAAGTGCTTACAGAAATAAGGTGCTGGTCTGAGTTGTCAGATACATACAGTGACTCAAACAAATGACCACGTGTTGATTTTTTTTTATATTCGTAATATCTTTCGGGCAAAATTTTTTTTGTATTTTTTTCTATAGAAATATCGTCCAAGCTTTACCCAAAAACAAATCAATCACAGTTTCAAATTGTGTACGAAACTTAGGAAAATTCAACAAATTTTCATCAAAATTTCCATTTTTAATCAGAATCTTCAGAACATTTTTGGTTATGCAGTTTTATAGTTTTCTAATCGGAGGTTGGATTTACTGCCAACCGAAAGCAATGAAATTTTACTTCAAAAAAAGAAAAATCACAGTTAAGAACTTACTCTAATCCTCAATATACATATTCGCCAAACGGAGCCCCTTTTATCTCCGAAACATGAGCTTTCCACCGCTTTCAACTCCTTGTAGATATCTATATGACAGAACCGCTCTAGTTATCGACCGCAGTGAGCTTTCGCTTTTGCACTGATGCCTGATAACTGATACTCATCCCGCAACACTCTCGCATCTGAGCGTAGGCTGACGGGTATGGCTTGTTTTGACAAACTGCTCTCTGTCAAGGTTTTTCGCACGACTGTTTTTCTTCTTTACTAAAAGAAAAACACAATTTAGGGTAATTCTGTGTGTCAAACTTTTATGGAGGTCTCTCATTCAACGAAGAAAATTTATTGACACAATACTGTTGTAAATGGTCACATGAAAATTCGTAAATTGCGTCATTTTAGCAAACCTATATTGGTGTAAGCCTCGAGGAGGATCAACTGATTCCACAAAACGGCTCCGGTCCCAGTAGTACAGACGATGAGACCTCCATTGCCATTTCGTCCTGGGCCTTGATGACCACGATCCCGCAGTGTTCTGGTATCCAGCATATTAACACCGTGTTCCTTGCTTCCAAGAGCCGGATAGTGTAAAGGAACTCCTTGACAAGCGTTGAGATGATCGTCCTATTGGAAAGGGCCCTTATGGTCGTCTAACTATCTGAAAATAGATTGCTAGTACCTCGGTCTGAAAGATTGTGGACCAAGTGCCCATTGCAATCCTGATCTGACCTCCAACTTTGATTATTCTGCGTACCAGTGCACATATCTGGTAAACCATTTGACTAGACATCTGATCTGAAATTTTGACCTAAAATTACCTTCGAAAGCAGATTTCCTTTGGCATAGCTTCGAAGAACTTCTACACCTGGTATTTTGCTCAAAATACCTTTGTGTTGTGTCTTGTTTTTAAGAGTACCTACTATCAGAATTTTACATTTGCAAATTCCTCGAGGCTGCTGCTTGGATAAAAATGTGGTGTAGGGTTCAACCTAGGAGCGACTCTAAGGACGCGGTTGAACACGTTCTCATTGCTTCTATCACCGACAGTAGAGCCGTCCTATGGACTTTGTTCAGAAGTGAAGACAGTTTTTTGCAGCGTTTTCGGCCACCAGACTATGGAGGTATATGCTACAATCGAACGGACTATAGAGTTCGGTATAGCCATTCTATTAGTTTGGAGTTTAGACTTCATGTTCAACCGAAAGGTCTTCGATAGGACCACATGACTAGGGTGGATTTACTAAGAGTTTTACTTGATGCATTCGGCTAGAAGTAACCAACAATTTAAGCACAAGAAGTGGAAGTGACTCAGAAACGGAAAAAGGCCGGTTATACAAATTATGGTCGGCAAATTTTTTTAGTTTAAATTGCAAGACTCTTTGCTCTTGCTTAGCTAGCTCAATCTTCTTCACGCGGAGTAAATTTTATTTTGGTGGGTTTTGGTCTATTTTGGTTGGTAGTCGTCTGCTTATTGTGATGCGGGTATATGTAATTTCATCCACCTCTGCGCTTCTACGTAAGCCATAGACGTCATGGGCATTTAGTAAACACAACACCAGCTACAACACGATGCCAACAATTTCGAATGCAACGTAAATGTAATGCAAGTACATATATATAAACGAGTGCATGAGCATGCATCGCTTAACAGGTGAGTATTATGTGAATTTTTCTTCAAAAATTAAAAAAAAAATATGTACAATTTTGTAGTCACTGATGCATTTGAGGTAAATTAACTGTTGGAGATCTTTAGTTGTAGCATTTTCTTACTTGTTGGCCAATGTTTTTCTTTCTTTTTTTTGCTGTCTCATGTAAACATCTTGGTGGTTTGCTATTGTTGCTGGTTCGTTGCTTCGGTGTGGCGTTCACGTCAGCATCATCATTGTCCGCTGCAAGCTGGCTGCTAGTCAAATGTCAAGTTCATGAGCGCTCGAATAAAGTTGCGCATGCGTAACGTTTTGCATAAGAGAAAAAAACAAATGTGGATGTAGTTCAAGCGCTACACCTCTTTGGTTTCCCTCGTTTGTCTATGAGTAAGTTTCTTCATTTCTGCCTTCACTGCTGCTTATTATTCGTCTGCACTATCTACGCTTGCTTCTACGGACCGATGTTTTTGTATCTCATGCTGCAAAAATAGAGTTGATCCCAGCTGATTTGCTGTCAGCAGTGATGTGTACTGGGTTTTTTATTACTTGCCGATCCTGTTGCATCGCTCACTTGTCTAAAATTGCTTGCAAATTAGTACTCTGTTTTACTTGTATTACCACGTAATAACTAAAAACCCAATCCTTTGAAAAAGTAATTACATTTTGCTTTTATTGCCTCACAAAATTGTGTTCTATGCTTATCGGTTAGAAAATTTTCTTTACCTGAGCTTTTGCTAAAATCGAAAATCGCGCATAATTACCACCTATATCGCCATGACCGGACCATTCACCATTGTGGTTCTCCACAGCTTATCTACGGTCATTGCACTTATGCTTAGTGGTGTTCTTTTATTGCCCATGCCCTTTACAAAATGCCTTTTTTAACTATGCGTGAAGTTTTTGATTTTCTTTTTTTTTCTATCAATCTTTTATTCTAAAACCAAAAGTAAATCGCATGGCGCTAAAAGTGAACTGCAAGCTCGTGGAGACCAAGATTCTGCCTCGGAAAATCTTCCTCTTTCTACATTACTTGTAGTAGAATGGTACTAATCCTACTAATATTAGAAATGTGTATGAGTATGTTTGTTGCTCTTTCACGCTAAAACAGCTGGACGTGTTTGAATGAAATTTGACACGCAGATTCGTCATGCTTTGAATTAACATACAGGATGTTTTTTTGATGAGAGTTGGCATCTTTTTCAACAGTTAAAAAAAAAAAATATATAAAAATAAAATATTACAACATAGCTGGTGACAAACGAAGGGCATTCTAAAACTATTTATTTCGAAGCAACTTCGAAGAAGGTTGCCACCTATTTAAAATGTACAATTCAATTTAAACAAATTGCGCTTTTTTTATTTGGGTATCAAACGAGAGAGGTTTAAGAAAGCTTTGTTTCTACAATGATTTTTATGAGGGCTGCCACTTGGTTTGGAGCTCGAAATCATTTTAAACACGTGTTTTGAAGAAGTTACCACCTGTTTGGAAATTCAAGATAAAATCAACAAGTTAAATGTAATATTTTAATATAAAGGAGAGGTTTAAATAAGCTTTATTTTTAAAATATTTGCGAAGTGCGTTGCCACCTGCTTAGAAACTCAAAACTAGTTTAAATAAAATATTTTAATATGAATGTCAAACGACGAGGTTTAAAAAAGGTTTGTTTAAAAACTATTTTTGAAGATGGTTGCCGCCTGTTTAGAAATTCAAAATCAATTTTATTGAGTTAAATTAAATATTTTTTTTAAGATCTTCGGTTTTTAAGGTAGTATTTTTCGTATTTCGGATTTCTCGTATTTCTCATCTTCAATGTTAAATTTCGGAATCTTTATGGGACTTTACGATGTTTTTCGGGACCGATCCGAATTTTTCGGAATTATTTAAAAGAAGTTTTTGAAAACATTTTGCTTAATATTTTTTAGGCATTTATCGTTTTTTGCGATACTTTTCGTTATTTTTTCGAGATTTTCGAACCTCAGCTTAATTTTTCCAAACTTTTCGAAATTTTTCAGGCAAATGTTTGAAATTTTTTTGCTTTTAATATCTTAGGCATTTATCGGTTTTTCTGCAAGTTTTCGGTATTTTCTCTGACAATTCGGTACTTTTTAGCGAATTTTCAGCAATTTTCGAGATAATGGACTTTTCACAAATTTCAGCTTACACGATAAATTCAAATCTGTACTTCTACTGTAATTTCTGGGACCTTTTTTGCTTTTTTAGGCATTGATCGGGTTATTTTTTCGAAATGTTTCCGTATTTTCTCGTTACAATTCGGTGCTGTTCCCTACTTTTCGTTCGTTTTTTTTTTCGAGAAGAATATTAGCCAAATCTTTGTTTCATTTCACTGCAATTTTCGCGTGCTTTTTGCTAATAATTTTTTAGAAACTTACCGGTTACTTTTGCGGTATTTTCTCGTGACACTTCGGTACGTTTTCGATACTTTTTCAATATAATGGATTTCAACGACAAATTTAAATCTTAGCCTTCTTTGATATGTATGTTTTCTAAAATATTAGCCAAACATTTTCTTTAATTTTACTCCAATTTGCGGGACTTTTCAATATGTTTCGGGACTATTCTGAAAAGTTTGGAATTTTTCAAGCGTTTTTTTTTTTACTTTTAATTTTTTAGGCATTTACCAGTTTTTTTTTTTTTTTTTTTGAAACATTTCGGTATTTTTGCGTAACTTACTTTTTTCCTTTACTTTTACTGCAATTTTCAATACTTTTCGGGACCATTCCGAAAATTTCGGAATTTTAGTTTCGCTTTCATTTTTTAAACATTTATCGGTTTTTCGACATTTTTGCTTAACTTTTCGTCATAAGATCCCCGACATTTCCTGTTCCACTTTTAATGGCAAAAATAAATGTTTATGTTTGTTTATGAATTTCTTTAGATAATATGAACCAAGTTTTGCTTTAATTTTTGCGCTAAAAATCAAAATGCAAAACCTATCGATTTTTCTAGCTCGAAATACCAAAAGTCTGTATATAGTTCACTAAATTGCTATCTTTGTATTACATAATGCGCACTCAATACATTCTTCAACAACAATCTTGCTGCAAGCATAGACCACAAACAATGCATGCAGTGCAACTTTCTCAAAAACTTTAAACTCAACAGTGACGGAAACTGATAGGCTAATAAAAACGAAAAGAACACCGAATATGTCAACGGCCAAACATGACAGCACAGCTGACAACTGACTTTTTAGGTCGTTGAACCGCGCGCGGTTTGACTAGGCGACCAAGCGTACAACTGCTGTTTGGTAAACTTTTCCAAGTCCACAACACACACAGTTGTGTGTTTCGCTTGCAGAGGAGGCTTGGGTGTTGCTGTCCGCCGTTTATTAAAATAATTTTTATTTATTTTTTTTGCTTACTCAACTCGGCAACTTCAACAACTTGCGCATTCTTACTAGAGCTACATACTTCGCCAACTGCCTAGCTGGGCCAAATAATCACAAGACGGAGATGAGTTGGCTGGCTGGAAAAACTCGATCCATAAGTTAGAAGCGCTCTTGTAGTTCCTGTTTTTTTTTTTTGTTTTTGTACTCGCTTGTCGCATTCTTAAAATGTGTGTATCCCTGTGTGTGTTTGTGTGTTTCGGGCTGAGTTTGCAACAAGTTTTCCAACTCTTCCTCCAAACATGCGCTTTTGGATTGGCTGGCTGACTGTTAAGCTATGCAACCAACAACTTGAATTCCTAACTCTGCCGTCCAACTTTCCTCATTTCCACGCCAGAAATACTTTTTGGCTAATTTTCGTTGAAATGCCGCGGCAAAGTGCTCACTGCTGCTTGCTGCTCCTACAGCTGCTGTGCTATTTCACAGCAAATCTCAGGCATGCAATGGCATTGTGCGGTGCAAACTTAGCGTGCCAATAGGATTTAGAACAAAAGTCAATCGAGGGGTGGCGTGAAAGTACGGCAGGCAAGTGAAAAAATGTTAAGCAACTAGCAATAGAGAGATTTGGACAAACTTGTGAATTTCCGCATACACACGCTCTCCACCATCACCATCCCCCGACCATCTCTTCATTGAACAATCATTTTCATTAGCTAGCCCGGCCATAATTTTCATGCGTTAACAATCAAATACTTTATTGATATTCGACTGTCTGCCTATTGACCGCCAAATGCGTAATGTTCTTCAAAAATATAAAACAAAACAAAAAAAATCACACTTGGCGAAACTAACTATTCAGTGAAAGAGGTGTGAAATTACATGAAATTAATAAATACATGGCACGCAATTTGGCCATCTTGATGGGAATGGTCAAAACCGAAGCACCATTAAGAAAACCAGCCGCGCTACTTAGAGGCAGGCAAAAGAAAACAACAACAAAAAA
>NW_023458555.1:35764731-35768045 GCF_013731165.1 Rhagoletis pomonella | reverse complement strand
AACAAAGTTATAATACCCTTGTGCACAAGTGCGCTCGGGTATAAAAAGACAACACCAAATCGATGATAGCATGTTTACAGCAAATTACGCATGTTCATTAAGTTTGTCTAAACACGAGTGGCTAATAATCGATTTAATTTTGTTTATAAAGTTTTTGTTTTATCTAGTCACACCCACTGTCAAACAACAATAAAACCAATGCCCTACGTAAAACAAAAACCAATAAATAAATTAATAAAATAAGAATACTCGTTGCGACGTTGATGATTAGCAACGCGAATCGCACAAATCGAATAAAAAAATAAAATAAAAAATATGAGCGCACGCAAAATCACTGCGTGAAAAGGTGAAAAATAGTGGGTAGCAGAAAGAGGGCCCCAAATGTATAATAAATAACGTGTCGAAATCACGAATGTGTTGAACTATCAAAATTAATAATTCAATTAATCAATTTCACATTAAATGCCACGTCGGGCAACGCAAGCACCAATATAGAAATAATTTTTTTTTTCCTGTTTACTTACAGCTGTAATGGATTATAGAAACAAATGCTCACTAAAAACTACACTATATAGCAAAATACAAAAACTTAAATAACGAAAAGTTGGAACTGAAAGTGGCATAACGCCGAAACCGGTTTGTCTTCAAATCGTATTTGATAAGGGAAGAGTGAAATTCGTTTTTAAATTCATCAAACTCAAAATTACATAAACTTTTTTAATGAATCGTTAGCGGGTCGAGTAATTCACGAAACTGCACTTATTTGAAATTGTCGATAAGGAAAAAGAAGAAAAATATGTAGTTTTTTTTTACGTTGAGACTAAACCTTTCTCACAATATGTATTCCATAAAAGACCATTCAGCTGGTAAGGCCGTCACGTCTAGAAGCTTTGTTGTATTTCTGTCTGGAAGATGTTCGTATCTCTGATTTTGATGCAGCGACTTTTGGATCGCTCTGGATATTGGTCGATGGAACCTTCCTTAAGTCGCCTAACTTTTTAATAATATTGTCGGCCATTTTCCTATCGCCCAAACACCTAAAGGTCTTTGAATTCTCGTAATTCAGTCCGTTTTTTAATACGAAAAACAACGTCTCGGTTCGCTTCTTAGCTCCGTATATTGGTGCCAAACATCTAGTCTAGTTCGTGGACCAGAAATCATCTAGTTCGTTGAGGAAGTATCTACCTAACGATTGTGCATTTCATCTAACAAGAGCCGGGCAGTGGTAGAGCAGATGTGATATACTCACATCCTGATATCTTCTACAGAAATCGTTCTAAATTAAACAGTGAACTGCAAGGACTGCCGTTGTTAAAAGAATTTTCGGTTAACTGAAACCGAGTAGAGATTCTGTGCGTTGAGCGTTTAAGGTCGGCCATATAAAAATGTTTCTATAAATTCAATCGACATTTAAAGAAAGAGTTTCTAAAAATTAAATGATATTAAAAAAATCAAAAAGGGAAAAATTAAACATTTCTAAAATTTAACTTAAATAAATATTTAAATATTTTTCTTTTTAAAATAATATAATATAAAAATTAGTAGATAAATTAAAAAAAAAAAAATCGTTTAAAAGTAATATAATCTAAAAATTAAAAGAAAGTTAAACCAAAAATAAAAAATAATTAAAAGCAAAAAAAAAGTTAAATCCAAAAAAAAACTTTTCTTAAAATAATATAATCTAAAATTTAAAATAAAATTAACTTAAAAAAGAAAATAGCATAAAACAAGTAATTTTTAGCAAAAAAAAACCGACTTCAACTCTCATATAAAAGATATATATATATCTCATGATCCACATGACCAGATTAGCATGGGACCACCTCTGAGACTACCTTTCCGATGCAAAAAGAATTATCGAAATCGGTTGACGTGGTCCAAAGTTATGCGATAACATACATAAAAAAAAAAAAAAAAAAAATATTCCGACGAACTGATAACCTCCTCCTTTTTGGAACTCGGTTAAAAAATGTATTAAAAAGAGAACAAAACACTTCTTTTTCAAAAATTAAATGAAACTAAAAAACATATTAATAGTAACAAAATCTAAAAATTAATTTAAAAAAAAAAGAAAACAATGAAAAATGTTTCTAAACATTAAACGAAATTAAGTAAAAATTCATATTTTCTTCTTTTTTTAAACAAAAACAAAAATTACTCAAAAAAAAAAGAAAAAAGAAATTCTCATTTTCTTTGTCTCCAAACCAAATTTGACAAGGGATGGGGGAAAATCGTTCCACATTACATCAAAAAAGAAATTAATTAATTAAAAAAAAAAAAAAAAAAAAAAATGTCTTAATTAAAAATGGGAAAAAATTATTACTTAAAAAAAAAAAGAATTAATTAAAAAAAGAAAAAAAAGCAATAGAAAAAAATTAATTAAAAAAGAGAAAAAAATATATTAATTAAAAAATGTATATATAAAAGTATAAAAATCGCTGGCAGGGAACTTGAACCTCAGATCTCTCGATTGGTACTTCAGTGCTTTGCTCACTCGGCGTATGCGAATGTCGGAGCAGCGCGAGGAAAATGATATCTCAATTTGGAACATGCTTAAGTGCAAGGGAGGGAGCTTTTTCCATGAAAGACTTTAGTGCCAGAACAAATAAAATCTTTCAAACTATTTTGCCTGCGCTTTTCAATTTCTTCTTACCAGTGATGCGAGCTTTGAAATGGTTACTAGCTCGGCCTGAATGATATACTTTATTGTTCTGAACAAAAACACTGCCTCCGACAGATCCATTGAGTTTGCATCCAGGTCACTCAGAAAGTTCATCTTCACATGTTACACAGTGTTTTTGTATGGTCATTGTAGTGGCCACAGATGGTGGTATGGACGGATGCGTAAACGAGTATTTATATGTGCTATGGATTGTTTGCTGTGACTGTTGGAGGCGTTCACGCTTGGTAGGCATGAATAGAGTGCGTGGCGCCAAGTACCATTCAAACTGTCTATAACACAGAAGAGTTCCGCTTAAACTCCTCTTCGACATTGCCACGCTTCCGATGCTTTCCCATACAAATACATAAATGTGTATGCATGTATGTATGTATGAACTGGTATGTAGGGAGATAGGTGGGTATTACATACATATATGCCTTCGGTGAATCTCCTCTGTAAAAATCAGCGTTTATTACACATAAATATTTACGTGCGGTGGCATGCTGAGGTATTCATTATCCATTAAATTGACACGAGTTGAGTGAACCCACTTTGAACTTTTGAATATAAATTGTGTGAACACTTTTTAAGTGCGCTCTATCGCACGGCTGCGACTTTTGCGTGTCTGCTGCGCTGCTAAGAACTCTTTTTT
>NW_023458555.1:35757278-35764631 GCF_013731165.1 Rhagoletis pomonella | reverse complement strand
AACAACAAAAAAGAGTTCTTAGCAGCGCAGCAGACACGCAAAAGTCGGCAGCCGTGCGATAGAGCGCACTTAAAAAGTGTTCACACAATTTATATTCGAAAGTTCAAAGTGAGTTCACTCAACTCGTGTCAATTTAATGGATAATGAATACCTCAGCATGCCACCGCACGTAAATATTTATGTAATAAACGCTGATTTTTACAGAGGAGATTCACCGAAGGCATATATGTATGTAATACTCACCTATCTCCCTACATACCAGTTCATACATACATACATGCATACACATTTATGTATTTGTATGGGAAAGCATCGGAAGCGTGGCAATGTCGAAGAGGAGTTAAAGCGGAACTCTTCTGTGTTATAGACAGTTTGAATGGTACTTGGCGGCACGCACTCTATTCATGCCTACCAAGCGTGAACGCCTCCAACAGTCACAGCAAACAATCCATAGCACATATAAATACTCGTTTACGCATCCGTCCATACCACCATCTGTGGCCACTACAATGGCCATACAAAAACACTGTGTAACATGTGAAGATGAACTTTTTGAGTGACCTGGATCCAAGCTCAATGGATCTGTCGGAGGCAGTGTTTTTGTTTAGAACAATAAAGTAAGTATATCATTCAGGCCGAGCTAATAGCCATTTCAAAGTTCGCATCACTGGTAAAAAGAAACTGAAAGGCGCAGGTAAGATAGTTTGAAAGATTTTATTTGTTCTGGCACTAAAGTCTTTCATGGAAAAAGCTCCCTCCCTTGCACTTAAGCATGTTCCAAATCGAGATATCATTTTCCTCGCGCTGTTCCAAAATTCGCATACGCCGAGTGAGCAAAGCACTTTAGTACCAATCGAGAGATCCGAGGTTCGAGTTCCCTGCCAGCGGTTTTTATACTTTTATATATACATTTTTTAATTAATATATTTTTTTCGCTTTTTTAATTAATTTTTTTTTTCTATTGCATTTTTTCTTTTTTTAATTAATTTATTTTTTTAAGTAATAATTTTTCCCTTTTTTAATTAAGACATTTTTTTGTAATAAATTTTTTAAATTAATTAATTTCTTTTTTTTTTTTTTTAGGTAATTTTTTTTTTTTTTTTAAAAAAAAAAAATGAATTTCTACTTAATTTCGTTTAATGTTTTGTAAACATTTTTCATTGTTTTTCTTTTTTTTTTTAAATTTAATTTTTAGATTGTGTTACTATTAATAAGTTTTTTTAGTTTCATTTAATTTGTAAAAAGTACTTTTTTCTTCTCTTTTTAATAATTTTTTTCCATTTAGTTTAAAATTAATTATCCTTTAATTTTTAAGAGTTTATTATTTTAAAAAGAGAAGTATTTTCTTTTAATTTCATTTAATTTTTAGGAAGCCATTTTAATTTAATTCTTCTTTAATTTAATATTTAGATACTATTGAAAAGTTCCAGTTAACTTTTTAGGAATGTCTTATTTTTTTACTTCTATTTTCTTTTTTTAGTTACTTTTCTTTTAAATTCTAGATTATATTATTTTAAGAAAAGTGTTTTTGTATTTAACTTGAGGAACTTATTTCATTATTTTTATTTTTAATTAATTTTTATTTTTGGTTTAACTTTCTTTTAATTTTTAAATTATATTATTTTTAACGATTTTTTTTTTTTTTACTTTTTTAACATCTAATTTTTATATTATATTATTTTAAAAAGAAAAATATTTAAATATTTACTTAATTTAAACTTTAGAAATGTTTCACTTTTCCCTTTTAGATTTAATTTTCTTTTTTTTTTAATATCATTTAATTTTTAGGAACTCTTTCTTTAAATGTCAATTAAATTTATAGAAACCTTTTTATATGGCCGACCTTAAACGCTCAACGCACAGAATCTCTACTCGGTTTCAGTTAACCGAAAATTTTTTTATCAGCAGTCCTTGCAGTTCACTGTTTAATTTAGAACGGTTTCTGTAGAAGCTATCAGGAGGTGAGTATATCACATCTGCTCTACCACTGCCCGGCTCTTGTTAGATGAAATTCACAATCTTTAGGTAGATACTTCCTCAATGAACTAGATGATTCTGGTCCACGAACTGGTTTTAAGGGAACAGGGGTAAACACAAGCACCCACGCGGTATGCCCAAAAGATCAACTAATACAATGAGAAATTTTACGCCGCCGCAGAAAAAAAAGATGCTGTCAAAACGGTATCGCTGTGGTCGGGCGCTAGATGTTTGGTACCAATATACGGAGCTAAGAAGCGAACCGAGACGTTGTCTTTCGTATTAAAAAAAACCGGGCTGAATTACGAGAATTCAAAGACCTTTAGGTGTTTGGGCGATAGGAAAATGGCCGACAATTTTATTAAAAAGTTAGGCGACTTAAGAAAGGTTCCATCGACCAATATCCAGAGCGATCTAAAAGTCGCTGCATCAAAATCAGAGATACGAACAACTTCCAGACAGAAATACAACAAAGCTTCTAGACGTGACGGCCTAATGGATGGAATACATATTGTGCGAAAGGTTTAGTCTCAACGTAAAAAAAAACTACATATTTTCCTTCTTTGTCCTAACCGACAATTTCAAATAAGTGCAGTTTCGTGAATTACTCGACCCGCTAACGATTCATTTAAAAAGTTTATGTAATTTTGAGTCTGATGTATTTTAAAACGAATTTCACTCTTCCCTTATCAAGATTTGAAGACAATCCGGTTTCGGCGTTATGCCACCTTCATTGCCACTTTTTGTTATTTAAGTTTTTCGATTTTGCTATACAGTGTAGTTTTTAGTGAGCATTTGTTTCTATAATCCATTACAGCTGTAAGTAAAAAGGAAAAAAAAAAATATTTCTATGTTGATGCTTGCGTTGCCCGACGTGGCATTTAATGTGAAATTGATTAATTGAATTATTAATTTTGATAGTTCAACACATTCCTGATTTCGACACGTTAATTATTATACATTTTGGGCCCTCTTTCTGCTACCCACTATTTTTCACCTTTTCACGCAGTGATTTTGCGTGCGCTCATATTTTTTTTTCTTTTTTCATTCGATTTGTGCGATTCGCGTTGCTAATCATCAACGTCGCAACGAGTATTCTTATTTTATTAATTTATTTATTGGTTTTTTTTTTGCGTAGGGCATTGATTTTATTGTTGTTTGACAGTGGGTGTGACTAGATAAAACAAAAACAATATAAACAAAATTAAATCGATTATTAGCCACTCGTGTTTAGACAAAACTTAATGAACATGCGTAATTTGCTGTAAACATGCTATCATCGATTTGGTGTTGTCTTTTTCATTTATATTTTTTTTTTTTTTTTTGAAGAACGCCGACATGTTGGTACTGATTTAATTGAGAAAATCTTTTGAAACCGTAGAATTGACCCTACAAACCTTGAATAACTTCAAACACTTTAGCTTTGCATTTTGAGATTTCTGTGTCAAACAGATTTTTGGAATCTCCCACGATATGCTACGCCCAACTCCTACGCTGAAAAAAAAGCTTCTTTAGGTGCAGGGACTAACCAATTCAATGCCCAGGCAGGTCACTGCGTACATTTATTCAGCGATCGAATGAGCAAAATGAAATTTTCTGACCCCTCTCGAGCGCATGTTTATTGAGGTTAGAGCTTCCATTATCTCTTAGCTAACGGCTGCGTCTTTGATGGAGGCAACCTTTGCATAAGAAAACACTGAATATTGATCCGAGATTTTAAAATCGGAATTAATATAAATATCTTTTGACATACATATATTTCCATATGGACAGCTTAACCGCCCAATTCTGTGTTTTTTGATAAATTATTTGTAAAGAAATTTTATCAAGATTTTTATCAAAAAGAAGCTCCCATCGTATTCTGTGTCAATATTTATAAAATAAAAAGCTCTATGATCTCCACATGAGTGGAACTGATTTCCACCTGAGTGGAACTCATTTTATTGTCACATGAAAAATATGAATTTAAAATAAAAAAAAAAACTTTGACTGCCGTAGCCGAGTAGGCAGAGATGTCGACTATAATTCCGTGTACCGCCGGTTCAAATGCCGGCACATGCAGTATTTAAATGATAGAAATATATTTTTTAGTATACAAAATTTATAATTTTCACATGAAATTTTAAATTATAATATTAATATTGACAATTTATCAAGAAAAAAAGCTTTTGATTTCTATGCTAGAATCACAATTCTTGATAAATAATAAAAAATTGACAAATTATACAAAATTTTAATTTATCAAGTGAACAGAATCGGGCTGAAAGTATGTATATTCAATATCCTCTATTTTTACGAAAATAAGTTTCTCAACTCTCATCTATAACACAAATTTTATCCTTATATGTATATCGCTTATTAATAAAATGCGATATTGGATTTCTAGGTAAGAAATTTTCGTAATAGCAGAAAAAATATGGTTCATTGTTATATAATGTAAACTACATATATATAATATTATATAAAGTTCACAAAATTAAAAAAAAAAATAATAATATATATACAAAATTTTAACTTTTTATTCAGAATTTCTAGAATTTTTCCGAGTATGCAGTTTTGTAGCCCATTCAATTTCAGTGCAAGTTTCAAGTCGCTAAAAATTACCATTGATTTTTTAGAATTTTTTGTGGAGGGTGTTGCGCATTTTTTTTCATACAGCGCATGACAGATTTATCGATATCGTTACTCCTAATTCTGTATACATATCTGTCGGCATATTTTTTTATTTATCGATATTTTCATATACATAATTCTCGATATTTATATATGTAATTTGTATCGAAATAAATTTCCAATGTGTATCGATATTTTTATATATTGTATCGAAATTTTTGTTGGTACTTTTTACATTTATCGATGCATTTGTAGATTCATCTTCGACTTATATTTTAATTGAAATTATTTTATATTTATTTTAGTTAAAAGTGCTTTCATTATATGCACAAGTCTCTATCGATAAAGTTTCATGTATTTATCGATCAGTTATTTACATAGTCGATAAATTATCGATTTTTTATCGGAACTTTTCACACTTTATTTTAATCAAAAGTGCTATCGATATATTCCCAAATGTATATTGATAAAGTCTTATGTGATTATCGATCCGTTATCGATATCGGAATGCTTAAAATTACCGTAAAATCGCTCTAAGTTCTAGGAGAAAATTAATCCCATTAATCGCTGACTCAATTCTCTACTTATCATATCCGCAATTCCCCAGCCATTTGCAAATTGTCACTCTTCCAGCTATTTACTCAATATTTTTGTCAATGCTTAAGTATGTAGTAAATTGAACATTTCTATTAAATAAAACAAGCACTTCAAAAGTAAGCAAGCAGCTTTCATGCTCCACTTCAGAATAGTTTAACTTAAGTAGAGAATTCACAACCAATTTTCTTTACTCGTCCAATTCTAGTACACTAAATCTTCTTTCCCACTTACCTTCAGGGACATTAAAAGCGCGTCTGGAATCTGCACACCGAAATAGAAATAGTAAATCTTTTGTTGTTACTTACCTTTTAGTTTGTAAAAGAAAAAATAGCAAACAAAAAATGTAGATTTCGATTCTGCAGCAGCTTAGTACCTTCCTCCGATGTACATCAATGTACATACATAAGTGGCAAACGGAAGAGGTAAAGAAGAAAAGGAGCGCGCGCCGCAGCTGCAGCACTCAAGTGGCACACGAAGCACAAGGCAGAAGAAGCTGGCTAAAGTAATTGAAAAGCGTTTAACTCGAGTAGCTCGTGGGCGATGCGAAAAATAGTAATAGAAATGATTTTTTCTCTCCCCCACTGCAATACAAGTAAGTATCTAAGTGCTAATCGATTATGTCACAAAGTGTTACTTTTAATTTCACTCTTAAAATTTCACTTTTGCAGAAGCTAAGCGAGACCATAGATACTAAGTTAAGAAAAAAAAAGACATCGACTGATGCAGCCATAATAATGTCAACTCAATCACATACACTGTGTGCTGTGACCTTCATTTCCAAGCAAAAATTGATTGTGCGTTGGCATTTGCAATGAGTTCGAAAGTGAATATAAGGAGTACCAAATGCTTGTATATTGGAACAAATACACAGCTTGTATAGCTTTATGGTAAGCAAATGGCAGCATAATGCATGGTTCAATAATTGAAACTAAGAGTAAAAAGAGCAAAAGAATGTATTTGTGTATCAGTTGTGCGAGTTGAATGTGTTGTGCAAAGAAATATGAGCCACTGCAAATCGCAAAAGATGTGTATGTATATGATGCGATGTGTGGATGGCAAAATGGTAAGATGAAAAGCGAAACTCGCTCATATTGGCTACTATTTACACGCTAAAAAATAATTTTGGGTTCTTAAAAAAATTTTACTACCATAATATCAGGCTATGAAAATAATCGATATTCTGATGTTTTTCGAATGCAAATTTAATAAAACCCAAAACAATAAGGGTGAAAGTGTGATCAAAAAAGTATCTTTGATATTGCGTTTTCCGTTATTTTTATTTTTATATTCTTACAAAAAAAAAAAAATTTCAATTTGCCGAATTTTAGAGCTAAAATTTTTTTGTTTTTTTTTTCTATAAAAATACCGTCCAAGCTTTAACCAAAACCAAATAAATTACTGTTTCGATTTTTATACAAAACTTAGGAAAAATCCACAAATTTTCATCAAAATTTCAACTTTTTACTCTGAAATCAACAAGATTTTTTATAAAATTGCATAACCAAAAATGTTCTGAAGATTCAGATTAAAAAGTTGAAATTTTGAAATTTTGACGAAAATTTGTGAATTTTCCCAAATTTTGTATAGAGTTTGAAACTGTGATTGATACGTTTTTGCGTAAAGCTAAGACGATATTTTTATATAAAAATAACAAAAAAAATTGCTCGAAAAACATTACGAATATTAAAAAAAAAATCAGCATGTGGCCATTTGTTTGAGCCACTGTATGTATATGGCGCAGGAGCATGGACTGGCGTACTTTATTGCGCTTCGTTAAAATCGTTTCGGCGGTTTCGAGCGCCAAACAAGAAGATCGATACAATTAAGTCGAAAAATAATGCCACTATTTATTCAGTTTTAATTTTTGTAACGAAAAGTCGTGCGAACTGTTAAATAACAACTTCAAATTCAGGTTCAAATAGATATATAACTAAGAACTAACTAATGGTAATAACATCCACTCCAGTTATAAAAATCGGCATAGCACAAACCAAGGTAAGAAATGCGAATCCACTTGATATGGAAGAAACATTTTGAAGAGCTCTTTCAAAAAAATAAAAAATAAACACAAAAAAACACAAAAAAAAACACAAAAAAACACAAAAAAACACAAAAAAACACAAAAAAACACAAAAAAACACAAAAAAACACAAAAAAACACAAAAA
>NW_023458555.1:35755806-35757178 GCF_013731165.1 Rhagoletis pomonella | reverse complement strand
AAAAACACAAAAACACAAAAAAACACACAAAAACACAAAAAAACAACAAAAAAACGTTTAAAGAGGGTATAAAAATAAAAATATATATTCAGACAAATTTAGACAAAAAAGTGAAGAACTTGAAAAAAAATTAAATTTATAAAATATTAAAAGCATATAAAAATTAAGTACAAATAAAAAATTTAATGAAATAGAAAAAAATTTAAATTTTGTAGGTATAAAAAGTTAATGAGGTTACAAAGTTATTTAAAAAATGCATATCATTTAAAAAAATAAAAAAAAAACCATACATAATGCAATATATTTAAACAAACTTAGAAAGTGTTTAAAAAACCAAAAAAAAATAATAATATTAAAACCCAAAATGTTAACAAAAGAAATAAAATAATTTGTGTGCATAAAGATTTGAAAAATGTGTAAAGTAATACAAATATACATATATAAACATTAAAAAATAAAACAAAAAATAAATATTGTAAATTTAAAAAATGATCAGGAAATGTGGTGATTTCCGATATACATAGCTATCACTTCTACCATTTTTCACATTATTGTTGCTTTTCCACAATAAGTTTTTCATTAAAAACGGCCTCAAGCTCATTAAAAATTGTTGAATATAAATATAAAAAGTTGAATTAAAAAAATTTTAAAATAAAATTAAAATATTTTTTTAATAAAAATGCATTAAAAATTAAGAATTTAAAAAATTGTTTATGAAACATTTAGAAATATGCATACATACATGCATATACATATAAAAAAAATTAAAAAATATTAAAAGACACTACAAAAAATAAAAAAAAGCGCAAAAATAAATCTCAGTGCACCAGACAACCCCAACGTAACTCGAACGAACCGCCAATGAGTGCATTCACTTCGGAATGAAGCGCATTCACCAACAGCGAGCCATGAGCAATGAACGAAATTTGATCTTGAGAAATGGGGCAACGTACACACCATACCAAACGTCAACACCGACAACAACAACAATAAACAGCAACAATATTTGCAACCTAAGACGATAGGCGAATAGGCCGACGGACGAATCGGTGGTAAGCAGAAATGTACCGCCAAAGAAAGCGCTTAACATCGTAGAGAAGGGAGAACTTGAGGAGCGCTGGAAAAGCGCACAAATAAAAGTAACCGCGAGCGTTGCGAAATCGTCATAAATAATAGACAAATGTGCCAAAGTGGACGCAAGGACAACCAAAAAAACCAGCAGATGGTAGAAAGGATATGAAATAACTTAGCTTGCGTGAGAAAGGATAACTAAAAACTACTATGTCAGAATATAGATCAAAATTTTAAAGAGTGAAATATTTTGTAAAAAAAAAAAAAAATATTACGACAAATACTTAATTAGAAGAGTGCG
>NW_023458555.1:35751685-35755706 GCF_013731165.1 Rhagoletis pomonella | reverse complement strand
TTTTTTGTTTGCTATTTTTTCTTTTACAAACTAAAAGGTAAGTAACAATAAAAATTTACTATTTCTATTTCGGTGTGCAGATTCCAGACGCGCTTTTAATGTCCCTGATGGTAAGTGGCAAAGAAGATTTAGTGTACTAGAATTGGACGAGTAAAGAAAATCAGTTGTGAATTCTCTACTTAAGTTAAACTATTCTGAAGTGGAGCATGAAAGCTGCTTGTTTACTTTTGAAGTGCTTGTTTTATTTAATAGAAATGTTCAATTTACTACATATTTAAGTATTGACAAAAATATTGAGTAAATAGCTGGAAGAGTGACAATTTGCAAATGGCTAGGGTATTGCGAATGGGATAAGTAGAGAATGGAGTCAGCGATTAATGGGATTAGTTTGCTCTTAGAACTTAGAGCGATTTTACGGTAATTTTAAGCATACCGATATCGATAACGGATCGATAATCACATAAGACTTTATCAATATACATTTGGGAATATACCGATAGCACTTTTGATTAAAATAAAGTGTGAAAAGTTCCGATAAAAAAATCGATAATTTATCGACTATGTAAAAAACTGATCGATAAACACATGAAACATTATCGATAGAGACTTGTGTATATATCGAAAGCACATTTAACTAAAAATAAACATAAACTAATTTCAATTAAAATATAAATCGAAGATGAATCTACAAATGCAATGATAAATATACGAAAAAGTACCAATACAAATTTTATATATATGTTTAAAGAAATGTCAACGAAAATACATATCGATGTATATATTAACGATAATTTTACCTATATCACTAACTGTGAATTTAAGATAACGATTAAGTAAAAAACGCATTGATAAATTCATTAAAGTTATATGAGATTGTACTATATACCTATATACATATGTAGGTATATCGATATCACTTCAATTCAATTCAATTCAATTCAAATAAAGTCAGCGCATAAAACATTGATAAGTAGAAAAATTGCCGATAGATATATACATTGTTTCGATAAAAATATAGAAAATAATCATAATTATATCAATAAATATAGAAAACATCGATAAATACATAAAATATCGATAATTATATAAAACATTGACAAATGTATAAAATATCGATAATTACATAAAACATCGATAAATATATACGACATCGATAAATATGTAAAACATCGAAAAATATAGAAAAATATCGATAAAATATATAAAACTTCGATACACATTGGAAATTTATTTTCGATACATACTATATAAATATCGATAATTATGTATATGAAAATAGCGATAAATAAATAAATATGCCGATATATACGTATTCAGAATTAGGAGTAACGATATCGATAAATCTGTCATGCGCTGTATGGAAAAAAACGCGCAACACCCTCTACAAAAAAAATTCTAAAAAATCAATGGTAATTTTTAGCGACTACTCACTAAAATTGAATGGGCTACAAAACTGCTTACTCTAAGAACTTATAGAAATACTGAATACATTTTTTTTTTTAATTTTGTGAACTTTATATAAAGTGTTTATATATGTAGTTTACATTATATTAGAAAGAACTATATTTTCATAACTAAATAATTAATGCAAAAAATATGATGAAAATAATTGTGAATATTATATTTGACCGAGAAGGTGTGCACTTCTATTTGTCGGGTAGTGTATATCGAGGGCTTATATACAGTACCTGCAATTTTCATGAAAGTTTCTTTCTGTTATTTTAATCCTTCTGTGATTTAACTGTCAAGTCTGCTATTATAAAAATTTCCTACCTGGAAATCCAATACTTGCATTTTATTAATAAGCGATATATAAGGATAAAATTGATGTTATCGATGACAGCTGAGGTTATGTTGGATTTTTATATCAGAAACTAATTTTCGTTAATTGTCGGCCGCTGTGGTGTAGTGGTAAGCAGTGCGCGCTTCCACTCCACAATGCCTGGGTTCAAACCCTGGTCAAAGCAACATCGCAAAAATATAGAAAAAAGGTTTTTTCTTAACAGCGGTCGTCCCTCGGCAGGCAATGGCAAACCTCCGAGTGTATTTCTGCCATGAAAAACAGCTTCTCATAAAAATACAATCGCCGTTCGGAGTCGGCGTAAAACTGTAGGTCCCTCCGCTTTGTGTAACAACATCAAGGCGCACGCCACAAATCGGAGGAGAAGCTCGGCCAAACTCTAACATATGTGTAAGCGCCAATCTATTATTATTATTATTAATTTTCGTTAAATAGGGGATATTGAATATACTTAAGCTATGGAATATATGTACACTGCCGGCAAAAAGTATTGGCACAGCTGCTTTTTTAATACATATATAATTACCGTTGATTTTTAACAAATTTTTTTCCTCGCAGTCTTCCATACAAATTAGTTTTTCGAAAATACTTTAGTTATATGGAAAATTCGATAAAATCTGATTAAAATTGCGAAAATTTGCATGCAAATTTATTAAATTTTCGCGGGTTTTGCACAAAGTTTAGAAATTATATTTTTATGTTTTTTGTTATGGAATGAACCATATTTTTATAAAAAATTAGCGGAAAAATATTAGAATAGAAATGGGTGCATATATTGTGCAAAATTCGCTGTGCCAATACTTTTTTCCGGCAATGTATGCCAAAAGATATTTATATTAATTCCGATTTTAAAATCTCGGATCAATATTCATAGTGTTTTCTTACATGCACTCGAGAGTGGTCAGGAAATTTCATTTTGCTCATTCGATCGCATCTGAATAAATTTACGCAGTGACCTGCCTGGGCATTAAATTGGTTAGACCATGCACCGTTCCTAAAGAAGCTTTTTTCTCAGCGTGGGAGTTGGGCGTAGCATATCGTGGTAGATTCCAAAAATCTGTTTGACATAGTTAATCAAAGGCGAAGAAATCTCAAAATGCAAAGCTAAAGTGTTTGAAGTTATTCAAGGTTTGTAGGGTTAACTGTACGATTTCTAAAGATTTTCTCAATTAAATCAGTACCAACATGTCGGCTTTCTTCGAAAAAAAAAAAAATATAAAAGAACAAGTAAGAAAGTCTAAGTTCGGGCGGAGCCGAACATTAAATACCCGGCGCAAGTATTAAATATATGTTTTCCACCTTTCCGAAAGCTACCGCTACATGATAAGCCGGGGTGTATACATTTTAAGTAAATTAGCGTCCTTAAATTTCGAAATATTGAAATTTCAAGCATATCTGAAATTTATCGTTATATGAAAAGCGGCCTCAATTTTAGTCCGATTTCAACAATTTTCAACGGTTTGCTTTTATGTGGCAAGCACAATAACCATACCGAGCTTGGTACAAATTGCTAGAACGGTTAGCGAGATACATATATGTGATCACAAGTGGGCGGTGCTACGCCCATTTTCCAAAATTTTGTCATAAACGTATTTCTTGGTAAAGAATTTTTGCAATCATCAATTTTGGATAAATTAGCTTCAATATTTACTGATTTATCGAAGATTTTGTATTTCTCGAAATTACCGTTATATGGGATGTGGGCGTGGTTATTGTCCGATTTTAGAAATTTTCGGCCAATTGGTATGCTGTACCAGGACCAACAACTGTGCCCAGTTTGGAAGAAATTGGTGTAGCGGTTACCAAGATATACACATGTAACCATAAGTGGGCGTGGCTACGCCCATTTGCCAAAATTTTGTAATATTCTTATTTTTCGTCTAAAACTCATTGCAAATATCAATTTTGAGTAAATTATCTTCAGTAGTTACTAAAATATTGCAGTTTTTGTTTTTCTGAAAATTACCGTTATATGGGAGGTAGGCGTGGTTATTGTCCGATTTTTAAAATTTTCAGCCATTTAGTATGCTGTACTAAGGCCAACAACTGTGCCAAGTTTGGAAGAAATTGGTGCAGCGGTTACCAAGATATACACATGTAACCATAAGTGGGCGTGGCTACGCCCATTTTCGAAAAATTTATAATATTCATGTTTTCCGTCTGAAACTCATTCTAAGTATCAATTTTGAGTGAATTATCTTCAGTAGTTACTAAAATATC
>NW_023458555.1:35750566-35751585 GCF_013731165.1 Rhagoletis pomonella | reverse complement strand
AAACAAAAAATGTAGATTTCGATTCTGCAGCAGCTTAGTACCTTCCTACGATGTACATCAATGTACATACATAAGTGGCAAACGGAAGAGGTAAAGAAGAAAAGGAGCGCGCGCCGCAGCTGCAGCACTCAAGTGGCACACGAAGCACAAGGCAGAAGAAGCTGGCTAAAGTAATTGAAAAGCGTTTAACTCGAGTAGCTCGTGGGCGCTGCGAGAAATAGAAATATAAATGATTTTTTCTTTCCCCCACTGCAATGCAAGTAAGTATCTAAGTGCTAATCGATTATGTCACAAAGTGTTACTTTTAATTTCACTCTTAAAATTTCACTTTTGCAGAAGCTAAGCGAGACCATAGATACTAAGTTAAAAAAAAACAAGTAAGAGCAGCGCTGTCTTCGGCTATGCCGAAGGCTTCATACCTTTCATGAACATCTGCAAATTTTACTTTGACAGATTACTGCTTTTGAATACATCTGCATACATCGATAGAGGAGTTACATACTTATATAAAAAATCGCACCTAAACAATCAGAGGTATGGAAGATATACTTTATATGACACCAATCTAAGTGATTTTCACCGCTATGTGATCGGTATGTAAACCGGTAACACAATTTATTGGGTTTAGTTTCCTACATAAAGGAGATATATCGCAAAAACTGGTATCTGAACAATCAGTGCTATAGGAGATAAAGCTTATACAGCATAGATTTTGACGATTTTCTCAGTAGACTTTGTATTATTATTTATAAAATATCTTACGAAATTTATCGGTTTTAGCTGTTCAAATAAAGAAGTTTTACAGTAAAATCCCATATCTGAACAATCAGATGTTTGGGAGATATATGTTGTAGTCATCCGATCCTTGTTATTTTCACTGTAAGTATTCTGTTAATAATGAGTGAAAATGGTGCGAAACTTCATGTTCCTAGCTGCATAAATGGAGGAGTTATGATAAAAGACCTCATATCTGAACAATCAGTTGTATGGGGGCTGCAGGTTATAGTGACCCGATCTTT
>NW_023458555.1:35748172-35750466 GCF_013731165.1 Rhagoletis pomonella | reverse complement strand
AAAAAAAAAAAACGTTACAATCTGCCGATTTTTGGAGCTAAATTTTTTTGTTTTTATTTTCTATAAAAATACCGTCGAAGCTTTAACAGAAACCATATAAATCACTGTTTCGAACTTTATACAAAACTTAGGAAAAATCCACAAATTTTCATCAAAAATTCAACTTTTTACTCTGAAATCAACAAGATTTTTTATAAAACTGCTTAACCAAAAATGTTCTGAAGATTCAGATTAAAAAGTGGGAATTTTTACGAAAATTCGTGAATTTTGTTTAGAGTTTGAAACTGTGATTGATACGTTTTTGCGTAAAACTAAGAAGATATTTTTATAGAAAAATAACGAAAAAAATGTTGCTCGAAAAATATTACGAATATAAAAAAAAGAAAATCAACATGTGGTCATTTGAGTCGCTTTATGTATGTATATGGTGCAGGAGCATGGACTGGCGTACTTTATTGCGCTTCGTTAAAATCGTTTCGGCGGTTTCGAGCGCCAAACAAGAAGATCGATACAATTTAGTCGAAAAATAATGCCACTCTTTATTCAGTTTTATTTTTTATAGAGAAAAGTCGAGTGAACTGTTAAATAACAACTTCAAATTCAGATTAAAGTGGATATATAACTAAATACTCACTAAAAGTAATAACATCCACTCCAGTTAGAAAAACTCGGCTTCCAAAATAAATGTAGTGGTGCCTATAGAGTGCATAGCGCAAACTAAGCTAAGAAATGCGAGTGCACTTGATATGGAAGAAACAGTTGGAAGAGCTCTTTCAAAAAAAAAAAAGTTTAAAAAGGAAATAAATTTTTATTATATATTTATATAATATTAAAAGCATAAAAAACTTAAGTACATATAAAAAATTAAAGGTAATAGAAAAAAAATTAAAATATGTACAAAAATTAATACGGCTACAAATTTATTTAAAAAAGTATATCATTTAAAAAAAACAAAATAATAAAAAATATTTAAAAAACTAAAAAAAAATCTAAACAAAAAAATAATATTAAAAATAAAAATATTAACAAAAGAAATATAATAATTTGTGTGCATAAAAATGTGAAAAATGTGTAAACCAATATATATACATATATTCATATAAAAATTAAAAAATAAAACCAAAAAAAAATATTTAAAGGTGTAAAAAATTGAATAAAAAAATAATTTTTAATAAAATTAAAATACTTTTTTTTTAATAAAAAAAGCATTAAAAAATTAAGTAAATAAAAAAATGTTTATGAAACATTTAGTAATATGCATACATACATACATGCATATACATACATATAAAAAATATAACAAATTAAAAAAGTTGTATGTATATTTAAACAAACTTAGAACAAATATTTAATAAACTTAAAAAAAATATAAAAAATAAATAAAATTAAAAACAAAAAAGTAAACAAAGGAAATAAAATAATTTTTGAGCATAATAGTTTGAAAAATATGTAAAGCAATACAAATATATATGAAAATTAAAAAGTCAAACAAAAAAATATTTACAAATTAAAAAAATAGAATTTAAAAAAGTTCAAAATAAATTTAAAACATCTTCTTTTTTTTATAAAAAAGCATTAAAACATTAAGTAAATAAAAAAATATTTATGAAACATTTAGAAATATACATACATATAAAAAATATTAAAAATTAAAAAAGTTGTATGTACATAAATGAAAAACATTTAAAAATTAAAAAAAAATTAAGACACTACAAAAACTAAAAAAAAAAAAATTCCAGTGCACCAGACAACCCCAACGTAACTCGAACGAACCGCCAATGAGTGCATTCACTTCGGAATGAAGCGCATTCACCAACAGCGAGCCATGAGCAATGAACGAAATTTGATCTTGAGAAATGGGGCAACGTACACACCATACCAAACGTCAACACCGACAACAACAACAATAAACAGCAGCAATATTTGCAACCATAAGACGAAAGGCAAATAGGCAGACGGACGAATCGGTGGTAAGCAGAAATGTACCGCCAAAGAAAGCGCTTAACATCGTAGAGAAGGGAGAACTTGAGGAGCGCTGGAAAAGCGCACAAATAAAAGTAACCGCGAGCGTTGCGAAATCGTCATAAATAATAGACAAATGTGCCAAAGCGGACGCAAGGACAACCAAAAAAAAAAAGCAGATGGTAAAAAGGATATGAAATAACTTAGCTTGCGTGAGAAAGGATAACTAAAAACTAATATGCCAGAATATAGAAGAAAATTTTAAAGAGTGAAATATTTTGTAAAAAAAAAAAAAAAAAATATTACGACAAATACTTAATTAGAAGAGTGCG
>NW_023458555.1:35728874-35748072 GCF_013731165.1 Rhagoletis pomonella | reverse complement strand
AAAAAAAAAAAAAAATATTACGACAAATACTTAATTAGAAGAGTGCGGCAGCATGCCAGGACGTTATGCGTGGCTGACGTTCGGATGTATGTTGTGTGTGCTGAATGTGAGCTGGTGCCGCGCAGCCAATGAAGATGAACAGTGAGTGTGCTCAAAGGAGTAAACATGACATATGTATATGAAGCAATAGCTTAGCGGTGCAATAATAACCTTTCAACATTTTGTGTTGTAACCTTCTCTTTCCTTTGCAGTGTGCATATTAAAGTGCGAATGCCGGAGCCGGCGCGAAAACATAAAACACACAAGCCGCCACAACAGCTTCATCACACACACCACAACTACGCCCACCAGCACCTCTACCAGCCACTTCAGCCTCAGGCGCATCACCATCATTATCACAAGCCACAATATTCACACAACACCTACCAGCACCCAAATGCGGTTGTGAAGCATGGCAGGAGAGCAGTAAAGCCAACGGCACCGTTTCCAGCCATGATGCCACACAACCACCTCGACACGGGGCTTTACGGCGACGAGCTGGGTGTTGGTGCTGGCCTGCGTGGCGTTGGCATGTCCGAACAGCTGATGTATTCACCCGGCGCACCACAGCCGCCGATGGCTATGGCGCCCGATTTGGCACCCAACTACGGGCCTGCGGTGTTTGGCATCGGCGGCAGTGGGAGCGGTGGTGTTGCCGGCAGCAGCAGCAGCGAGAATGCCCAGCAACACTTTTCGCCAGGCGGCTCGTCGTCATCCACCAGCGTATTGACTATGCCAGGCTCAACCCAGCAGCTAATGCAACACATGGAGCTAATGGGTGCGCTGGCAGCGGCGGCGGCGGCAGCAGCAGCCGGAGGAGGCGCAGATGGAGAGGGGGGTGAGGTGAGTGTGCCAAGCGCGGGTGGTGACGGAGCTAGCGAGACGAACACACTGTTGGCAGATGACTTCTTGGCCGATATGCAGCGCACATATGCCAATGGTAAATTTCCGGCAGGCGGCAATTTTAAGCGCAAAAAGAAGTATCGGGGAGGCGGTCTGGCAGAGATAGGCGATGCTGCAGTCACATTTCCATTGAACACACCACAATTGCAGCAACAACATGTACAGCTGCAACAACAGCAACATCAACAACTATTGCGGCAACAATTTCTACAACAGCAGCAGCAGCAGCAGCAACAACTACAGCGTCCGCAACAGTTCTACGGCGCAAATTACTTTATGCAACAGCCAAAGCCGCAAGCGCACATGCTAAGGGCGCCAGCCAACAACTATCACAGCTATCATCAACCGCTGAATTACAAAAACAAGCAACACTACAACAATAATGACATTTATGCAACCGCAACAACCGACGAAGGCGGCGATGGCGATGTAAGGGATGGCCATGGTGACGATGACGACGGCGGCGACGACGAAGACGACATTGACACTGACGATGATGTAGCATTGTTTTTCTCCAGTCGCCCCACATTGAGCGCCTCCACACCGTCGTCCTCCTTCTCCGCATTTTCGCCACCCACAAGTACTGCCTATCACAGCGCTAATGACTATGAGGATGCCGTGGATGATGAGGACCAGCAATTCGGTTACAAAAGTAACAGCAACACAAAATACAAAAGCAACTACTTCCTAGGCGGCGGCGGCGGTGTTGGCATTGATGGTGTTGACGCTGACGATGCAAATGAAGGTGTTAATCCGGTTAGTTATCAGCATTCGACGACGGCCTATGGAGCATATGCGGCCAGTGCATCGACACCAGCCACAGTGACACATCTCAAATTACGTCCATATCGACAGTTGCAACAACAACAGCAGCACAAGCATAAGCAGCCGTTCGGCTTTTCAGGTCATCAGCAATCTACGCATCACCCGAACCCCCCCTACCACCATCAGCAGCAGCAGCAGCAGCTCATCACAACAGCACAACCAATTAACGTCGTTGGTCCCACGGCAAGTGACTTTAATGAACATCACCCGGCGCCACCGCCACCGGTAGCTATGCAGCAGCAGCATCACAAATACCCGGTGTCACCAAGGTACAAGAAACGCAAAAACCGCATCAAAGGGAAGCCAAATCGAAATCGCATTCCGGCGCAATAATTGCTTTTGCTTCGATGAGCGCCTAGCTGACCGAAAAGCCGCCCGCCCGCCCGCCTGCCAACGGCTGAGCTGCTGCACTTGACCGGTTGCATAACTCTGGCTAAGCAATGTCCCACTTTCCGCCTGCCCGCCTCCCCGGCTCGCCCTTCTCAATCGAGTTCCATGTTTCCGCTAATCCGATCTCTTGGGAATCTTGCATCGTTTTCGAGTACTAACTGTTGTTATTGCTGTTGTGCAAGAGTAATTGCAAATACTTGTGCAATAGTTCCCATGTCACCTAGTAGCAGCCTGCAATTGTATATACTATTTATCTATCCATGTAAGTGTGTTTGAGAATTAGAAGAGGCAGCACCAGCAGCACAGATTTGAAATTGGTTTGGGTATAGCAGCTATAAAATCAGGTTAAGTGGCTTTACGAGCAGTCAGTAAGTAATCACATTTACCGTTAAGTTAAATAAGTTGTCCTAGACTCTCACACACTGGGCACACACACATACACACTCGTCAACGTTTCTCACAAAACTTTGAAAATAAAGTGATACTAACTAAAATCAGTTGATAAGTCAGTTATGAAATTGTTGGATTTTTATTGTATTTCGTGTAGATAGCAGCAGTAGCAGCAGTGTGAAGGTCAAATATGGTTGAAGAGTGCGATTAGATTATGAACTGTGGAGTGCATTTGAAAAATTGCGCTTACGACGAGAGAAATGTGCTCTATCTAATACTAGCACTGGCTGTAAAAAAAGGTGGTGAAAAGCAGTTTGCGCTTTCAAAAAAAAAAATAAAAGTAAGTGCGCCTCAGCCACACTGGAGAAGTGAAACTTGCGTTATTTTTTGCCTTTTTTCCATCTAGATCTCTATCTCTACCCTGTTCATTTTAATTACATTTACAATATTCTGTTTCCCTTTATCTTTATTTTTATCTTCGTACTTTATCGATTACAAAATCGATAGTAACATCCATGAAAATATCGATAACAAAACCGATACAGATATCGATAACAAATTCGATAAAAATATCGATAGTAAAATTGACAACAAAATCGATGAAAATGTCGATAAAAATAACGATAATATAACCGATAAAAATATAGGTAATGAAATCAATAACAAAATCGATAAAAATATCCATGACAAAATCGAAAAAATATCGATAACAATATCTATAACAAATTCGATAAAAATATCGATAACAAAATCGATAAAAAAATATCGATAACAAATTCGATAAAAATATCGATAGCAAAATTGATAACAATATGGATAAAAAATATCGATAACAGAATCGTTAAAAATATCGATAACAAGATCGATAAAAATATCGGTAATAAAATCGATAAAAATACAAGTAATAAAATCGATAACAAAATCGATAAAAATATCGGTAATAAAATCGATAACAAAATCGATAAAAATATCGATACCAAAATCGAAAAAAAGTATCGATAACAAAATTGATAAAAACATCGGTAATAAAATCGATAAAAATGTCGATAAAAAATTCGTTAAAATATCGATAAAAACCCCGATAAAAATATCGATAAGTTTTGAGAAACCCGAGCATCTCTAAAATCTCGAAACAGTTCCCAGATTGAGTCTCTTGGTCTATCTATATCCTTTTCTCTATAAATACCTTTATTTTAATCGTTCTTCCTCTATGTTCAGCTTTACTTTCATCGGCATCCTCATCCTCATCTTTTCTTTGTTTTTACTTTTATGTTTATCCTTTTCGTCATCTACATATTCCCAATCACCTTCGCCATTATATAAGTAAGTGTTTAAATTTACCTTGGTCTTCATTTTTGCCTTTATTTTTACGCAACTTTGTTTTTGTTTTTGTTTTTATTTTTACCTTTGCTTTTATCCTTTTCTATATCTATGTACGTACCCACATTTACTTTCATTCTTGTATTGGTAATTCAAAGAGCTATTCTTTAACCTTTTATTAGTAAGTTTTTGTTAAATTAATACCGTATGCATACACTCAAGCACTTGTTTCAGCTTCAACCATTTCCGTTACACCATTTCCGTGTGCAATTTTCGTTGAATTTGCCAATTTACTCCCAACCAACTAACCGCTGCTAAAGAAGTTTATCTTCAAAAATTCGTAAGCTGTTTGAGAATTGTATACAACTGCTGGAGCAATTAAATAATACGCGAATAGCAAAGGTTACTTTCATTAATGTTGCATACTTATAGGATGCCTATTTTGTTGAGTTGGTAAAACACACAAAAATGTAAAATATTTTTGAAACGGGTTGCCATCTGTTTAGAAATTAAATATCAATTTTATTAACTAGGGATTAACCTTGGATGGGGTAGTGGTGCGACCACCTCCAGGGCCAAGAAAGCCTTACTGGTGTGAAAGTGTGTGTCAAAAAAGTCTTGGGCATGTTGCCCCAAGATTAAAAAAAGGTAAGGTCATATCCTCTAAGAACATAGTGCAGGTAGGATCCTCGCACTCGCTAGCTTTGTTTCCCAGAGATGACATACTTAGGTACAACTATAGGTTTTGAAAAGAGATTTAAAATAGAACTAAGCAGTAAAAAGTAAAAGAATCTGGATAGACTTCTCAGGATAGCACCCTGCATTGGTCCACATACGGCTCGAGTACTCCAGAGGCAATAGGTGCTGGAATCTTTGGGCCCAGGACTAGGATCTCTATCCCTATGAGGAAATATCCCAGCATATTCCAAGCTGAAGTTTACGGCATTTATTTTTGCGCGGAGACTATCATAAACTTTTGCGCTTAGAGTAGGTCCCAATAGTATAAACGAGGTGGGTTTTTACAAGAGCAGATTTTTTTAACTTCCCGAAGGGGAAGCTGAGAATACTAACAAATTAAATGAAATATTTTAATGAGTATCCAGCGAGAGAGGCTTAAGATAGCTTTATTTCTGAAACATTGAGCATTATGTAAGAGTGTTATCACATTTCCAAAATTTTTGTATATCAACTTTATCTGAAAATTTAAGAAAAGAGAAAAGTAGCATAAGTTCAAAATTTTTTAGATCAATAGTTGAACAAATAAAGATCAGTAAAAAATTCACGTTTGGTCTTATTTTAACTTTTTTTTAATACTTTTTGTTTAATAATTTTTCGACTTTTTTTCGATTTGAGTAGTGCTCTTGCCGCCGTAGCCGAGCGCTTAGATGTGCCTACAGCTACTCGGGAGGTCCATGGTCCAATTTCTGGTCCCAGCTACATCAAAATGGTAAAAGTGTAGATCTCTCCATTTAGGGGGTTCCTCTAAACTGGAAAAGCCTTGAAAGCTTCGCAAAACTCAAAACTTTTACTGAAAGGTCAAGATTTGTGTGAAATGAAAAAACCGGTTTGTTCGATAAAAAACCGGTTTATTCAGTATTCGAAAAATCAAGATTTAAAAAAGCCGCCAATAGATAACCAAAAAAAAAACACGGTTGAAACCGGTTTGGAAAACCCGTGTCAATCACCCCAGTAAGTCAAGTATATTGGATTTCAAAGGACAAAAGATATAAGCTCATTTTAAAAGTGACCCTAAATATATATACTAAATAGATTGAAGAACAAATTCATTATCGAACCGTACCATTATTACCGCCAATGAATGAAGAGCTCTTCAAATTTATTTCGTTGGCAACTCTAACATCGAAATTGACCAGCGTTGTGCGACTAGAGGGGCTACGAAACGCCAGATCATTGGAAAATTTTAAGAATTTCTTCAGGCACAGAACGCTAAGGCTAGGCTATTTAAGATGGCAATGAGGGATGATATGTCTTCTGATGATCATAAAACCATAATCGGAGCAGATAAATGTGCCACTGGAAATCGTGAATTGCTGACGCAAGTGTTGAACCAAAGTGTTTCACTAAAATAATTAAATTTTTGGCGGTACAAAGTTCGCGGGATGCGCAAGTATACTTTTATGCTTCACCTCAACTCACTCAAAGGCGACGGGCAAAATCGAAATAGTGTACAAAACTGCCGTTAAGAAACTCATTACTCAACATCAATGAGCACGGGCAGAAACATTCAATAAGTTTCTTTTCTTCAGCAACTTTTAATTATTTTGCTCTTCGTAACGCGTAAACTATTTAATACCGATCATATCCCACTGAACTTCTTCTTGATTAGTTTCATATCAATCCCCCGCGGTTAAACAGCTGGACGCCTGTGGCATTGGGTATTAACATTTACGTTGCTTTCATATCATCAAAGTCACACTTTACCCCCACCACTTTACTGCCTAATTCTCCTGCCACAACGGAAATTAATTTTATCTCGCATCGTAAATGTGTGAAATTGCGCAAATAAAGCAAACAACAACAGCAACATTTATAAATAATAGTATAAAGAATTTTTATATTGAATGCAGCAGCAGCGTCTCCTTGATAGCGGGTGTGTGTGTGTGTGTGCGTACGAGTGCTTATGCAATGAAATTAATTTTTGTTACGAAATTAATGCGCTGTCACCAGGCACTACCATCCTCCACTCCCTTAAACGCACGCACGCACGCACACACACAAAAAAAAGATTTTGTGAAATATTTTCGCTTGCATAAGAGAATGGATGATGATGATGATGACAACATAACCACACAGTTTGTGGCATGTGGCAATAATATTGCGACAAAGCGATGACGCGTCGCGCAGCATTGTGTTCCATATGTATATGCAACAAAAACTAGAAGAAAAAAAAAACAACTGCAAGTGCGAGCGGCGTGTTACGGCTCTAACACGAAAACTTCCTGTGGCTTGAAATGCCATTAACGCGTTTACATTGCCAGTATCATCGTCATCAGCGCGATCCGCATCCTTCCGTTCGTTCAACGTTGCCTGGGCTAACAAACAGCATCATCGGCAAAATGTACCCCTTACCGGATGCCTACACTGTACACAGCAGCCATGGCGATTGCGATGGTGATTGTGATGGTGATGGCGACGACGCATGTGGTGCAAGCAGTCAAAATAATTTGTCATGCTGTGTTGGCATAATTTGTCGACGCTTGCAATTTGTTGCTGGCAAGCGCTGTGGCTACTACTCCTCTTCTGCGCTCTTACTTTTTGTCTTCTTTTTATTTTTTTGTGCTCTTCTTGTGTCAGCTCATCGCTTTCCTTTTCGTTACTCCATTCCGTTTTATCCTTTTTGTGGCTTGCCATGTCTAAATGGACAGCTGAGTAGCTAATTTGACACCGTTATTGCCACGCCCAGCGCTTACCTTACAGCCTCGCTGGGCTGGCCTGCACACGCTTGACGTTCTGAAACCTGACAGCGGGAACCTAGGAGCGGAGGGGAGCGCAACAAGCGCAAACAAACGGATAAAAATTTGTTATTTTTGCCACCGCCCTTTGGGGATTTACTTCGCCAGCAAACAACAAAAAAAAATTGCAAATTATCACCACCACCACCCACCCACCTCTACTAAGATAAATGACAACTGCTGTTGTACGCTTGTGGGCGGAGGTATGTATGCGTATAAAAATGCATAAGCAAACAATTCATTAATTTAATTAATTAACGCCATTAAACAGAAGACCAAGCGACCAACCCAACGGCATTAGCACGCACATCCCTAAAGTAGGTCCATTTCCTGCGTGTCCGCTGCCTTCAGCAGAGCAACGCCACCATCACCGTTTTGCTGCAATGCCGTTCTCATGCGCGCCCTAGTTACTCTCATGAGTGCGTTCACCTACATACCTTCGTACATAAGTACTTTTTACGCAACCAGCCACTTTGGTCAGCTCCAGTTGCTCCAAACGGCAGCAGTGACAGCAAACATTGTAACTACAATACCCCAGCGAGCAGGAGCAGCAGCAGCAGCAGCAGCAGCGTGCTTGATGAGTGGCGATAATGATGCGCGAGCGTGCAATGATAAACGGTTTGGCTGGATGACAAGTGTAAGTACAGCGGCGCTACAGTGTAGTAGTTAGTCAGCTAGGAATTGCTGTGTTGTTGACGCTATGCGCAGACATGCCAGTGCTGCTTCTACTTGGCCGTTTAATCTCGCGCATTAATGCTTTTAGCTTAAAATTAAAAAGTAACTTATGGATTAAATTTCTACTGCTTTGAAAGGCAGAGATTAATCACCCTTCAGGCTACTTGAGAGCGCTGGCGGATGAAAATTTATGGTTTGCTATAAATAAGAAAACTTGAAAGCAAAGACCGTAGATTATAAAATCAAAAAAAAATGATGGTTAGGGGATTCACATGGTATCATAATATGTAGTCATACAGTCTTAATGTTATCAATATTAAAACTGTTGAAAATATTTTGTAGTTGTTGTAGAGTCAGATAAAAACCGTTAGAAACTGCAACTATTGAAACAAATTCGACTCGCTACAATACTTTGCGAATCCCCTTATAAAAAAAAAACTGATTTTTTGAAGGTACGCGTACCATTAGAATCGTCTCTCAGTTCAGACAAGGTTTACCGATTAGTTGAATGACTCGGTTTTTCCAAACCGGTTTCAAACGGTTTATTTGTTTGTTAATATTTTTGGTTTTTTTTTTTGAAATCTTCCTTATTTTAGTACCGAGTTAACCCGACTTTCACAACCGGGGTTGCACCTAGTTTCTTTATATACCATCTAAAATATACAAATTTTATGAAAATTTTTATTATTTTGTGTTATACAATACACATATGTTGTTGGATACAAATATTGCAAAAATATGACAAATCTATAATATAAAATAGAAGATCAAATTCAATTAACCACATGTATAGTGGTGACAAAATTAAATAGGTACGCGACATTTTAGCAAGTTTTGGCAATTTTTATTTTGTTGTTTTTATTTTTTTGTTATTTTTAATGTTTATGTTTTTTAATATACAAATCCAAATTTCAAGCTTTGCATTTTAAGGCAAAATTACAAAACTTAAATAATCCTATGGTGGATTTTCATTTTGAACCGAACCGAACCGAACCGAACCGAGTGGAGTGGAGCGGTTTTGGGGTTCGGTTTCAGCACTTTAGAATAAAAACGGTTCAGTTCAAAGAACGAAAAAACGACGGTTCAGTTCAAAAACCGGTTCGGTTCAAAACCGATTTGCAGCCCTGATAAATACTACTGTATGTACTAACTAATAGTTTTGATCTTGTGAGAGGCAGTAATAAAACAAAAAATACTTTGAATATGCTGCGAAGCATCCGGGGTATTCGCTAGTTGAAGATATCTCTAAATTAAAGATTTATTAAATACTTTCGTTTGATACCCATATTGTATTTACTTAACTTATAAATTTAACTGAATTAAATTTTTCAAACTGGTGGCAACCCGTTTCAAAAATATTTTATACAGTAAACTTTCTTAAGCCTGTTTAGTTTGATACCCATATTGTAGGATATAATTAATCCACTTAATTTATTAAGTTAAAGTTTTCAAACAGGTGGCAACCCTACACAAAAATATTTTGGCTGTAAGTTAAACATCTTTAGTTTGATACCAGTATTGTAATATTTAATTTATTTGATCAATTTAATAAAAAAAAAATTAAACAGTTGGCAGCCCTCCACAAAAATATTTTTGACAGTAAGCATTCTTATAAACCCCTTTAGTTTGATGCCCATATTGCAATACTTAATTTATCTTAGCAATTCAATTAAATAAAAAATTTCAAACAGGTGGCAACCTTCCACTAAATTTTTTTCGACTGTAGCCTTCTTATACCTCTTTCTTTTGACAGCCATAATTCAACATTTGCTTTATCTTCTCATTTTTTTTTTACATATCGTCACCTGAAATGCAAAAAGACTTAACAAACATCATCGCTGAAATTCAAAAAATCGTAACTAATAAAAAATTACAAAATTCAAAATTCAGTTTTTGATTCATATGATGGATTTCATCGAATTACAACTCCCACATCATTTAATGAAAAAAATAACCTTTCGCAGCTTCCGGGTGTCGTAGTGGAAATATCCTAGAGGAGTACTAAACCCAAACACAAAGACAAAAAGAGCAAATCTGGGTAAGATACTAAAAAGTCTTTCGTAAGGCACTTGAAAAAAAGATGGCAATATTGTTAGAAAGACTTTTGTTATTCTTGTATAAGAGTCTTAGAAAAAAGCTCACTCATTGCGGTGAAGCTATTTTGAGAGCAAGCGCTTACTGGTGTGCCTTTCAAGAGATCAGGGTTCGAAAACTCGGTCAGAGAATTTTTTTACTATAATTCTTTTTCTTTTTTTAATTTAATTGTCTTGAATTATACGATTTTTTTTTTATGAGACTTATTTCATGCCATTTTTTATCTTTTTAAAACAATAAAATAAAAAAATGGAATAAAAGAAGTTTCTAAATATATGTAAATGAAATTATTCGTTTTTCAATTTCATTAAATTTTTAGAAATGTATTTTATTTTTTTCTTATTTTTTATTTTTTCAATTCAATTTTCTTTTTAGTTTTAGATTTTATAATTCTTATAAGAAAAATTTTGTATTTAAATTTTAGGTATATTTTTTATTGCATTTTTTGCCTCTTTTAATTTAATTAATTTTACTTAAAATTAATTTTTTAATGTCTTTTAATTTTTAAGTACTATTTTCTTCTTTTTTGATTCATTTTTTTTTTTTCTAGTTTAATTTTCTTTCAGTTTTAAGATTTTATAGTTTAAAAAATATATATATTTCTTCATTTTCATTTAATTTCTGGAAAAGTTTTTTCTCTATTTTTTAATTGAATATTTTTATTTTTTTATCAAATTTTAATTCTGATTTTAGATTTTGTTATTTTAAAACAAAAAATATACTTTTTTTATTTAATTTCTAGGATCTTATTTTATATATAGTTTTTGTTAAGACATTCTTAAGATCTCAACTGACTCAAAAATCTGCAATGTATAGCTCTTTTGCTACCACTAACACTATTTGTATTTAGCGCACATGACACAGTAGTTTTAAAGCATACAAAAACTTTCTCAGTTACATCGCAGTGCAGTTACAAAGGCAAACTGCCGGACGTTCGTCAAACTTTAAGTGACCCATTAACAACTGTATGCATATCTAATTGTGGCAGCATCAAAGTGTTTGCACGATTGGTAAAACCACTCGTAAGTTGCATTTTCAAGCAAAAGCAATTTTCAAAGCAGAATCCCCATTTGCTTGGTGGTTTTGGAATATAAGAACGACAAACTTTACACATTTAGGAAATGTGCGAGTGTGTGTGTGCACTTTTATGCTTTCATACAAAACGGCAACTCTCTTAATTAAATTGAATTGTTTACAATGTTTGCCAACACGATAGCTCTCGCTGCCATACTCAACCACACGGCCAGCCTTCAATGGCAGCCGCTTTTAACTTACTCCATTCCTTCAAAATTTATCGGCGTGTGAATTCTATGCTGGTTGCCTCAAACTCTGTGTTTAACGAATGTTTGTATGTACATATTTATATGCAAATCTAAAAAATACTTTTATTTGCAGCTCACCAATATTTACTGAAAAGTGTAGATTACACTACTCAATTGCACATTTTCCAATTCCAGACCTCTACTATTACCGAAAGGCATTCGCACATGCATGTACTTATGTACATATGTACAGTGACTCAAACAAATGGCCAAGTGTTGATTTTCTTCAAATATTATTTTTATATAAAAATATCGTCTAAGCTTTAACCAAAACCGTGTAAATCACAATTTCAGACTTTACACAAAATTTAGGAAATTTCAAAAAATTTTGATCAAAATTTCAATTTTTAGAAAATTGTTGGGTATGCAGTTTTATAGCGCATGCAATTCTAGTCTAATGAAGTGCAAGTCTCAAACGGTTAAAAAATAGCGTTGGTTTTCGTATTTTTTATTTTTTTTGTTTTGTGACAGACTTTTGCACTTTCTTCATATAAGTATGAATTTCTTATAAAATAAAACGCGGGAGACCGTCAGAAACAAAATTTCAAAATATCAACGCAAGATTTTGTAAATTGGGCTTGTCATATTAAAAAAACCCAAAAAAGTAGCCTCCAAAAAAAATCGCAAAAATCAACGTGATTTTTTAGCCGTTTGAAACTTGGACTTAATTAGACCAACATTTTATGGGATATAAAACTGCATACCGAAAAATCTTCAATAAATCTAGAATAAAGAGAAATTTTGACATTTCGATGAAAATTTGTTGAATTTCTCTAAATTCTAATTGTATTAAGTTTGAAACAGTGATTTACACGGTTTTGGTTAAAGCTTAGACGATATTTTTATATAAAAATTAAAAAAAAAATAAAAATCATCTCGAAAAACATTACGAATATTTAGAGAAAACCAACACGTGGTCATTTATTTGAGTCACTGTGTCTATGCATCACAACTCCAAAACTTAAAACTCGAGCAGAGTTTGTATGTATGTCTGCGCTAAATAAGTTTAATTTTCATTTCACACCCAAACGCACGGTCTTTCATTTCTCTATACATATATATATATACATATATATATATGAAACATATGTACGTACGATATGCTGTAGACTTTTACTTGATGCCGCCTGTTTGTTTGTGGTCTCTTGTCTATTAATCGAGTCTACTCCTCTGCCGGAGACCACAATTTCATATTTGCACAATGTTTTCGACACACAACCAGCTTCGCAAACTGAATATATTTGTACATATGCAAATACATACATACATATGCAGTGTGTATTCACAGGCTTCATGACACCTACATACATTCGAGTTTATTGCAACACGAACTATTACATTCAATTAAAACAACAAGTATGGTGTAGTTTCCATTTCATTTGTTATTTGAATTTATGGAAATTGCAAATATGTACACATATTTGTTTCGTATGTATGTATGCACATAATAAAACACTTGCACTCAAGTGACAACATTGTTTATTTGTCTGTCTGCGCATCTGTCTGGACTCGATTGTATTTGGTCTACCGGTTTTCTTGCAGTAGGTACTTTTTGTATACAGAATCAAGAAAGATATTTGTACAAATGTTGTTGCACTTTGTATGTTTTTTTTCGTTTAATTTGTAAGATTTTTGCTTGGATCCTTCGGAGGACTTTATCGTACGCCGGGGTTTTTTTTTATTTTTGGGGGCACATAGACTCCTTAGCTGCCTATTCTTAGAAGGCTGTGGAGGATCTAAACCATGCTTGGTCAGAAAAGATTATGATCTTCCTCATTTTTCCGATGAAATTTGACCGTTATTTTAATTTTTAGTTTCTTAGATCATAAAAGATTTAAATCGGCCATAAAAACGCCGTCTTTATGATATCGGTTAAAAACGATGGAAAAAATAAAAATCCAAAATAACGATTACACAGGGCGACAGGGTGATTTTGGTATGGCAAATGTTAAAGTTATTTTTGATAGACTTTTTTGTGGTGATTACGAATCCGTTAGTGAAGTTTCTATCAGCTCGAGATTTTGAGATAAACGAAGTCAAAGTGACAAAAAATCACGTTTTTGTAATATTTGAAAAGGGTCTAGCAAAAAGAGACAAGAGGTGACAGAAGCTTCCGCTTAAATTTATGCTAGAAATCTACTATCCCTGAAAATACTATTCGTCCACCTTCACCTGATGATTGCTTTTAGCTATATAACTAGCGAGATAAATGTACCTTGTTTAGTAAAATAGATAAAAAAAACTAATAAAAATAAATAAATAATAGAACAAATAAATAAAAATGGAAAATAGCATAAATTTAATGTAATAGAAAAAAATAATAATAATAAATAAAATATTAAAATATTTATGGAAAAAATAAAGCAAAAAAATTTAAATGAAAAAGTTTAAAAAGTTTTCAAACAACATATGAAATAAAACAAATAAAAAACATTAAACAAACAAAATAAAAACATTAAACAATTAAAATTAAATATTAATATAAATCGTATCAAATATTATAATAATTAAAATGTTCAAAATTAGACGATATAAAGGAACTAAAAAAAAAATTTATTTAAAAATTATAAACAAAAATAGTATAATTGTATCTAAAAAAAATATAAAATTAACAAGTAATAAATGAAGTTTAAAAAATTGCAAAAAATATCACATAAAAAATAAATTAAACATTAAAAAATTCGAATTAAATTGTTGGGCTTTTTTTTTTTTGTTATTTATGGCCGTATAACAATTATATTCAACAATTTTATAGAGCTTAAGGCCAGTTCTAATAAAAAATGTTTTGTGTGTTGTTTTTCTGCAACTCAAAAAAAACAGTTTGTTATTAATTAAATTATAAAATACATTAAAAAATCGTCACGTTAAAAGACAGTAAAGAATAATTCATCATACTCCAAGAAACTTAAAATGGCAAAAAAAAACAGAAATTCTAAAACATTAAATAAATATATATTTAAAAAAGCTTAAAAAAATATTAAGGAAAATTATGAAAATATTATATGTATTTAACAAAGTTAAAATAAAACAAACATTTGGCGCTAAATAAGCTAGTGCATGGTCTAGCTTCTCCTCCGATTAGAGGTGTCAGCGCTGAGATAAAATACGGAGCATTATTAGTCAGCAGTCAGAACAAAATTTCTGCTGATTCGGGGGATAGGCCTGCCGTGTCCGATTCTCCTCTCATATTTTTATGTAGTCAGTTTCAGTGCATGTTGAACTCTACTGCAGACATGCCGAATCACGTTTTTTGTGGCTTTCTTTGCTTGAAAGATATTCTTCTAATACTACGGGCGCGTTCAGAAATGCATCAAGCCAAAGCATCAGTCTCTTTTATTTCTAAACTATAATTGATGGAAATTTCAAATATGCGCAACCACGGTTAAAAGCCGAATTGGAACTTAGTTGCTCAAATAAAACATTTCCATCAATTATAGTTTAGAAATAAAAGACTCTGATGCTTTGGCTTGATGCATTTCTGAACGCACCCTACAGCTCAAAAAATGCAGTTTATTGAAAACCCAGCACCTGAAAGTGTTCATCTGGAAATGTTCTACAATTTGGATTGCTAAACCTCCTTAAATTGAGCGCAATAAAAGCTTACTTAGATCATATTCTTACCTTCACTAGTGAAATGTAATAGGATTATTTGCTATTAGTAAAGAAATGCAGAACAAAAATCTGTAAAATAAGAAAACAGATTTTCATATACATATATATATATGCATATCTGCATACATATGTACATACTTACATAAAATAAACTCTTAACTACGTCATATTTAAAATTAAACATTTATTTAGTGGCCCACGGCGTATACGCAACGTAAACGAATATTGACTTCGACTGCACCAAAGCGATACACTAATAAATATTGTTCAATGTGCAACAATGCTGTTAAAAATTACTCAACCTAGAAACATAAAAACAACAACAATAGACACAATAAAAAATAAGAGGTTATAATAAAAGGTATTCAAATTAAATGCCTGCAACAATGCCAAAATATTTATAAATATTTGGTTGTTTGCTCGTTTGTTTGACTGTCGTGTCTGTGGGCAATTCTCGCAATTCAAGAAGTTTACGCATAAAACGCCGTTAAAGGCGAAATTTAAATGGAATATCATCTATAAATGTTTGTGTAATAGCAAAACAAACAGTAACAGCAACAACAAAAACAGCAAATAACGGAAACAACAATGACTATGATTGTTAGGTACAGAGTAAGCTGTTGCAGCAGCTGTGGTGACACTTTCGTTTTATATATAAATACATACATACTAAGTATGCAGCTATCGATGTAACTGCAAGTGCAAGTGCTTGTTTGCTACATTTGCCATTTGTGGCAACAATAAATGTTATATTGCATGTAAATAAAAAATACAAACATACATACATACATACATACATAAGTATGCAGATACATAAACATACATTTTGCAGTAAATAATTGGTTTGCGGGTGTTATCTTCTGAATTTGATTTTGAAATTTATGTGGGTAATTAAAAGTAACAGGATAAATAATAACAAAACCGAACGGATTTATGGTTTCGCATAAAAGCCAACAATGCACAAACGCAATGCAGTTGAGTGAACCTGAGTGCTTTCGAAAACATAAGTCAGTTAAAATAATTGCTTGAAGCAATTTAAATAAAGTTTTTATTACATTTAATTGTATTTTATTGTTTTTTGCCGATTTGCTTCTTGAAAAGTGCAAATATTTAATTGTATTATTTGTATACTTAATGCTAGATTTGAAATGTTTATACTACAATTATGTCAAAACGTATCAGTTTTCTTACAATAAACAAATGCATTGGCGTTTAAGTATATAAGTCGAAATAATTGTATTACAAATAAGCTAATATTTTTAGTACATATTTCGTGTAGAAACGCCTTTCCGAACTTCTCTTCAACCAGCAGAATCAACAAAATATTCTTCAGATATCTGATTAAAAAAATTAAAAACCAAACTGGGGTTTACATAATACAGAAGGATAATAATATCCCGATTTGGGCTACGAAGACAGGCCTCCACCAGTTTAATGAACTGGTGAACATATTGGTTTTGGTACATCTTTCAAGAATAACGGAATATTGGAAAACTAGGCACTGTATGCCATTGAAAAGCTGAGGCGATTTATTCACTTTGAAAAAAAAAAAAAATTTATTTTTTACTTTTATTATTATTTATTTGACAAATAAAATAAAATAAGGTTATATTTTCCCGTTACCTTTTTTAAGCATAGATACCAGTCGCAAAAAATCCCGTTTAAGTTTTGTATATATATTGAAATACGATCAATTTCTTAGTCTCGAAAATGCCAAAATTTTTGTTCAAAAAAATCCCGAACAAATCCCAAAGGGTTCAGAACATTAACAAAATGTGCCAAAAATAATGTTGCGAAAAATATCAAAACTTTCCGAAAAATATCAAAAGTTTCCGAAAAATGTCAAAAGTTTGCGAAAAAATATCAAAAGATTCCGAAAAAATATCAAAAGATTCCGAAAAAATATCAAAAGATTCCGAAAAAATATCAAAAGATTCCGAAAAAATATCAAAAGATTCCGAAAAAATATCAAAAGATTCCGAAAAAATATCAAGTTTTCGAAAAATATCAAGTTTTCGAAAAATATCAAGTTTTCGAAAAAATATCTCGTTTCCGAAAAAATATCAAAGTTTTCCCAATTAACAAAATTTTTTTCGTAAACGCGTTAGCATTTATTTATCAGCAGTTATTTAAACTTCAAACGGTGATGCGAAAAATCAGAAGATAGCCAACGCTGGCAAACAGATCTACGAGTAAATATTTGAACTGCTAGTGGGGCGCGTATTAAAAACTAAGCTACCGACATTGTTTACTTTATTTTCCCTACAGCCGTTCGAGTTTTAATGTTCACAGCTCCAATTGCACTACAATTCTGAGCAGAACTTTGCAGATGTCGTTGCAAAACAATTCTGAATGCAGAGGCTACATAAATTGCCTGCTATGTTTGTACTAACTATACAACAGTTGTGCTCATAACTTTGTATCTTTTCATTATTGTTTTTCTCCAACTAAAAGTATATACATATGTACAGATGTGTGTGCATAAATATCGCTTAAATTGTGACACTTAATATGTGGGTCATACTATTTGCAGAAATTACTTTTTTTTCTGGTATTTTTTGCTGTAATTTTGATGTTGCCAAGCAACTGTCGTCATTGTGTCGCATCGCATCGCATCACTTTGTCCGCTTTAATAACAACAACTTTAATAACAAAAACAAACAAAAATATATCTTGTGAAAAATTCTGCAAATTTCTGTAGCTGTTGATGTGAGTGATTAAATATGATTGCTATGTTAGTGATAGCAGCTTTTTTGTTGTTGCTAACTAGTGTTGATCATCGTTATTAAGAGCAACGCCATTGGTATAGTAATCGACGTGATTATTTTAGTTCGTTTCTGCACTTACTAGTTTAGAGACGTTTCGGCATCTGTTCAGAAATATTTCAGGACCATTTTGGAACTAGTTCTGCACCATTTAGAGACTACTTCGTGATTATTTCAGAAACGTTTCTGCACTATTTCGGCATCATTTAGAGAATAGTACTAGATCAGGCCCATTTCGAGACTTATTCAGGACTACCATTTTGCAACTGGATCGGCATAATTTTGGGACTAATAAGGGATAATTTCGAGACCGTTTCAAGACATGTCCGAGATCATTTCGGGACAAGTCCACATTTTCGCCCGATTCGAGACTACTTTGGGATAATTTCGAGTCCTGTTCATCACTATTTTAGGACCATTCCGAAATTATTTCAGGAACATTTCGGGACTAGTTCACGTATATAACGGGTCCATTTAGGGACTAGTTTAGGAACATTTCGGGACGAATTTGGGACCTTTGCAGGAATTGGAATTTCATGGGAAACCTTTCATTGGACCTTTCTCGAGAAGATTTTCTCGAGTCCTTTCGGGCTTCTTTTGTGATTTCAAGTAAATTTTTGGCAATTTTTAGAATATGCTGTTATATTATGTTACCATGCCACGTTATGCTAAGTTATTATACGCAATTCTATTCTATGCTTTGCTATGCCACGCTATGCTATGCAGTGTTTTGCAACGCTGCTCTATGCTAGGTTATGCTATGCTCGGCTTTGGTACGCTACACGATGTTTGTTGTGCTATGCTATGTGATGTTATTTCATGCTATGTTATTCTATGTTATGATATGTTATTCTACGGTATGCTATGTTATTAGACGTTATGCTATGTTATTCTACGTTATGATATGTTATTCTACGGTATGCTATGTTGTTCTACGTTATGCTATGTTATTCTACGTTATGCTATGTTATTCTACGTTATGCTATGTTATTCTACGTTGTGCTATGTTATTCTACGCTATGCTATGTTAGTCAACGCTATGCTATGTTATTCAACGCTATTCTATGTTACTATGCGCTATGCTATGTTATTCAACGCTATTCTATGTTATTCTACGCTATTCTATGTTATTCTACGCTATGCTATTTATTCTACGCTTTGCTATGCTAAGTCATGTTCATTTTAAAATAGTAGATAGTCCTTGTTCCACATTTTTTACTGAATATACAGCGAACTATATCCACCCTCTTCCTACCGTTTACCACAATCAGTACAACACCGCAACGCATATGATTTCAATTGTGATAATCACTTGCCACATTGCCCGCAGCAAGACAACTGATTACAATTTCATTCCATGTTCCATAAATACAATACGAGTACATACTTA
>NW_023458555.1:35726503-35728774 GCF_013731165.1 Rhagoletis pomonella | reverse complement strand
ATTTCACTTTAAGATCTTCGCCAACAAAACGTTAAAGCAATTAGCTTTTTGCCTGCAGCAGATAGCAGCACATTTGAATAATTCCCGGTATGAATAAATACACATAAATTTTCACAAGGATAACCGAGTGCCTATAGCAATTGCTTACTTAAGTAAGGGGGAAAGATGTACGAAGAAACCACAAGGCAATTCCACGCTGAGCAGATCAAACAGAAAGTAAAACCGCAACTCCACACAATTTTGGCAGTGAAAATGCGCAGAGTAGCTGAGTGTACAAAGGAGCCAACCGCCAGTCGCTTGCCTTCATTGCCATGTGCGCCTTTTACAGTTTGCGCACACACAATGTCCCGCATTAATGACGATGACGGTGTTGGTGACAGCGGTGGGCGGGAATAGGTACCGGAACAGCAACTGCAAACATCCTACTGCCTTTGAGCCCGTCACTTATACATACGCACAAGAATACATACAGCACACAGCTGCTCACACTTATTACTGCTATCAAGATTTGTCAACGACATGTCCTTTTCGCGGGCGTTTAACCGCAAATTCGCCGACTGTTAGTAGTCAAGCGCTAACTGGCGTCGAAAGCTATTTGTTGCTACTGGTGGTCGGCAGTTGTGGGTGATGACGGTAACAGGCTACCGCGGCTACCGCTGCTGCTGTTGCTGCTGGTGAAAATTTGAAATTTTGTCTTTCAAGCAAATCTAGCAGGACCTGTCAACACCACACGCAAGCCGACCGCAACGTGTTTTGTCGAAAAGTGTGTGTGTGTGTGTTTGCGCGGGACAACACTGATGGCGGACGTGTGGTTTTCGCTGTTGCTGACTGTTAGCCTAGCAATCTTTGGTAGTCAAACAGGCAATTTCAGTCTGTGTCGTCGCATAAATTAGCGCCACTTTAATCTGATTCACATTTGGCGAGGAAATTTATTTTTGTAGTTACGAAGAAAGAAAATCGCTTAGTGAAGGGTTAAGACAGCTGATAAGAAGTTAACGAGAAGTTTAAATTTGGAAAGCAAATAAATTAAGCAGAAGTGAAGGTGAAGTAATTTCGAAAGAAAGTTGCGCTAAGAAATTGCAAAAATATAAGAAAATAGAAGTTGCCCTATAAATCCTAGAATAATAATTATTTCATGGTGGAGTTTTATAAAAGTCATCCAAATTTTCGTAAGAATTATACAAGTCTTGATAATAATTAATTGTAAGAAAATTTTTTAAGGCATCGATTATTATAGCGAGATAAATATTTTTAAATCTTCAAAGACTTTTAATTTGAGACTTATATTATAAAAGTCTTGTCATAACAATTAGATATCATTGAGATAAATATTTTTAAGTCTTCAAAGACTTTTATTTATATTATAAAAGTCTTTTGATAATAATTATGAGTAGGAAAAAATTTTGTATTCAGTCCCGAACGGGTCCCAAACCAAGCCCCAACTGGTAACAAAGTACGGCCCAACAAGTCCCGAAAAAAAAATAAAAAAGAATAAATAAAAAATGAAAAAGAAAAAAAAATAAAAAAATAAAAAAATAAAAAAATAAATAAAAATAAATAAAAAACAAGTAAGAGCAGCGCTGTCTTCGGCTATGCCGAAGGCTTCATACCTTTCATGAACATCTGCAAATTTTAGTTTGACAGATTACTGCTTTTGAATACATCTGCATACATCGATAGAGGAGTTACATACTTATATAAAAAATCGCATCTAAACAATCAGAGGTATGGAAGATATACTTTATATGGCACCAATCTAAGTGATTTTCACTGCTATGTGATCGGTATGTAAACCGGTAACACAATTTATTGGGTTTAGTTTCCTACATAAAGGAGATATATCGCAAAAACTGGTATCTGAACAATCAGTGGTATAGGAGATAAAGCTTATACAGCATAGATTTTGACGATTTTCTCAGTAGACTTTGTATTATTATTTATAAAATATCTTACGAAATTTATCGGTTTTAGCTGTTCAAATAAAGGAGTTTTACAGTAAAATCCCATATCTGAACAATCAGATGTATGGAAGATACATATATGTTATAGTCACCCGATCCTTGTTATTTTCACTGTAAGTATTCCGTTGATAATGAGCAAAAATGGTGCGAAATTTCATGTTCCTAGCTGCATAAATGGAGGAGTTATGATAAAAGACCTCATATCTGAACAATCAGTTGTATGGGGGCTACAGGTTATAGTGACCCGATCTTTGTTATTTTCACTGTAAGTCTTCTGTTGATAATGAGTGAAAACAGCGCGAAATTTCAT
>NW_023458555.1:35723635-35726403 GCF_013731165.1 Rhagoletis pomonella | reverse complement strand
TGTAACAAATACAATCAACATAATTATACCTGCATGTGGGCAATATATATACGCTTCCAAACATTCATATATACATTTAGGGGATTCACAAGACGTGTTAACCGTCGTAAAATCTTAAGGTTAACATCTTTTTTAATTAAAATGGTTTTAGGGGATTTCTAACTAAACCGAAATTCTTTTAAACAGATAAAGAATATATAATTAGCCAACCCCCCAACCATTTTAACCGCTATTTTACATAAACAAGTGTTAAGCTTAAGATTTTACGACGGTTAACACGTCTTGTGAATCCCCTAATTGTTACTTGTACGAGTATACATATGTATGTATGTACTTATCTGTGCGTCCGTACGTTTGTGTGCGCTTGCTTGGAAATTCTGTTATCAATGGAATTTTCCACAAAGCGAAATTGCTGTATTTCTCTGCTTTTCTCGCAATCCACTCCAATACATCATCCATCGGCCACACTCTTCGCCCGCCTGCCGTCCATTCCCACTTAGCGGCTGCACAGAAGGAAATAGGTTAAGTGTGTTAGGATTTGTTGCTCGTCAGAACTATCTCCTAGGTGGAACTCTGCCTGCTGTGTACTGTGTGGCATGCAATTGGCAATCCTTTACAAATTGGCTAACTGTCTTTGTTTTTGATTGTGTTGCCTGCTCTACTAGGTGTACTAGTCATATGGAGGTGCGTGTGAATAACAGCTCACAACCAACCAATCGGTTGCCTGGCTCATGTTTCTGTCTCGAGTTGAAAATGAAGTTTGGAAGTTTACTGCCAGTACGTACACTCCTATGTAACGCAATATTTGTGTGTGTTTATCTCCTCAGTTGCAGCTGTCACTGGCAGTAATTTCGGATGACCCAATTTGACTACTCTCTCTCTCCATGCGTGTGTTATGTGGGAATTTTTATGCAGTAAAGCTATTTTCCACAAAATTCTTTGATAAAGTAGCATTCAATTCAGAAATGTTATTTTAGATAAAGGAAATATTCATGCAAGATGTTCAATGCACATGCATTCTTTGTTTATTTAAAAGAAACATGCAATTTTGAGAGGCATTCCTTATTTGCATGCTCATCAACTGTCGATTTGGGGTTTTGTTTTCGGATCAAAAATATTTTTGTTGGTTAAGCAATTTTTTGTTGAATTTATTTTTCCTTTCCTAAAATGAATGAAACTTCATTTCATCTGCTTTGTGGGAGGTAAAAGCAACATAATTGGTGGCTTCTAAAACATCCAAAAATGATTAAATAGCGCTTGAATGTATGTATATATTAAGCTTATGCTAGCTCATAGGTTCATACAAATAAAAAGGTTCCAGAAATATAGTGTGTAAACAACTTTTCTTCCACGACCTTCATTTCAACATTTCGAACTATAATTCAGTAACGCGCACTGGTCACAAATAGCAAAAAATCTGGCCAAAAATAAAGTATACTTTCAATTTCGATGTTCAATTTAATAGTGTAGTTTTATAAAGAACACAATAACGGATATTTATACTGAAAAGTTAGTGCTTAGTATGAAGTTCCTACTCCTTTCATGCAGGTTCTTCTATACAAGGTATGTTCGACAATTAGTTTTTGTATGGAGAAAATGAGCAACACCTTCCACAAAAAAAAAATAAATTGCCAAAAATCAACGCGCACAAAGTTTAGAGATTTTATTTTTATGTTTTGTAGTGTAGAATGAACTATATTTTTATAAAAAAATATCGCAAATAAATTAGAATAAACAAACTTTAGATATGTTGCGAAAAATTCACTGTGCCAATACTTTTGTTCGTCACTGTATATGATATATATATGTGGGCAGTGCCACGCCCGTTTTCCTAAAATTCTATGAAAAACCAATTTTTCGCTATAGAGTCATTGTATATATCAATATTGAGTAAATATTGATGAGCTCTTTAGCCCCACTGCTCAAAAAATCTAAACGTACGGTACCTACATACATATAAATTCAAATGTACGATTTTTATACTATCGATTGTTTCAAAAGCAAATTTTCTTTTAGACAAATGCTACATATTTGGTAACTTTCATAGAAATTTTTTAAATTAGCGATGTTCAAAGTTGAAGAAATTAAGAAAACTTGGGGGTTCTATAGTTTTTATCCAATTTGTAGCAAACTCGGCACAATTATTCTACTTGACACATAAAAGCAATACGTTGAAAATTTTTGAAATAGGCATAAAATTACGCCCACTTTTCATACACATAATGGTAAATACCAGAACTATGAAAACTTTGATAATTCGAAATTTAAGAACGCTAATTTACTCAAAGGTGATATTCACAACAATCTCTTAACAAGAAGTAAGATTATTATGAAATTGTGGAAAACGGGAGTGGTACTGCCCACTTAAGGCTACATAAGTTTATCTCGTTAATAGCTTTATCGATTTCCACCAAACATGTTAAAATTATTTCATTAAGTTTAAATGAGCAAAACCACCCTTTTTACCACGTAACGATAGTTTTCCGAAAGGAAAAAACGATATTTAATACGACTTCTTTACTTGTTTACTATTATTTTTGGTTTTATTTAATTTAATTGCTTTTATTTTTTGATTTTACTTAATTTTAGTATTAGACTAGATTTTTTTTAAATTAAATGTTTTTTTTTTGATTTACCTTGTTTTGTTTTTATTTTTTCATATTTTATTTATTTTGTGTCTTATTTTTATTTTAAATTTTTTACTGTTTTAAATAACTATGTTTTTTTTTCTAAATTTATTTTATGTTCTTTTAGTTTATTCGATTTCT
>NW_023458555.1:35721146-35723535 GCF_013731165.1 Rhagoletis pomonella | reverse complement strand
AAAATTAAGTAAAATCAAAAAATAAAAGCAATTAAACAAAATAAAACAAAAAATAATAGGAAACAAGTAAAGAAGTCGTATTAAATATCGTTTTTTACCTTTCGGAAAACTATCGTTACGTGGTAAAAATGGTGGTTTTGCTCATTTAGACTTAGAAATAATTTAAACACGTTTGGTGGAAATCGATAAAGCTATTAACGAGATAAACTTAAGTGGGCAGTATCACTCTCATTTTCCACAATTTCATAATAATCTCACTTCTTGTCAAGAGATTGTTGTGAATATCAACTTTGAGTAAATTCGGGTTCTTAAATTTCGAATTATCAAAGTTTTCGTAGTTCTGAAATTTACCATTATGTATATGAAAAGTGGGCGTAATTTTAGGCCGATTTCAAAAATTTTCAACGTATTGCTTTTATGTGTCAAGTAGAATAATTGTGCCGAATTTGCTACAAATTGGATAAAACTATAGAACCCCCCAATTTTTCTTAATTTTATCAACTTTGAACATCGCTAATTTAAAAAATTTCTATGAAAGTTACCAAATATGTAGCATTTGTCTAAAATAAAATTTACTTTTGAAACAATCGATAGTATAAAAATCGTCAAAGTTAAGCAATTTCAGTAGAAATACGGCCTTGAATTTATATGTCTGTAGGTACCGTACGTTTAGATTTTTTGAGGAGTGGGGCTAAAGAGCTCATCAATATTTACTCAATATTGATATATACAATGACTATAGCGAAAAATTTGTTTTTCATAGAATTTTAGGAAAATGGGCGTGGCACTGCCCACATATATATCATATACAGTGACGAACAAAAGTATTGGCACAGTGAATTTTTCGCAACATATCTAAAGTTTTTTTATTCTAATTTATTTGCGATATTTTTTTATAAAAATATAGTTCATTCTACACCACAAAACATAAAAATAAAATCTCCAAACTTTGTGCGTGTTGATTTTTGGCATTTTTTTTTTTTTTGTGGAAGGTGTTGCTCATTTTCTCCATACAACAACTAATTGTCGAACATACCTTTTATAGAAGAACCTGCATTAAAGGAGTAGGAACTTCATACTAAGCACTAACTTTTCAGTATAAATATCCGTTACTGTGTTCTTTATAAAACTACCATAAATTAAACATCGAAATTGAAAGTATACTTTATTTTTGGCCAGCTTTTTTGCTATTTGGACCTGTGCGCGTTACTGAATTATAGTTCGAAATGTTGAAATGAAGGGCGTGGAAGAAAAGTTGTTTACACACTATATTTCTGGAACCTTTTTATTTGTATGAACCTATGAGCTAGCATAAGCTAAATATATACATTCAAGCTCTATTTAATAATTTTTTGATGTTTTAGAAGCCACCAATTATGTTGCTTTTACCTACCACAAAGCAAATGAAATGAAGGAAAGGAAAAATAAATTCAACAAAAAATTGCTTAACCAACAAAAATATTTTTGATCCGAAAACAAAACCCCAAATCGACAGTTGATGAGCATGCAAATAAGGAATGCCTCTCAAAATTGCATGTTTCTTTAAATAAACAAAGAATGCATGTGCATTGAACATCTTGCATGAATATTTCCTTTATCTAAAATAACATTTCTGAATTGAATGCTACTTTATCAAAGAATTTTGTGGAAAATAGCTTTACTGCATAAAAATTCCCACACACACACACACCCACATAACATACGCATGGAGAGAGAGAGTAGTCAAATTGGGTCATCCGAAATGACTGCCAGTGACAGCTGCAACTGAGGAGATAAACACACACAAATATTGCGTTACATAGGAGTGTGCGTACTGGCAGTAAACTTCCAAAACTTCATTTTCAACTCGAGACAGAAACATGAGCCAGGCAACCGATTGGTTGGTTGTGAGCTGTTATTCACACGCACCTCCATATGACTAGTACTCCTAGTAGAGCAGGCAACACAATCAAAAACAAAGACAGTTAGCCAATTTGTAAAGGATTGCCAATTGCATGCCACACAGTACACAGCAGGCAGTGTTCCACCTAGGAGATAGTTCTGACGAGCAACAAATCCTAACACACTTAACCTATTTCCTTCTGTGCAGCCGCTAAGTGGGAATGGACGGCAGGCGGGCGAAGAGTATGGCCGATGGATGATGTATTGGAGTGGATTGCGAGAAAAGCAGAGAAATACAGCAATTTCGCTTTGTGGAAAATTCCATTGATAACAGAATTTCCAAGCAAGCGCACACAAACGTACGGACGCACAGATAAGTGCATACATATGTATACCCGTACAAGTAACAATGTATATATGAATGTTTGGAAGCAAAGCGTTCAGTTTTCTACGTACATATGTATATTGCCCACATGCAGGTATAATTATGTTGATTGTATTTGTTACA
>NW_023458555.1:35719406-35721046 GCF_013731165.1 Rhagoletis pomonella | reverse complement strand
GTTAAAAAATTTAAAGTTAAAAAATTTAAAGTTAAAAAATTTAAAGTCAAAAAATTTCAAGTTAAAAAATTTAAAGTAAAAAATTTAAAGTTAAAAAATTTAAAGTTAAAAATTTTAAAGTTAAAAAATTTAAAGTTAAAAAATTTAAAGTTCAAAAATTTAAAGTTAAAAAATTAAAAGTTAAAAACAAGGAATGAAACCGATTCAAAATAACGTTCCGGTTTGGGTTTCGGTTTTGCCAAGTGTTTCGGTTTCGGTTTTGGTTTCGTTCTTCAAAATTTATTTCGGTTTTGGTTTCGGTTTCGTTCCGGCTTCGGTTTTTCACAGAAATTTTGTGGATATTATTTAAATCACAATGTCTTAAACGTTGAGGAAAGAAAATTGAAAATTACAGTTCACTGATAATATCAACACTAGGTTCTTTCCCTAACAATCCGGACCGGATTTGGTAATTAGAGAATAAGAGAAACTTTTTCTTTCAAAAATGGAACAAAGTTCAGAAGTACGGAAACGCAAAAACCCAAATTTCGTGCCCACAAGTCGAGAAACAGCTGATTCACGTTGTTCTTGTTTTTGTCACTTATACCATGTTCTGACCGACATCGGAAACATGTTTTCGTTGCTAAAACTGGTTTTCGACCTAAAACTTGTGTTTTCGTCCATATAAAATCTGTTAGACGAAAACCAGTTTTCGCTGAAAACTACTTGAAAACTCACTTTCCACTCATTCCAATCGGTGTCTTCACTAGTTTTTTTTCGATTATTTATCGAAGTGGAAGTCATATTTTATCATCTTTAATACGCCATTTCGGATTTATTGTTAATTGCCTGGCCAAAGCAAAATAAGAATGAAAGTTAAGGGTTGTAAATGAAAAGAAAATGAAGGAAAAATGTTTTGGTTGTCGGTCAGAACATGGTATTAAATGCAAATACTTGGAAATTGAATTTTGGTTTCACAAATTTGATTTTAAGTACATAGATTGAAAATACATCAACAGGCCATTCACTTTTCTTTAAAAGCATCAAGTAAATGCAGGCAACATGTAAACATAATATGCGGACATGTAAACACAATACAGCTGACACTTTATCAATTTTTACTCGGAGAAAATTTCGGGCTGTTTCGGGCAGGAAGAAGAATACACTTACGATCGAATACGCTCGAATTTTCGCTCTCTATTACCCATTTTGTTGAGTACAGGCATGATTTCTGGGCTATTTTGGGCACACGCGGGATCTCGCATTGCGTGCGGGAAAGAAACTACTTAAATATAATTAATCGATTATCGCTTCACAACAACAAAGTCACCAGCAGATTTTTGCGAAAAGTTACCTTGCCGTACTTATTTACTACTTAACAAGAATTTTAGCAAAATGTTGCTGATTTTGGTTAAATAAATCATTTATTTCAAAGAAATTTTTATTTATTATTTTTGTAAATTTCTGGAAACCGATTGAAACCTGTGATTGAAATGGTTTCGGTATCGTTCCTTTTCAGGTCAAGATAACGGTTACGGTTTCGGTTTCGGTTTTGAAAAACGAAACGGTTTTAAACGGTTATGGTTTCGGTTTGGGTTTCGGTTTCATTCCTTGGTTAAAAAATTTAAAGTTAAAAAATTTAAAGTTAAAAAATTTAAAGT
>NW_023458555.1:35718353-35719396 GCF_013731165.1 Rhagoletis pomonella | reverse complement strand
AAAAATTTAAAGTTAAAAAATTTAAAGTTAAAAAATTTAAAGTTAAAGTTAAAAAATTTAAAGTTAAAAAGTTAGCGTCAAACATTTTTACTTAAAAAAAAAAAGTTAAAAAACTTGAGTGTTACAAAATTTTGAGTTAAAAATTTTTAAGATAAAAAATTTCAAGTTGCATAAATATCAAGTTAAATAAATTTCAAGTTATAAAAATTTTACGTTAAACAATTTAAAGTTGAAAAATTTTAAGATATACAGAAAACTTAACAATTAAAAAAATGTGTTTTATTTTTTCAATTTACTTAAGTAAATAAATTAAAAATTGCTTGAGTAAACAACTTTGAAGTTAAATAATTTTTAAGTTACATAAATATACAGTCAAATATATTTAAAGTAAAATAAATTTAGTGTTAAATAAACTTAAAGTTATATAAAGTTAAAGTTAAAAAATTAATGTTCAAGGAATTTAAAATTTAGGTAAATCAAAAAAAAAAATTGTTCTTTTTTTTATTTTACTTAAGTAAAAAAATTAGAAATTACTTAAGTAAACAACTTTTCGTGAAAAATTATTGAAATGATTTCCATCAAAATTTAGCGGCAGAGCTTTTGGGATCCATTGCTATGGCTTTTTTCCGTAAATTAAGAATCTGTCCTTAAAATTATTAATTTAGCTCTACCTTTCGAGATATTTGGGATTACCACTCTCAAAAAATGCAGTTTTGACATCATAGGTATGCATATTTGTTTGCGTAAAATCTTAGAATCTATTTTTAACCAACTTCCCGATGAGTTAGAACATCGATTTTATAAGGCTGTAGCATCATTATTTTAGAAGATATTAATTTCCTACCGCTGGATAAACCATTGCGCCCACCGTGCGATGGGCGCTTAAGATAGAAGGATGTTTAATTGAATTTCTATTATACTCGGCGAGTAAGTGATGGATTTGTAATGGTAAATACACTTAATACCATTACAGTGTCGGTCCGGCGCCGGCGCCGACGTCTTTTCAACCACTTTCCATTCAACTAACTATCCACAAATATTTG
>NW_023458555.1:35711029-35718253 GCF_013731165.1 Rhagoletis pomonella | reverse complement strand
TAAACTTAAACTTTTTAAACTTAAACTTTTTAAACTTAAACTTTTTAAACTTAAACTTTTTACACCTTAATTTTTTAACATAAATGTTTTTTTAGCAGTCAAAATTTTTAATTCAAAATTTTTTATTTTTAAATTTTTTAGTTTGTTTATTTTTATTTCTTCTTATTATTTCGCTTCTTCCGACATCATGCCTATTGGTAACGAAAAAGTATAATTATATCGACTCTCAAGTCTGCTGTGGGGAAGGCAACTGTTAGTTTTCGAAAACAAAGGTCCAGCAGCGAGCGTGGCCATTATTTGTATTCCCGAAAGTAAATCTGCAGTCCCCTTTTGGAAAAGTATTTTGATTGGTCTGCTATTAGCGAAGCCTTATTTCGATTAATTCCCAAACTCTCGTGGTCTTCTGTTTCGCTTGGCGTTCTACGAAGTCCTTTGCTGGTGGTCGTGCTGCCCTGGTTGGAACACCTAGCATAGAAAGTAACAGTTTTCCATACATTTTTTTTTTTTTTTTCTCAAACCTGTCACTAGCCATAATTTTGTAAGTTCCATTTCTCAACTTAGTTGCTGTTGAAATTGCTTAAAATTTTGCAATTTTCTTGCCACTTTTTCTCAGAATGTTTGGTTTTATCAGTGAAATTTGACGATCGATAGTCTAATGCAAATCAAAAATTTAATAAATAATAATTAATATCATTATTATAATAATTTAAAATATATATATTATTAATATTTTAAAAATAGAATTTTCTTCCGCTAGAACGACTATTTCAACCTCTGTGCAACGTTGGCAATCACACTTGATGGCTACTGTCCATACCACCTGCTCTCGCTATTCCATTCAATTTAATAGAGCACAGCAGACATCAACGTCACCATCTTCATTTATTCTTCACCCACTCAACCACTTTGTAACATTCTTTCGCTTGTGCTGTTCTACAGCTTTTCTTTTTCTTCTTCTTACTCCGTATCCTTGCATCACTGTTAGCTGATCTTAAGCACGATATTGAATTAGGTGTTGAAGTATTCATCTTCATTCCGGCGTAGACGTGAACGACGAGATGCTTGGCACAATGAAGGAAAATGAAAAAAAAATGCCAGAAACGTGTTAGGTGCAAATGAAAGAATTCCTAAATAGTAGTTTCAAAATGAGAGTAAATGAGTTTAAAGTATTGTAAACGCACAAAAGTATGCAGTACAAATTAAATTGTCTGCATTGACTCGAGGATATTGAAAGAACTTTTGTGTGCAGGTAGGGAAAGTAAGTTGTCATTGAACGGAGTGCGTTGTATAGCATCAGTTGATTGAATGTAGTGAATAAGCCAGACACGAAGAAAAAATGCAGAAATTTCATTTACCGACTATTTAAATATTAACTTGAGTATGGTAATGCTATCAGACATGTACGGTGTGTGACAGATTTATAGAGTTTGGTAAAGTAGCAGAAAGAAGGCAAGAAGATGTTATTGATAGGGTGAAGATGGTAGATAAGGGTTTAAGAGACAGCAGTCGGGGGTAGTCAAAGTATTTGAGCTTTAATATGCTCTAAGTTGGAGTAATTTTCAGTTCGAGCTCAAAAGTTGAACTATAGTTTAGACGATTTGCTTGACACTTGACTTCTTTCGACGAAGGAATGGATGAAGTAAGATTTAAATTAACCTTTTGGGGGTTGTTGTTTCCGACAGGGCACATCATCGAAACCAGTTTGTCTCCAAAGCAAATTCGACAAGGGATGATGGAAATTGGTTCCAAAATACATCATTTAAATTGCGCTAAGACTCTCGAACCGGCCGCTGTGGTGTAGTGGTAAGCCGTGCGCGCTTGCACTCATCAGCACCTGGGTTCAAGCCCTGGTCAAACCAACATCCCAAAAAATATAGAAAAAAGGTTTTTCTTAACAGCGGTCGTCCCTCGGCAGGCAATGGCAAACCTCCGAGTGTATTTCTGCCATGAAAAACAGCTTCTCATTAAAATACAATCGCCGTTCGGAGTCGGCGTAAAACTGTAGGTCCCTCCGCTTTGTGTGACAACATCAAGGCGCACGCCACAAGTCGGAGGAGAAGCTCGGCCAAACACTAACATATGTGTAAGCGCCAATCTATTATTATTATTAAGACTCTCGAACGTGACGAATTCTATCAATGGATGGCTTAACTAGCGCGATCCCGGTAGGGAGCTGCTAAAACCACTTCCCCTTTTAATGACCTAGATGAAAAGAAGGGAAAATTTCCTCTAACTATCGTTGACTTTTGCACGGAGTATGATTGAGACCGAATACGAAACACGGTTGTGCTCGCAGAAAGAAAGGCTTTCTAAATTAGACTACAAGAGGTAAACCGGTTTCTACAGATGTCTGTTGTTATGTTCACGAAAAAGTTTCTTTCAAACATATCCTTACACGTACTTGAACCATTTTTCTCGGCAGTATTACCTTAAGAAACCTTATGCTTCATTGAGGTAGCTTCAGCGAGTCTCAGTTCCAAGCCCACCGATCAATGGCCAGAGCGATCGTCATATTATGTTGGATGTGTTCACATTTGTCCGACTGCCGTGAGTTTTTCCGCAGTCTGTTAGTAGATACTCTGCTCTGATTCTCGACTTGTGCGAGTACGAAACTCAGAGGAAGTTGTATGCTTGAATGCGGTTCCCTCAGTTTTGTAAAAAAAACTCTATTTTTGCATACTCGTGGCTTCTTTATTTAGTAATTTTCGTAATTGCTGAGAGCTTAACGATCGACCAAAAAGTTGCGTAGATTGCAGCCTGGAAAACGCTACTGTAGTCTGGAAGTCTCTGATATTAGAGTTGCTGGGAGAAGATCTCAGATCGTCGACTGATGTAAATTTTGAATCCAACTGTGAAGATTGGATGAAAATATTGGTTCGCAATCTGATAGCCCGTTAAATTCTTGTATAATTTTTTAAGTAGAGTTTCGGCTTTTTTCTTTAATGCATTTCTTTCCATACAAGGGATATTGGATTTTTTTTTTACGAAAGAATGTGTACTACAGTCAGAAAAAAAATCAACAAGTAATTAAAAAAAAACCGACCTCAATTCTAATTAAGAGTAGTTTCTTCATGATCCAATGATCGGATTTAAACCTAATTAGTATGGGACTATCTTTCCTTTAAAAAAAAAAGAACTATGGAAACCGGTTAACGTAGTCCAAAGTTATACGGTAAAGAAAGAGTATTCCAATGCATTTATAGCAACCTCCTCTTTTTAAAGTCTGTCAAAAATCAAGGTCGCTCACCTTCGTACTAGTTTTCACGCAACGTGGTTCTGGTTTAAAATCAAAATGTTCACAGGGGTTTTTTTTTCTCCTTTACTGCATTTATACCGAGGCCTTTCCAAAAGTCACAAGCCATCTGAAGCCCCCTACGACGATAGCCAAAGTCACAAAGCGTTATCAGAATTCCAATGGCCGTTCCAAATCCATTCCAATAAAAGTTATTACTCTTAAAAATATGCATTAATGTCCTTTTTGTATACATCCTTTTTATCGACTCTAAATCGAAATCACTTCGAAAACATATTTGGTAACATAAACCCAGGCCTCCTCATCGCATACTCGTGCATCCTGTTTCGCATACCAAATCCAGATTTCCCAAACTGTCTAACTTATCCTTCACTCATTGCCCGTCTGATTGCTGGAAGTTTTGTATTTCTGTCTGTTTATTTGTTTTTCTGCCATTCAATTGAATTTTTAATCGTTGCTACAATTTAACTGCATTGTCTAGAGGTGTGCAACTGTTGCTGCTGATTTTGCTTTTGTTCTTCACCATCGACGTCTGTTTTGTTTTATTTGTTTGTAGCCGTTGTTGTGTTGTGTATGCGTTCGAGGAAGACAACAAACTAAGTTTGCGTTTGGTATTTGGTTGTTGTTTATTTTTTTATTTTCCAATTTCTCATCTCATGGAGCTTTTAGAAAGTTTTTTTGTTTTAGTTTTTGTGTAGCCTGTACGTGTTGTTTTTGTTATTAGAATTGCTTCTCCTATAGCCATTGTCTGCAGTAGATTGCTACAATTTTTCCAACTGTTGATTTTAACTGTTACTAATGTATTCATGTTCGTCCTGTTGGTGTGGAACTTTTACTTTTCATTCTTCACCATCGCATTCTTTGTTTACTGTTTGTCTGTATGTTAAAAATGGTACTGGATATCTCTGAGGTTTTCATTGTATAGTGATCTTTTTCTGTGCGGATATTAGATTGGCTACGTCTCTGCCATATACATAAATATGTAGCATATGTCTCACTGAGGAAACGTCATTAACACTCGGTTTCGATTGTAGACGTTTCGCCGTTCTGTCAGAGGGGGTACTCCACAGGGGTGTTCTCTCTCTACAGTGAACCAACTGTTGGGATGCATGGTTAGCGGAACGGGACAATTTCCCCAAACTATGCGATCTTTAGCAAGCCGCTCTTGATTCACGAGTTACTTGGACCTAAAACTACAGTGTTGAGGTTAAAGCAGCTAAAACTGAGCTGTTCCTTTTCACAAGACGACACAAAGTAGCGGCTCTTACACCCCCTAAACTCGATGTTGGAGTAATTCCCGACAGCAAACTACGCTGGTATGACAACACAAGGAAACGCATCAAGAAATCCACAATAGCGCTCTTAACATGTAAAAAGGCGATTGCTGTATCTCCACTCTGTCATTGTTTGTCCGATTTTGCTCTACGGATTCCTTGTATGGTTGCCCATCCTTAGTAAGATAACAGCGCTTAAACAATGGTCTATCCCTACCCAAACTCTTAGCGCGATTCTACATCTGCCCCGCTTGATACAATTGCTCGAGAAATAGCCGTTATTGCAGCCTTAAAACTTAAGAGACAGGTGACTGGACTCATGGTACAACCATCCGGCCACTCAGAAATCGTAGGAACAAAGGCGCCCATACCGATACCTGCAAGTGCTGACAACTTCATGCCATCAAATACTTTCACCAAGAACTGTTAATATTAATATACCAAAACGAAAAGACTAGAAAACCAGGCCTCACTCCATACGCAACACTATAAAAATGTATACAGATGGCTCTAAACTCGACGAGAAGGTCGTGGGAACAGTTTTCTCCGCGGAGTTAGAACGAGCAATATCTTTTCGGCTTCACGACCACTGCAGTGTTATCCATGAGGCCTCTCGGCACTTAGAAAGAAGACCCAGTGAGAAAAGACAGGTCCTTATCTTCTCTGGGTGTCAATCAGGCCTGAAAGCTCTAGACAACACAAAATCTCCCACTGAATGCCGTAGATCTCTAAACGATGTGGCCCAGCATCTATACATGCAATAAAATTGTAACATTGTGCATTATAGATATTAAAGAAAAATTTATATGGGGAGTCTTTATTAGAGTAAGATAAGCCATCAAAATTTTTTAGAATTTTTGTCTGTCTGTATGTTTGTACGCGCATCACTCGAAAACGAATGCATGGAATGGAATGCAGGTCTAACTTAAAGTATAGAAATTAAAAAAAATTAGATAGTTGCCACCTGTAGGAAAATTGCAGTTTATGTAAATTGATAAGATAAAGTAAAAATTACAATGTGGCTGTCAAAAGTAAGACGTTTAAGAAGGCTTACAGCCGTAAATACTTCTGTGGAAGGTTGCCACCTGCTTGAAAATTTTATTTTAATTTAATTGACAAAATAAATTTATTTTTGCAATATGGGTATCAAACTAAAGGGGTTTGGAAAGCTAACTGCCGAAAATATATTAAAGAATGGTTTGCCACATGTTTGAAAAATTTTAATCAATAAAATGCATAAAATAAATGAAATACGGTATATTTTGCTTAGCTGCCCATCCTTCTTTGCACGAAAAACTTGTGCACTTAAATAAATAAAAGATTGTAAAATTAGCTAATTGTAGGGTCAGTGCAGGTAAACGTAATACTTTCTTTGATAATTGATACTAGTTGCACAATTTTTAAGGCAGGTATCGCCAATGTGCAGGTATGTTGAATGCATCTATCGGAGCAGTTTCCTTATAAATGTTAAGAATAATGCCGCTAATGCGCATTTTAGGGTAGGTATCTTAAATGTGCACTCAAGCATAAAGGCAGCAAAGCAAAATATACTGCAGTACTGTGCGGATATTAAAATAAAAATACTTATGAAAGTTTACTGTGGGAAATACGTTTGAGGCGGGTTGCCACCCTATTGAAAATTTTAATACAGTTAAACCGGTAAGAAAAGGTAGTTCACCTTTGAAGTAAGTGCGCGATATGTAAACTCGAGTTATAAGACTATAAGGTCTTAAGGTGAGAAGGTCGATACTTTACCTACTTTCCAATTACCTTCAAAAGTATAGTATATTAACTAACACCCATCTTTGTTTGGAAAAACCTCTTCTTCTGTGAAACTGCTAAACTACCGTGGCCTTACTTTAAGGGTTAAAACGGACCGAGGTATCTATTATCATAAGAATTCTTCTAGATCGCTGTCTAATCGGCACACATGCCACAAGATTGGGAGTGAACGCAATAGACCAGTGCCGCAGCTGCAGATGCGCATGACCAGCACTCAGTAGAAGACGCCTACATACGTTCGAATAGCCTTATCTATGAGACGTTGTAGAGATAGCTTCAGTATTATAGTATTGACCCTTGGGTAAAAATTGTGTTACTTTTGCGAAAACTCGAATATGTAATTTTATGTAACTGCGTGTAAGTACTAAAAAGCTGAATCATGTAAGCCAGTCAAATGTTGTAAAATTTCATTTAGAAAACAAATGCGAGACCATTTGGATATTCAATTTTCCATCTTAACTATGTGCTAAACAATGTTTATACTTAATATTACTTTGAAGTGAGCTACCGAGCTACTGCACAAATCCCACACACCAAGTGCTACCAACTTCAAATAGAAAATTAGTTTATTACCCTTTTTATTGCCCCTAAACTAACCACAACAGCACGCTGCGGCACGCTATACAAAAATGTGCTGCTGCCACACAAACTTCTTCATAGTTGCCTCGCCTAGAAGTATGTCTCGATTTTCTGCGACCGCTCTAAGGGTCGCACGTAGGTGAGACCCCCACCTAAAAAGTTCATAAATACAAACGTACATACACACACGCACACGCACAAAAATGTGAAGTTACTTTTGCTGAGCTTCATAAAAGTAAACACTCAACCATTCATATATTTACATAAACCCCCGCCCAACCAACCGCATATTCGTGCACTTATCAAATAAACATCCGTTTCGTCATTTATGAAGTA
>NW_023458555.1:35703945-35710929 GCF_013731165.1 Rhagoletis pomonella | reverse complement strand
TACTTCATAAATGACGAAACGGATGTTTATTTGATAAGTGCACGAATGTGTGGTTGGTTGTGGTTATGTAAATATATGAATGGCTGAGTGTTTACTTTTATGAAGCTCAGCAAAAGTAACTTCACATTTTTGTGCGTGTGCGTGTGCGTGTGTGTATGTACGTTTGTATTTATGAACTTTTTAGGTGGGGGTCTCACCTACGTGCGACCCTTAGAGCGGTCGCAGAAAATCGAGACATACTTCTAGGCGAGGCAACTATGAAGAAGTTTGTGTGGCAGCAGCACATTTTTGTATAGCGTGCCGCAGCGTGCTGTCGTGGTTAGTTTAGGGGCAATAAAAAGGGTAATAAACTAATTTTCTATTTGAAGTTGGGAGCACTTGGTGTGTGTCAAAGTAATATTAAGTATAAACATTGCTTCGCACATAGTTAAGATGGAAAATTGAATATCCAAATGGTCTCGCATTTGTTTTCTAAATGAAATTTTACAACATTTGACTGGCTTACATGATTCAGCTTTTTAGTACTTACACGCATTTACAAAAAAATTACATATTCACTTAAATGCTGAATTTTTTATAGTCCTTCGTATATAGGTGGGAAAGGAACATTTACGTATTAGGTAAGCAGAGTTTTCGTAATTTCTAAACTCCTTCGCAAAAGTAACAAAATTTTTACCCAAGGGTCAATGCTATAATACTGTTCTCAGCTATCTCTCCAAGGTCTTATAGATAGGGCGATAGGTGATGTACAATTTCCTCTTCTTTTTCGCATATGCAGCTGCGGCACTGGTCTATTGCGTTCACTCCCAATCTTGTGGCATGTGTGTCGATTAGACAGCGATCTATAAGAATTCTTATGACAACAGATACATCAGTCCGTTTTAACCCAAAAAGTGCGGCCACGGTAGCCTAGCAGTGTCACAGAAGAAGCTGTTTTCCAAACAACTGTGGGTGTTAGTTAATATATTTTGGAAGGTACTTACTTAGAAAGTGATTAATTTATAGTCTTATAACTCCAGTCTATATATCGCGCACTTTCTTCTCATCAAATTAACTGTATTAAACTTTTCAATTGGGTGGCAGCCCGTCTCAAACTTATTTCCAACAGTAAACTTTCATAAGTCTTTTTATTTTAATATCCGCACTGTACTATTTCAATTATTGCATGCTTTTAATCGATTGAAATTTTTCAAACATGTGGCAACAATTCTTACAAATATTTTCGGCAATTAACTTTCCTAAATCTCTTTAGTTTGATACCCATATTGCAATAATAAATTTATCTTGTCATTAAATTAAAATAAAATTTTCAAACAGGTGGCAACCTTCCACAGAAATATTTACGGCTGTAAGCCTTCTTAAATATCTTAATTTTGACAGCCACATTGTAATGTTTACTTTATCTTATCAATTTACTTAAACTGCAATTTTCCTACAGGTGGCAACTCTATATTTTTTTAATTTCTATACTTTAAGTTAGACCTCTAGGAAAACATTGGTGGAACCTGAATTCCATTCCATGTATTAGTTTTCGAGTGATGCGCGTACAAACATACAGACAGGCAGACAGAACGACAGACAGACAAAAATTGTAAAAATTGTCGATTTGGCTTCTGTTGCTCTAATAAAGATCCCCCATATAAATTTTTCTTTAATATCTATAATGCACAGACAATGTTACAATTTTATTATATGTATAAATACTGGGCAATATCGTTTAGAGATCTGCGGCATTCAGTGACTCCAGAGATTTCAGGGCTGATTCACTGCCAAAAAAGAAGAGGACCTGTATTTTCGCACTGACCCACTTACTAAATACCGAGGGGCCTCATGGATAACACTGCAGTGGTCGTGAAGCCGAAAAGATGTTGCTCGTTCTAACTCCGCGGAGAAAACTGCTCCCACGACCTTCTCGTCGAGTTTAGAGCCATCAGTATAAATTTTTATAGTGTTGCGTATGGGGTGAGGCCTGGTGTTCCAGTCCTTTCGAGTTGGTATGTTAGTATTAACAGTTATTGGTGAAAGTATTTGATGGCATGAAGTTGTCAGCACTTGCAGGTATCGGTACGGGCGCCCTTGTTCCTACGATTTCCGAGTGGCCAGAGAATTACTCCAGCATCGAGTGTAAGAGCCGCTACTTTATGCCGTCTGGTAAAAGGGACTAGCTCAGTTTTAGCTGCTTTAACCTCAAGACTGTAGTTTTTGGTCCAAGTAACTCGTGAATCAAGAGCGGCTTCTATAAGACCGCATAGAGTTTGGGGAAATTTTCCCGTTCCGATAAACGGAACATCATCGGCACATGCGAGAACGTCATATGTGGAGTACCCCTTCTGACAGAACGGCGAAACATCTACAATCGACACCGAGTGTTAATGACATTTCCTCAGTGAGACATATGCTACATATTTATGTATATGGCAGAGACGTAGCCAATCTAATATCCGCATAGAAAAAGATCACTATACAATGAAAACCTCAGAGATATCCAGTACCATTTTTAACAAACAGACAAACAGCAAACAAAGAATGCGGTGGTGAAGAATGAAAAGTAAAAGTTCCACACCAACAGGAAGAACATGAATACATTAGTAACAGTTAAAATCAACAGTTGGAAAAATTGTAGCAATCTACTGCAGACAATGGCGATAGGAGAAGCAATTCTAATAACAAAAACAACACGTACAGGCTACGCAAAAACTAAAACAAACAAAAAACTTTCTAAAAGCTCCATGAGATGAGAAATTGGAAAATAAAAAAATAAACAACAACCAAATACCAAACGCAAACTTAGTTTGTTGTCTTCCTCGAACGCATACACAACACAACAACAACGGCTACAAACAAATAAAACAAAACAGACGTCGATGGTGAAGAACAAAAGCAAAATCAGCAGCAACAGTTGCACACCTCTAGACAATGCAGTTAAATTGTAGCAGCGATTAAAAATTCAATTGAATGGCAAAAAAAAAAACAAATAAACAGACAGAAATACAAAACTTCCAGCAATCAGCCGGGCAATGAGTGAAGGATAGGTTAGATAGTTTGGGAAATCTGGATTTGGTATGCGAAACAGGATGCACGAGTATGCGATGAGGAGGCCTGGGTTTATGTTACCAAATATGTTTTCGAAGTGATTTCGATTTAGAGTCGATAAAAAGGATGTATACAAAAAGGACATTAATGCATATTTTTAAGAGTAATAATTTTTATTATGATGGATTTAGAACGGCCATTGGAATTCTAATACCGCTTTGTGACTTTGGCTATCGTCGTAGGGGGCTTCAGATGGCTTGTAACTTTTGGAAAGGCCTCGGTATAAATGCAGTGAAGGAGAAAAAAAAAACCCATGTGAACATTTTGATTTTAAACCAGAACCACGTTGCGTGAAAACTAGTGCGATCGTGATTTTGGCGACCTTGATTTTTAAAAGACTTTAAAAAGAGGAGGTTTCTATAAATGCATCGGAATACTGTTTATTGTATGTTACCGTATAACTTTGGACTACGTTAACCGGTTTCCATAGTTCTTTTTTTTAAAGAAAGGTAGTCCCGTACTAATTTGGTTTAGATCCGATCATTAGATCATGAAGAAATGAACGCTACTCTTAATTAGAATTGAAGTCGGTTTTTTTTTTAATTACTTGTTGATTTTTTTTCTGACTGTAGTACACATTCATTCGTAAAAAAAAAATCCAATATTCCTTGTATGGAAAGAAATGCATTAAAGAATAAAGCCGAAACTCTACTTAAAAAATTATACAAATATTTAACGGGCTATCAGATTGCGAACCAATATTTTCAGCCAATCTTCAAAGTTGGATTCAAAATGTACATCAGTCGACGATTTGAGATCTTCTCCCAGCAACTCTAAGTTCAGAGACTTCCAGACTACAGTGGCGTTTTCCAGGCTGCAATCTACGCAACTTTTTGGTCGATCGTTAAGCTCTCAGCAATTACGAAAATTACTAAATAAAGAAGCCGCGAGTATGCAAAAATAGAGTTTTTTTACAAAACTGAGGGAACCGCGTTCAAGCATACAACTTCCTCTGAGTTTCGTACTCGCACAAGTCGAGAATCAGAGCAGAGTATCTACTAACAGACTGCGGAAAAACTCACGGCAGTCGGACAAATATGAACACATCCAACATAATATGAAGATCGCTCTGGCCATTGATCGGTGGGCTTGGAACTGAGACTCGCTGGGGCTACCCCAATGAAGCATAAGGTTTCTTAAGGTAATACCGCCGAGAAAAATGGTTCAAGGACATGTAAGGATATGTTTGAAAGAAACGTGAACATAACAACGGACATCTGTAGAAACGGATTTAACTCTTGTAGTCTTTCTGCGATCATGTGACTACAACCGTGTTTCGCATTCGGTCTCAATCAAAATGATTCTCTGTGCAGAAGTCAACGATAAGCTTCTTTTCATCTAGGTTATTATAGGGAAGTAGTTTTAGCAGCGCCATACCTCGGATTCCGTTAGTTAAACCATCCAAGGATAGAATTCGTCACGTTCGAGAGTCTTAGCGCAATTTAAATGATGTATTTTGGAACCAATTTCCATCATCCCTTGTCGAATTTGGTTTGGAGACAAACCGGTTTCGATGATGTTCCCTGTTGGAAACAACAATTCCCAAAAAGTTAATTTAAATCTTACTTCATCCACTCCTTCGTCGAAAGAAGTCAAGTGTCAAGCAAATCGTCTAAACTATAGATCAACTTTTGAGCTCGAACTGAAAATTACTCCAAGCGAAAGCATTTTAAAGCTCAAATACTTTGACTACTCCCGACTGCAGTCTTTTAAACCCATATCTACCATCTGCGTCCTATCATTAACATCTTCTTGCCTTCTTTCTGCTACTTTACCAAACTCGATAAATCTGTCACACACCGTACATGTCTGATAGCATTACCATACTCAAGTTAATATTTAAATAGTCGGTAAATGAAATTTCTGCATTTTTTCTTCATGTCTGGCTTATTCACTACATTCAATCAACTGATGCTATACAACGCACTCCGTTCAATGACAACTTACTTTCCCTACCTGCACACAAAAGTTCTTTCAATATCCTCGAGTCAATGCAGACAATTTAATTTGTATTGCATACTTTTGTGTGCTTACAATGCTTTAAACTCATTTACTCTCATTTCGAAACTACTATTTAGGAATTCTTTCATTTGCACCTAACACGTTTCTGGCATTTTTTTTTTTCATTTTCCTTCATTGTGCCAAGCATCTCGTCGTTCACGTCTACGCCGGAATGAAGATGAATACTTCAACACCTAATTCAATATCGTGCTTAAGATCAGCTAACGGTGCTGCAAGGATACGGAGTAAGAAGAAGAAAAAGAAAAGCTGTAGAACAGCACAAGCGAAAGAATGTTACAAAGTGGTTGAGTGGGTGAAGAATAAATGAAGATGGTGACGTTGATGTCTGCTGTGCTCTATTAAATTGAATGGATAAGCGAGAGCAGGTGGTATTATGGACAGTAGCCATCAAGTGTGATTGCCAACGTTGCACAGAGGGTGAAACAGTCGTTCTAGCGGAAGAAAATTCAATTTTTAAAATATGAAAAATCCTTAAATTTTTGACTTGCATTAGATAGATTATCGATCGTCAAATCTCACTGATAAAACCAAACATTCTGAGAAAAAGTGGCAAGTAAATTGCAAAATTTTAAGCAATTTCAACAGCAACTAAGTTGAGAAATGGAACTTACAAAATTAGGGCTAGTGACAGGTTTGAGAAAAAAAAAAACAAAAAAATGTATGGAAAACTTTTACTTTCTGTGCTAGGTGTTCCAACCAGGGCAGCACGACCACCAGCAAAGGACTTCGTAGAACGCCAAGCGAAACATAAGACCACACTCGACTCGCTAATAATATAATTATACTTTTTCGTTACCAATAGGCATGATGTCGGAAGAAGCGCTGGAAGTGATAAATAAAGGTTTTCGTAATTTCCGACTGAAGCATACTCTTAAAACTTCACGCGAAAACACGACTCACGATTTTATTGGGGCCTTTTAATTCTCTCCCGAACCATTAGTCAGGTCTTGGCTAAAAATCCTTCCCTTTATTTTAAGAAAAGGTATTTGAATAAAAATTTAATTTAAGATTAAGATGGATTTTAAATGAATGAAATTTTTTTTTATTATTTTATTTCTATATACCCTATATGAAAAAATTAAAAAAATAAACAAATTAAAAAATTTAAAGGTAAAAAAATGTATTTTATCATTTTTCATTTAAAAGGAAAGATTAAAAATTTAAAGGTAAAAAAAAATTAAGCTTAAATTTTTTTCTGTTTATGGTTAAAAAGTTTAACTCTTAAATGCATCATGTAGCCAATTGGCAACAAGCCGTATAAGTGCCGTAAAATGTCCACTTACGCTATAATAATCATTTTCTGGGAAGTGCCGTCGACTGAATAAATGACATTTCAGTAGGCTTCGCAAAGTTTTATTTCAAATTCCTGCGAACTGTTGCATTATTGCGTAGCTCACCAGTTCGTCGAGTGAATTCGAGCGCTGCGGTAAAGTGGAGTTTCAAGTGTGAACATTATTGGTTTTTAAACTGGGATTTGATTATATAAAAATTACTTTGTTTTTGATTGAGGTGTGTATTGTGAAATAATGATGTTATTTTCATAAATAATTCCTGTAATAGAGGATATAAATGAATATTTCGCTTTGTTGCCATTTGGCTACATTATGCATTAAACGATAAATTGCGCATAATTTTTCCGCGGAACTTGTCCGTTACATTGTTTGAATTTGCTTTGTGGTTTACTATTATACATTTGTTTATATGCGTTTATTTGTACAATAAATTTTCAGATGGGCTCCAAGGTTTTATCGGACAGTGACATAGAAAAGATTTTAGATAATTTTACAGGCTTAGAAAGTGAAGATGACGAAAACGATGGTGATGACGATAGCATGGAGGATCCAACATTTGTGCCTGGAAATTTAGAAG
>NW_023458555.1:35703549-35703845 GCF_013731165.1 Rhagoletis pomonella | reverse complement strand
AAGGTTAAAAAGTTTAAGGTTAAAAAGTTTAAGGTTAAAAAGTTTAAAGTTAAACAAATTGTAACTGGAAAATTTTTAAGATAAACAAATTTTAATAATAAAAATAATAATAACGATAAAAAAACAAATATTTAAATAAATTTCAAGTTAAACTAATTTTAAGTTAAACATTTTTTATTTAAATAAATTTCAAGTTAAATAAATTTCAAGTTAACTAGATTTCAAGTTAAATAAATTTCAAGTTGAATAAATTTCAAGTTAAATCAATTTCAAGTTAAATCAATTTCAAGTTAAAT
>NW_023458555.1:35702329-35703539 GCF_013731165.1 Rhagoletis pomonella | reverse complement strand
AATTTCAAGTTAAATCAATTTCAAGTTAAATCAATTTCAAGTTAAATCAATTTCAAGTTAAATCAATTTCAAGTTAAATCAATTTCAAGTTAAATCAATTTCAAGTTAAATAAATTTCAAGTTAAATGAATTTCAATTTAAATAAATTTTAAGCAATATAAATTTCAAGCTAAATAAATTTCAAGTTAACTAAATTTCAAGTTAAATAAAACTTAAGCTAAAAATTTAAAGTAAAAAAAATTTACGTAAAAAACTTTAACTTAAAAAAAAAAATAAAGTTAAAAGACTTGAATGTTACAAAATTTTGAGTTAAAAATTTGTAAGGTAAAAAATTTCAAGTTGCATAAATTTCAAGTTAAATAAATTTCAAGTTATAAAAATTTTACGTTAAACAATTAAAACTTAAAAAATTTAAAGATATACCAAAAATTTAGCAATTAAAAATATGTGTTTTATTTTTCCATTTTATTTAAGTAGATAAATTAAAAATTACTTAGGTAAACAACTTTGAAGTTAAATAATTTTTAAATTACATAAATATACAGTTAAATAAATTTAAAGTAAAATAAATTTAGTGTTAAATAAACTTAGTTATATAAATTTAAGGTTAAAAATAAAGTTCAAAACATTTAAAATTTAGGTAAATCAAAAAATTAAAAAATGAGTCCTTTTTTTATTTTACTTAAGTAAAAAAATTAGAAATTACTTAAGTGAACAACTTTTCGTGGAAAATTATTGAAATGATTCCCATCAAAATTTAGCGGCAGAGCTTTTGGGATCCATTGCTATGGATTTTTTCCGTAGATTAAGAAGCTGTCCTTAAAATTATTAATTTAGCTCTACCTTTCGAGATATTTGGGATTACCACTCTCAAAAAATGCAGTTTTGACATCATAGGTATGCATATTTGTTTGCGTAAAATCTTAGAATCTATTTTTAACCAACTTCCCGATGAGTTAGAACATCGATTTTATAAGGCTGTAGCATCATTATTTTAGAATATATTAATTTCCTACCGCTGGATAAACCATTGCGCCCACCGTGCGATGGGCGCTTAAGATAGAAGGATGTTTAATTGAATTTCTATTATACTCGGCGAGTAAGTGATGGATTTGTAATGGTAAATACACTTAATACCATTACAGTGTCGGTGCCGGCGCCGGCGTCTTTTCAACCACTTTCCATTCAACTAACTATCCACAAATATTTG
>NW_023458555.1:35684082-35702229 GCF_013731165.1 Rhagoletis pomonella | reverse complement strand
TATATTGCCCACATGCAGGTATAATTATGTTGATTGTATTTGTTACAGGAAATAATCGGCATGCCACATTTTAATGCACAACTGACAACTGCCGCCTTGGTGACACAAATGATGCGGCTATAGAAGGCAAAGAAGAGTATGTGACACATACATACGAACATAACAATGCAAAATATTTATGTCTCTGTTTCTGTTTCTGTTTCAAAGCGTTCGTAAATTCAGTTATGCATAGTCTTGCAAACATTTTTGAATTAATACAGATTGCAATCGTTCCTTTGGGGCCATATATGTATGTATGGAGATAAGTAAATTGGGTATGTGTTGGCAAAACTGAGTTGACCCTTCTAATAATATCTATTGCAAAGAAAAATGTTGATTAGAAGTATAAAGAAGGTTGATAGGCAAGATAGTTTAAGAGAGTTTTTGTTTATTCTGGCAGAAAGTTTTACAAAAAAGCTCCCTTGCCAACTATGATGGTGAAAAGCTCTATTGACAGAAAGCACTTGAGCATGCCCCATATCGAGCCCTAACCAGCAAAAAGATGCAGAAATGCATCTAGAAGCTCTAGAAAAGGAAAAGAAAATTTTGAAAAAAATTTATAGAAGAAGAAATGAAGATGTATATCAATTTGCTCGCGCTGCTCCAACAGTGGCAATGGCCGAGTGAGCAAAGCACTGGCGTTCCACTCGAGAAACCCGAAGTTTGAATCCTCGGTCAGCGAATTTTTTTCTACTTTTTATTTAAATTTACGTATTTTTTAACTTCATATATTTTTTAAAAACGTATGTATGTTTTCCTTCCTTGTTTTAAGACTTTTTTTTCTTTCATTTTTAGAAACTTGGTTTTTCAATTTTGTTTTCTTTTTTAATCTTTAAATTTTGTTGTTTTAAAAATATTTTTCTTTAATTTCCTTACATTTTTAGTTTTTCCTTTATTTTAATTACATATTTAATTTTTATAAGTTTTTTCCTTTTTAAAAGTTTTTTTCCATTTTTTTCTTTCATTAATTCAAGTTTCTTTCAATTCTCAGATTTTCTTGTTTCATTGAATTTTTTTCAATTATTTCAGTATTTTTATTCAAGTATTTTTTTTCCTTTTCAGTTAAGCTTTTTTCTTTTGTTATTTAATTTACTTTTAATTTTTGTTTTAAAAATAATTTTTTTATTTAGCTTTAAGAAACTTATTTTTTATTTTTTATTTTTAATTTTCGTTTTTTATTTTTAAATCGCCATTTAATTTTTAGATTTTATTGTATGAAATTTAGTTTTTCATTTCTTTACATTTTAGGAACTTATTTTATTTTTTCGTTTTTTAGTTATTTTATTTATTAATTTATTTTAATGTCCTTTCTTAGTTTAATTTTTATTTTATAATTTAATTTATTTTTTTTAGCTTTATTTTTTCTTTAATTTAATTTTCCTTCAATTTTTAGATTTTATTGTTTTCAAAAGAAAAATATACGTATATTTTTTAATTTCATTTAATTTGTGTGAGAGTTGTTTTGTATTCTTGTTTTTGTTGATTAAATTTTTGTTTGATCTAATTTTCTTTAAATTATTGTTTTAAAAAGAAACTTTTTAAATTTAATTTTTAACTTTTTTTATCTTAGATTTAATTGTCAATAATTGTAAAGAATAGTTTAAGTTTCGTTAAAATTGTAGGAGCTTATTTCATATTTTTTTTTTTTTTAATTTATTTACTTCTTAATTTTTTTTTCTCTTTTTTTTATGCATATATACATGTATTTTTTTTATTAATTTTTATAGTTTTTTTTGCTTGATTTACTTTTAGCGTTTAGATTTAAATAATTGCTTTCAGAAGAAAAATATATTTTCAGTTTAATTTTATTTAAACTTCTAAAAACTTTATTTTTCCTTGTTTATTACATTTTCTTTTTTAACCGACTTCAAAAGAGGAGATGGTTATCAAGTCGTCGGAAAATATATTTTTTTTATGTACTTTGGACCACGTCAACCGATTTCGATAATTCCTTTTCTATCGGAAAGGTGTCGTCTCAAGGGTGTGGTCCCATACTAATTTGGTTTAGATCCGATCATTTGGTCATGAAGAAATTAACGGTACTTTTAAATTTTTATATGAGAATAGAGGTCGGTTTTTTTTTGCTTAAAAATTACTTGTTTTTAACTAATTTACTTTTAATTTTTAAGTTTTTATCTAAGAAGACAAAACCTCTCCCTAGTTAGAGCAGAGCGAAAAAAACGTACAGGAAGTTAAAAAACCAAGAGACATATGAAGACTTTACGAAGCCGTCCAAGTGAAAGAGCTTCAACGAATGCTATCCTGGGATCACGTTCTTTTTTAAACTGATAAAGCAACATTTTTCGAAACGTTTCAAAGTCTGACGAGCAGCACATAAACATGCCTGTATATTTCGACGGAAATTATATAATTAGAGGAGTTGTTGGGCATTTAACTGAAAGATTAACGTCGAAAGACGTAGGTAGAGAGCTCATGGACATCCTGATTCTGATAACGAGGGCGATCCATCAGACCATCCAGGAAGAGGAAATATTTTTGCACTTTTGTTGGACGCCAATCTGCCAAAAAATAAATCTGCATGCTTCGCCCATCTCAGTCACCCTAACTGACGCGCCCTTTACAGGATTCTAAAGTGATAGCCATCTTATAAAGTCTCAAAGGTCCCGTAGACAATGGCCTTCCATTCTGGCCGCAAAGTTTAGCCGCTTTGGTCTGACCAAGTGTATTAAAACAACCGCTGGAATTGACTGCTTCTGTTCATAAGACCAGTAATCGCTTGACAATAAATAATCTCATCCTACACCCACTTTCAGTGTGAACTCAGCCTTAATCAGTGGGTTGCTTGTTAGTAGTACCGCAGAGACGAGAGCAACAGTTCCTCCTCGTACGAATTCAAACGATATCATGTCACAGCGTAAGCCGCTTGGACCAAAGTTTATTGTTTTGGAAGCCTGGGAGTTTACTCAGTATTGCGGTTCGAAAAGAAAGTCCTTCGGATTCAAATACTTGTCGCCTTTCGAATCGCATGAGTTTCAAATCGCTGATTCTTACAATTGTCACTTCACTTGGTTACATGTACATCCATAACTTTTTCTTTTCTTTCTTTTTCTTACAAGCGATCAGATGTTTTTTTTTTCAATTCCGCAGGACAACACTTGGTACTGTACATTTTTGTGGGTCAAGGCTGTAGTAAACACTTTACGTACGCAATGAAAGTCAAATGCAAATAAATAAGGGGAATACATAAATATTTCTTCATGTTGCTTTTTTTCTTGCAAACACTCACAAAGAATGATACAAGAAAAGAAATATTAAAAGAAAAGTAAATAAAGAAACGTGGGACGAGGGCAGTGAGCAGAGGCTGGATATGATGGGGATGGCAGATATATGTGCATGTACTACAAAGGGCTAAATGCACAAGAAGTGAAAAGAGTGCCACGCGCACCCACTTAATTATTTACAGTGACTCCAATAAATGACCACGTGTTAATTTTTTTTTTTAATATTCGTAATGTTTTTTGAGCTAAATTTTTATCGTTATCTCTGTATAAAAATACCGTTCAAACTTTGACCAAAACCATAAAAAAGATTTGGAAAATTCGACAAATTTTCATCAAAATTTCAACTTTTTATTCTGAATCTTTACAACCTTTTTGGGTATGCAGTTTTATAGCCCATACAATTTTAGTCTAATGAAGTGCAAGTTTCAATCGGAAACAAAATCCCATTGATTTTTGAGATTTTTTTTTTGTGACGGATTTTTGCACTTTTTCCCATATAAGCATGCATTTATTACGAAATAAAAGACGGGAGACCGGTAGCAACAAAATTTCAAAATATCAACGCCAGTTTTTGTAGATTGCACTTGTTTGTTATCCCTGCAGGGAAACCGTGGACCAGTGAATCAAATTTCTGGTTCCGTACTAGGTCTTTATCTCCAAAAACGAATTAGTCCGATAATAACTAGATCCCCAACAGTCCAAAATCGGCGGAAAGTGGTTCTTTTAAAAAATTAATTTTTTCAGTTTTTTCTCTGGAAATCTATATCTAAAGTGACGAATTTACAACTTGTTCGGAACCATAGAAAAAGGGATGCAGAACGAACTAGATCTTATCTGTCGAATTTAAAACTGGTTTGGAACTATAGAGAAAGGGATGTAGCAGGGGGCTTGTTTACTTTACATAGATATGTGTTTGGCGGCTTTTTCGTTCAAATACAGTTCTACTTTGCACTTCGCAGATGCTTTTTCATTGTTTGGTAATGCAAAACCGAAATTTGTGTTAACATTTTAACATCTTGGGACCGTCTGGAATCTAAGCAATAACAGCGAGCACCTCTGCAAACTCAGCACAGACAAAGGAATGTAAACGTACATTACTTACAAACATTCAAACAAATTTAATTTTAAATTGAAAACACATTTCTTTCAAAATAACTTAAAATCGCATACACGCAAGAACCAAAAAGATGGAAAAATCATGATACTTTTTTCTTTCGTCTGTCGATTTTATAACTGGTTCGGAACTATAGAATTTAGGACTACTTCGGAACTATCGAAAAAGGAATGCAGCGGGTGGCAATTGACACTACCTAGGAATTCGCCAGTTGTTGTATGCAAAAGAGATTTATCGCGAACCAGTACTGGGTCTAAATGAACTAGAAGCGCACCAGTTCAGAACTAGAGGTTTTCCCCACAGGGATATTAAAAAAACTGAAAAAATTCTCAAAAATAAACGCGAATTTTTAGCTGATTGATACTTGCACTTCATTAAACTAAAATTATATGGGCTATAAATCTGCATACCCAAAAATGTTCTAAAGACTCAAAATAAAAAGTTGAAATTTTTATGAAAATTTCTTGAATTTTTCTTAAATTTTGTACAAGGCTTGGGGCTGTGATTTATATGATTTTTGTGAAAGCTTGGACAGCATATTTATAGAAAAATAACAACAAAAATTTAGCTCGAAAAGCATCAGGAATATTTAAAATAAATCAACACGTGGTCATTTGTTTGAGTTACTGTATGTACATAGACACTGCGCTTGCTGTTCAAGAGGCAACCCTACCACTTGAAATGCCTGCCTGCTTGCACTTACTCCTCTATCCTCATCTTCTCAACAACCCTGCTATACGCATTCCAAGACTCCAAGGCGCACTTGGAGCGAAAGAATTCTAACAAGCAAATAAATGTTGCTGCAAGCAAGTAAATTTTTATCGTTATTGCACAACTACAGGCTCAGCAACAACGCGCAACAACAAAAAGGCACTGATTTTTTGCTACGCAACGCTGACCCCTCAGTCCTTCCCACGCCCTTTGCCAACACTTCAACAAGTAACTTTTTATTTTTACATATGAGTGGCACTTCTACACCCGCCGAAGGATGTTGTGCGGGTGTTTCGATGGATGGATGTGTAGGTGTATGTATATGAGTGCTTTGGTGAATTGCGCGGGTGTATATTTGTATAGCTGTATTCAAGTTTTTCGAGCGCAAGCAAAAATTAATAGTTTCAAGTGTTAATTTCGTCCAGTTGCAAGTGTTGCAAGCTCTTCAAAAGCGCAAAGGCAAAGCAGCGCTCAGCAAGCGGAAATAGCAATTGGCAGCACCACTTGTAAAGAATGCCAACTAATTGTGGTTGTACCATGGCATGACCTGGCTGGGCAACACAAGCCAAGACAAGTTAAAGCAATGTAAGAAAATGAGAAGAAGTAGTGGGTACTTGAAAACCAAAATTGACATTTATGAAAAATAAATTTGCAAGTTGGCAAGAAATTTAAATTTTGGTTAGTTAATAGTTTGGGTTTGTTTAGATGTGCGGCTTTCAACTATATATGTTTGTAAGACACTTATAACCCCTAACTGTTTTTTAACCGACTTCCAAAAAAGGAGGAGGTTATCAGTTCGTCGGAATATTTTTTTTTTTTATGTATGTTACCGCATAACTTTGGACCACGTCAACCGATTTCGATAATTATTTTTGCATCGGAAAGGTAGTGTCTCAGAGGTGGTCCCATACTAATCTGGTTAAGATCAGTGGATCATGAGATATATATATATATATTTTTTTTTATATGAGAGTTGAAGTCGGTTTTTTTTTTTGCTAAAAATTACTAGTTATTATTACCAAATATCATTTGTTTAAGCGGAAAAAGTTGCATTCGCTTAGTTGCCAAGACAGCAAATTGTATGCCCGAAAGTATGCAGCATTGCAGGTGCTGGAGCGACTTATATGCTTCGCCCGTTTGCCGTTCGTTTCGTTCACAAAACTACTGGCGGCAATTTTCAAACGGCTGGAGCTGGTATATCTAGGTTGAAGTTTGAAGGGCATATGCCAATAGGGAGTAATAACTGATATTTGTGGCAGCGAATGCCTCAGAAGAGGCATAACTTCTAAACAAAAATATCTGCATTAATACATTGCAAATATGCAGGAAAAGGCTCACGGAAGTGCTGGTCTACATTAAAAGCCTTCACGTATAGGGTAAAGTACCATGCACAATAGACCACCTAAGAGGTCACGACGCATGGCCCATGGCTAAGGCTCTACCTAGCGAATTTTAACTTAGTCCCCTGGAAGGACGACACAATTTAAAACTTTAAAAAAAACCTTACTACTAAACTGTGGCACATGTCTCTAAGCCTTGTCCAATCTTTACTAAATCGTTAGAAATCATTCCGAAAGGCTTGATAAGGATTGGATACATGTACCAACCACTGCTAGCGATGCTCAGTTTCTTTTGTTTTGAGTTGTTTCACTATTGCAGAAGACCATCGATTTGTAACAAAGCGAAAGTGATAAGTGATAAAAGAAAGCAGTGTCAGCCGTCAACGCAAGCTTGTTTGAGCAACCTAGGTAATTCCTTCCTCGGTGAATGCAGTAACATTGGCTCCAGCGGACGAGGTTTGATACTTGGATAAGAAAATCTCTTGGAAACGGAACTCCGAACAGAGAACGAGGAAAGCCATCACTTTTCTATGTGCTGTGGTAAAAACAAGGCGTCGTTATTAGGTACTCAGGACAAATTATCTCGAAGTAGTCCCAAAATAGTCCTAACATATTTCTGAACTAATCCCGCAATGGACCTGAAGTAGCCCAAAAATGTTACCAAACAAATCCCGAAATGGTCTTTGTAATCTCGAAATGATCCCGAACTAGTCCCAAAATAATTCTAAAATATTTCTGAACTATACCGAAATGGTTCTAAACAGGTTCTGGAATGATCCCGAACTAGTCCCGTTATGATCCTGAACTAATTGTAAACTAGGCCCGAAATTATCCTGAAATAGCCCTGCCCTAGCCCAGAAATTTTCACAAGACGCAGTTACAGATTTTCCGCGGGGTCGACGCAAATTTCCCCCATACCGCGAGCTAAGGTGTTTAGACACTAAGAACAGAAAAGGACACAAGGGAAAGAGAATACACAACAGTGGTTCACCCTATTATCTTCTATGGTTTACATGACATGCTTGGGTAACCCACTTTTAGAGAAAGATTTAGAAAAATAGGGAGGGAGTTGTGTAAACTAAGCACTATTCCTCCATGCTGATTAAGGTCTATGAAACCACACTGATTTGTATGGTAAATAAACTAACCGTGAGCACTAATGCAGTCGGGCTAAATTCTTTGAACAAATAAAAGGACGCGAAATTTGTTCATTTAAAATTTTTACTCTTGTCCGCCGAATTTCAAACACCCGGACCATGCAATACCGTCTCTCCAGTATTCGGCAATGCTTTACCGCAAGGAATAAAAATCTTAACAAAATTGCATCGGTGTTTTAAAAGGGCTAAAACTAAGTATATAAATTAATAATTTTTTTGTTGAAATTTAATTTTTATTGATAGGTATGAGGCAATCGAGGCTATGAATTCGTATGCTTTATTGCTCGCTGATGCCGCAAATGGAGTATTCCTTTAAAGAAAATTTATTCGAGCATAACACGAACATATGTAAGTATACTTTTGAATATTGAGATACTTTTTTTTATAATTTACTTATACTTACAAATATTATTCTTGTAACCATATATTTTGTAACATGAGCATACCTGAAAGAGAGAGAAGAGCACAAAATAAATTTATTATAAGTAGGTTTATGGTTAAAGTGAGATTAGTATTTGAATATCGACATTTTAATTTTATATGGGCACCACTTTATTTTGTTCAACGTACAAAGTAAAGACATCCACGAAAATTTAAAAAATTTTAAATACTTTTTAGGGATCGCTACTAGGGTTTGACAATATTAAAACTTTTTGACAATTGACATATCGTCTCTCGTATAGCAGAAACATGGATGAGTAAAAACGGAAATTTTGGGAAATCAAGTTTAAAAGTTTTTTTTTATGACACTCAACTCTACATTTATGCAATTGAAATTGTAAAATATGTGGTTTACGTGTACGCATGATAAACTGGCTTTTGGTATAACATAGAACATCCAAAGGTTAATCAAGTCAGCTCAATAACTCAAAACTGATAAATCTGCACATTCAGGGGGGCGATATTATGTCATCATAGAAAAAATTTAAAGATGCGTTTTGTTCTGAGAAAGTCTAAACTAATTTTCCCCTGTACATGATTTTGTTGGTTTTTTTTTTTTTCAATATAATTATTTGTCTACCTGTTTTAAGCAAAATTAAAAAAAACATATATTGCTGCACCCATTCCACTAAAACTTAATTAAATAAGTGACGTTTTTGAAGCTAAAAATTGTAAGATGAATCCATTTGGCGATGACTAAAGTCCTAATCTTGTACAAATCGAATTTAGATTTTCATATTTTTTAAGGCTCACCCTAATGTCATAAGCGTGTACGTGATACATATGTATTCATAGGAAATCTGATACCTGTCTGCTCTCTAAAATATATATCATTATTAAGGCAATAACCTTCACTCTAGTAAGAATTTCAAAATATTGATTTTTTCACAGAACATTTTACAAAACAACACCGAAATATTTAATACAAATTTCTATATTTTAGACACGTGTAGTAACTGGTTTGCCATGTAGGTGCAGTTGACATATAATTTCGCAAAAAAAAACAAAAAAAATTAGCCGTCTCATAGCAGCATCCAATACACACAGTTCAATATCATCATTAAACTCCCAAAGTAATTAACAAAAAATTTACGACCGTCCAGCTGAAAGCAACAATCAAAAGCGTCACAGTTGTGGCCCACCAGCAACACTTACATTATTAATTTAACATTGAAAAATGTGTTAAGTAAAAATATGAAGTATCCACAGAATTATAACTGAGTTCATATCGGAATGGCTATGCATATGTTGGTATGTATGTGAGGTCATTAAATACTGATATAAACCCAATGTTATTGTTAACGCTATAAGGGCGAATTGAAGCTGCGCGAAGGTGTGAATGCGAGTAAGTACTCGGACTGTACATATGTATGTACATATGTAAGTGCATATTTACATATGAACAATATGCAAGTAGCGCTGCAACTTTTCTTGCAGCTGGATACTGAATGAACAGCGTCGAAATTTTAGTTAATCTACCTTGAAGCATTTTTTTAATTAATAAATTAATGCAGTATTTTGCATCTGGATATTCAAGGCCATTATTTTCGAGACAAAATACAAGGCTCACACAAAATACTTACTTTACAACTAAACCATCAAGGTTTGAAGATTATGACGAATATTTGGGAATGCTTTGTTTTTAGATTTATTAAAAAAAAAAATCACGGTCAATTTCCTTTTCTTTATCTATTGATTTCATTTTTTTAATTTCTTAACAAACAAAATTAGGTTATGTATGTTACCAGATAACTTTAGACTACGTGAACTGTTTTCGATAATTTTGTACCTTAAGGGTGGTCCTATAGATCATGAATAAACTAACGGAACCCCTTAATTTTTGTAGGATTTTTAAAGTCGGTTGTTTTTTTGTGCATAAAAATTGCATTTATATTTTGTTCATGTTTTTACTTTTAACTTTTTGTATATTTCCATTTATTTTTTTTTTTTACATTTGTCTTATTTTTTTTAATTGATGTATTTTTTAATTGTAAAGCTTTTTTCAGTTTTTAAATTTTGAATTTTAATTTTTTTTTTTTTTTTTTTTTATTTTTTGAATATAGAAATTTTTTTATTTTTTATATTTAAAATTTTTTTAAATATTTAAATTTTTTTAATATTAAAACTTTTTTTATTGCCTACTCATATAAATTTGTCTTCAGGCGCTTCCTTTGCACGTGACTTTTTTTTGTGGAATTCGACTTGAAAAGATGCCATAGCCAAAATTTTACAAATTTTTCGTAAAATTTGTTGTCAAAAAATTACAGAGAATTACACAAGACTCTGCCAATAAGTACAGACTTGCATATTTGTATGTACGCATATGTGTGTGTCACCCACACAATTAAATATAAGGCTGGCATATCAGATGAAATATTTCGTATGCCTCATTTGCCTCCACACGTTCTCCAGAGGCGCACAAATGTAACATAACTAAATTTTTCAGCATTCAAATTTGATATTCAAAAATATATACACACATACAATGTAATTGAAGCATACATTTTGTATGATTGGCGTCATATTGGCAGTTTCGACAGCACGCGTTATAGATTGTATAAAAAATTGATTCCCTTAGGCTGATGCGCGCATCTTACTCTTGAATGCCCCTATGGAAATAAGTGCACAGCACTTTTGCCGTCTTTCCACACCCACGCCACAGCCAACAGCCCACACTTCAACTGGTTTGACTAAATCTCCTTCGACGCACCAATGCGCGTCGTTTAAGTATAAAATTTAAATTTAATTGCCATTCAAAATGTTTCAACAGCAAACTGGGAAATTTACTTCTCCTTACCGCCCTCTTCAGGGAGTCAGTATTTACTTTGGGCAAAATTTTGTTACGAAACATTTAAAGGCATTTCACAGCACTCAACTCAGTACGTACATATACGGCCTCTCTAACACTTCTCTGGTTTAACCCTCTCAACACTTTCCTTAAAAAATGCATGATTTAAATTATAAACTGTGGTTCACTAGGGTTCACTAAATAATCGAATTCTGATACCAAAAAAAAAATTAATAATATTGTTCCTATCATAATTTTTTCCCAGAAAATAATTTTTCCCAAAACTTTCTTTAATTTTTTTTTATTTTTACTTTTCTTCCCAAAATTTTTTAATTTTTTATTTTTTATTCTTAATAGATAAATACAAAAAACAAATAAAAATTAATTTCCCGAAAAAAAAATATATTAGTTTTTCCTATAAACATTATTTTTGCACTGTCTGAAGTAAACTGTTCTTCCCAAAAGTGATAACATTACTTATTTTTTTCAATTATTTAAAACGACAGTAAAAAAGTACTTTTCTAGCAAAGCTTTTTATCATAGAAATTTTTTTATTCCCCAAATATTTTTCCCAACAAAAATAATTTTTACCGCGAAAAAAAATCAACCTTTATTTTTAATCTTTGTTAATCTCTTCTGAAATTTAGCAAAACATCTTTTTCCTAAAATTTTATTCTAAATTATGTTTTCTTGTAAAAAAAAATTTATGAACTATTTAGAAGAAAATTTATAAAAACTATTATTTTTTAACTCCAATTTTCCAAGACAAAAATCGTATTTCGATAAATTTTTCTAGTTTTTGATAGAAATAATTTTTTCTAAAGTTTCATGATAAAACCAGCTGAATGAGTATGATGTAACAAAATTATAAAACTACTAAAAACACACACAATTTCCTTATGAGTGAGTAACTTTTTGGAAAATATGTTTTCCGTGGTCCTGTAAGGGTTAAATATTATTCATGCTTATCAACTTGAAAAAGACGAAAGAAATATACGATTTATTTATTTAGCAAACCAGTCGAATTTTCTGCACAAGTCGACCTCTTTAGAAATTAGATTTACTACACACACATTTTTCACCTCTCTCTCCAAACCTCTCCCGCTTTCAGAAGCCTTTGTTGTGTAGATATTTTTATTAAAATCAACAAATTCGGCACGTCCTTTGTGACTTGTTCTTAGCTTTTTGTCAATACGTATTATAGGCTAAAGAGGGTAAATTTTCCCTGCTCAAGAGGACGTTGATTGATTGATGACATTGATAGCAATTATTTAAGCAACTACAAGACAAATGTATAGCAAATTATTTAAATCACAACACTTGCTGTCCAAATCTAAAAATTTCCTTCAAAATTGAAAATTTGTAAAAATACAAAATTTATTTATGCTTGATTATGATATGCTAATGATTTGATTAATTCATAGGACGTGGGCATGAGATTTAAATAGTAGCTTTACTAACGCAATGGGATAAAGGCTACCGGCTCGACAGGTAGGGTTCGGGGTATAAGTAGAGCCAAAGCCAGTCTCCTCCAAGGATAAAGATTTTAGTGAAACCTAAAACAGGGTTGCCGCAGTATTAGATTCACTGTTTATACTTTCGATCAACGGTATGTTGCGTACAAGAAACACTAATGGCTCTTGGGAAACGGTGAAATACGTAAAACGCCATGGGGCATCAGGTGAAACGAATTTCTCTTGGCACTAGATCCTGCTTGTAGCGAACCTCATCTTGACGATCAGTGAGATACAACAAACTGCACTCAGCGATCTGGCGAGATGGACAAAAACGTGCATGCGTCCAAAACTGTTCACGAAACGATATAACATATACAGCACTGAATAGCTAAAATCTTAAATCGTCAAAAGATGGGAAGCTTCTTGATGTTGCTCTCTACTCTGAACTGACCTGACTCAATCGGCAAGGCCGCAAGTCTGTGCCACGACCACCAACCATACCTTCAAGCTAATTGTGATGCCACCATAACTTCGGGAAGAGTGCAGGCTGCAATATGCAACTCAGTCATAAAATAAGTCAAATCTCCAGAGAAGGACTCGTCGAAACGACAAACTATGGAACCGCTTGCCGAGACGGTAACACACATACAACATCGATTATGTTGGATATCATGGCATAACTGAGGCCTGGTAACGAGGAAAATGTGGATCTTCGCGTCAATTAGAACTTCTAGCCAACTGTTCAGACCAATACTGAAGTAACCACAGTTGACCTGATATATGACTAGATGACAGCTGTGAGGAAATTTGTAATGGTCTCAAATCTAGGTCTTTAATATCAGTGTAAAAGCATAAAAAGACGACAGCGTTGATCCGGATGAACTCGGGAATTAACTGCAGTTGATCCGGATTAAGTCCGAGTACATACGAGTTTATACAAAAAAGAATTGCATGCGATACCCTATCAAAGACTTTCGAGAAGTCAGCATAAGGGGGGTCTATTGGAAAGCTGAGATACAGTATTGAGAGAAAAAGGGTAAGTTACTGACAGCAGAACGCCCACTGACAAATCTATGTTGGTGCGGCTCTAAAATAAATTTTGTAGCGAACGCAATTTTTGAAGTGAAACTTCTTTAGCGGCGGACACGAAAAAGGTGCAACGGAAATGGTTGGGACGAAAACAAGTGCTTCTTAAATGTATTCCCATGGTGTTAGTTTAACAAAAACGTGGTAAGAAAAGGTTAAAGAATATCACTTAGAAAAATACCAATACAAGACTGAAAGTAAAGGTGAGTACGTACAAAGATAAAGAAAAGACCAAAGGCAAAGGTAAAAAGGAAAAAAAAACAAAGATGCGTAAAGATAAAGGCAAAAATTAGGATCAAGGTAAGAAAAAAAAAAGATAAACGTAAGAATAAAAACAAAGATAAATATAAAGAAAAAGATGAGGATGAGGATACCGATAAAAGTAAAGCTGAAGATAGATGAGGACAAATTGAAATAAAAGTAATTATAGAGAAAAGGATATAGATAGACCCAGAGACTCAATGTAGGAACTGTTTTGGGATTTTAGATATTTTCGGACTTCTTGGGACATATCGATATAACAATCGATATTTTTATGGGTTTTGTTGTCGATATCTTCATCGTTTTTGTTATCGATTTTGCTATCGATATATTCGGAACTTGTCGATATAATAATCGATATTTTTATTGATTTTGTTATCGCTATTTTTATCGATCATTTAATCGATATTTTAAAAGATTTTGTTATCGATAGTTATTGGTTTTGTTATCAATTATTTATCGATTTTGTTATCGATTTTTTACGTATTTTTTAATCCATTTTTTATCAATATTGTTATCGAATATGTTATCGGTTTTGTCATAGATTTTGTTACCGACTTTGTTATCGATTATTTATCGATTTTGTTATCGCTTATTTATCGATTTTGTTATCAATTATTTATCGATTTTGTTATCGATTTTGTGATCGATTATTTATCGATTTTATTGATATTTTTATCGAACTTGTTATCGATTATTTATCGATTTTATTATCATTTATTTATCGAAATTTGCTATCGATTTTCTAATCAATATTGCTACCAATAGTATTACTGATTTTTCTATCGAAATTTTTATCGAATTTGTCATCGATATTTTTATCTGTTCTGTTATCGATGTTTTGTTGAATGTTACTATGTTACAGCTGTATGTATGTATATATGTATGTACATATGTATGTATATTGGTTATGAGACAAAAAAGATATGTAACGTAATTTCACTTCTCCAGTGTGGCCCAGGCGTACTTTTTTTTTCTTTAACCACCTGTTCGAAAAACTTTGAAGAAGCTGTTCATTTAGATATTGGTATACAATTGCTTGTATCATTCCTAATACCTAATTTAAAAATAGGGGTAATAAAGGCGATTTATAAACACACCAGAAAAAAGAGATAGAGACCGTCAAAATCTGTTTTCAAGTCTTTAGGGCAGTAATATCATTCAGAACATATATTTCAGAGGCAGATAAATGCCCAGAGTCCAACGATTGGGTAGATCTGTCACTATGCGATGAAACGCCGAAAAAAAGGAATGGAATGACTCATTTTTGTTTACGTGACGCCAAGGGTGTTTTCCCATTCCCCATTTTGTCAGTGAAATTGTTATCATTTAACGCCCAGTGGAAACCCACTATAATAGTAATACAATTACAAAAAATTGTATTACTTGCTGCGATGAAAATGGGGTCATGTTTAACAATAAAACTAAAGTGTCTTTATTTAAATTAAGAACTCACATAAAATATATAAAAATATGAATTAATGGAGTGTAGACGAAGAGAAGCACCCAAAAATATGCTCGCCCTTCTGTTAAAACATTCAGTTATTTATTTTTAAATCACTCTCGAAACAGTTAAGAGCTGTACTCGAACATTCAATAAAAACATCAAAGTCAAATGTCAAAACCAGAAATGTATTCGATGCTTCTATTGGTGCTGCACTGTCAAGCTTTGAGTTGTTATACGAATATAAGGGTTTCGAGAAACAAAAACGGAAAAAGTGGGCATATGTATTTATAAATACATGCATATGTATGTATGCACATATATGGGTACCAAACAAAAATGACAGCCTTTATATGGAGGAGCCAAAACAAATTCCATTTTCAGCGATATTCATTTTTTTTATATATGTACATATATGTATATTTCTCTTCGTTTCCCCTTGCCTTTGGCTTTTGCTATGAAGGCAATCGATTTATTTTGGTTTTTATATTTTGACTCAATTTCGTGCACCCACAATCAACATTCAGTCCCCAACGTAACCACTTGAGCGCACAAAAATATGCTATGCCAATTGCAATGAAGTGAAAATGACACAAAAGCTGCTGGCAAACCATTTCAGAGGGGCTGCCAACCAAGCCGAGCCAAGGCACTTAGCGACGAGCCTATCGAAGAAGAAGAGCACGCGGGTGACGGCATCAAATGGAAATTTTCGTGTGTGTGTGTGTGTGTGTGTCTATGTGTGTGGCAAATGCTGAATAGTGGCCGTAGGTCAAAACCCTATGGTATATTTCTTTATTTAACATTTCAACTCAATGTTGGCAAATTCAAAGTTTGACTGCAAGCTCCTCAACAACGTAAGCACAATGGGATCAATTATTTTTGATTTTTTGTGTGGTTAAGTTTCTTTTGTGTGTTTTTTTTTTATTATCTCTGTTTTATTTTTACTATGCAGGAATCATGCCAGCAAAGCAAAATTAGCTGTAGACAGTTGAATTTGTGACCTCTTTTTATTAGCATAGTGGGGTCGCTTTTATATATTTATAGGAGAAAAAATTCCTTTGGTGGCCTCAAAATGTGGCAGTTTCCGATGACCGATTGGGAACTGTTAGTGCATTGTTTAGCGTTCTTTGTGATATTTTCCATAGTTAGCACACATACTCGCTTTCACTAGTGCCTCTTTGCCTACTCTTTCCTTATTCGACTCTTCTAACCTCCTCGAAAGTTTATTTCCAATTGATGGAATTATTTAAAATTCGCTTCTAATTTGTTTTACGTTATTGGTTGATTTGAAAATATGTAGTAGTATGTGTGTAAGAAAAAACTGTTCAAATGCATTTGACTGTAGAAGTAAATATGTAAAAAAAAGTTCCTTTTTCAGCATGAAAATGTTTTCAATAGTGCATTTGATGTAGATTGAGTGCACCCGTGACGTTTATTTGACATTTGAGGATTTGTTGTTTTAGTAGTTTTATATTCTTTTACTGCCGAATTGAGGGCAGTACATGTTAAATTAACATCAAGTGGGTTTGACGAATGTTCCATTTTAATAAGCGCTAGAGGCGCTATTTTAAAACTATTCGCAAATAAATTGAGGCTGGTAGAAAATATGCGTAAAAAATTGGCTATGAGATATTCCAGAAAAAAACTACCGAATTTATAGTATAAATCAATTATTAATGGTATTTACTTGATTAAAGTTGTATTATTTTATCTTTTGGTTTTTACTAATTCTTAGTTTTTATTTCTCTGAAAACATACATATATATATTTGGGTAATTATTTTTATTAATTTTTTTAAATTTTGTATATTTGAGTATTTTTTTAATTATTGTTTACAATTTATATATTTTTGCGTTTTAAAATTTATTGTATTTTTTATTTTTTTACGTAATATTTTTATTTTTACTTAATTTTTTAATTGTTACTTATTTTATTAGTAGTTTTATTTTTTTTTTTATTTTATAAGATATATATTAACATATAATTTTGTATATTTTTACATTGTTAAATTTTTGTTTTATTTATAATACTTTTATGATTTTATTTATTATATTTTTACATTCTATATATTTTTGGATTTGTATTTTTACATTTTTTACGTAATGTTGCTATTTGTTACTTTTTTATTAAGTTTTTATTTTTTCTATTTTTAATTATTTTTTGCTTTCATATCTTATATATCTATTTATACAGATTTGTATTTTTTATTTTTATGATTTTATTTATAATATTTTTACTATTTTGTGTTTTTTTTTATCTGTTTATTTCATTTATTTCTTCGTTACATTTATTTCTTTATTATATTTATATCTTTATTATATTTATTTCTTTACTATATTTATTTCTTTACTATATTTATTTCTTTACTATATTTACTTCTTTATTAAATTCATTTCCTTATCACTTATTTTATTTTTTTATTTTATTTTTCCCTTATTTTATTTGCCTCTTTATTTTATCGATTTAGTTATTTTAAATATTTATTTAATTATTTTCTTTTATTTTGTTTTTATTTGTTTCTTTTTTTATTTCTTTATTTTAGTTATTTACTTTTTTATTTTATTTTCTTTATTTTATTTGTTTCTTTATTCTATTGAATTCTTTATTTTTCGTTATAACTCAGAATTTTTTTGCACTTCCGTTGACTTTTTTTATTTATTTTTTGTTTTGTTTCTAAAATCTGTTAATTTTTATATTTTTTAACTATTTTAAATTTCTTTAAAGTTTTATTTTTTTTTTTTCTAATTTGTTTTCTTCTCTTTATTGGCGCTATAACCGCCAAAGCGATTTTGGGCGAGTGCAAAACAGCAGTCGGATCTCTTCTGTGCAACTGACATGCCAATGGGAAATGCAAAGTGAAGCCATATGTCCCTCTCCACCTTTTCTTTCCACAAGTTTTTTAATGTAGATATTTTAAATTTTTTACAAGTTTTATAATTTTGTCCCATATTTTTGATTTTCTCCCCTTTTTCCATTTTTTACTTCAAAAAATGTAATACTTTTACTTATTCTAATTTTATTTTTATATTTTATTATTCTAATTTTATATTTTATTATTCTAATTTTA
>NW_023458555.1:35670159-35684072 GCF_013731165.1 Rhagoletis pomonella | reverse complement strand
TTTATATTTTATTATTCTAATTTTATATTTTATTATTCTAATTTTATTTTTCATTCTAATTTTATATATTAACAGACTTCAAAAAAAATAAAAAATATACATATATATTTTTTTTGTATGTTCTTGCATAACTTTGGACCACGTTAACCAATTTTTATAATTCCTACGAGGTGGTCCCATACAAATTTGGTTTATGTCCGATCATTGGATCATCAAGAAATTAATGGTTATGTTTTTTGGTTTAAAAATTACTTGTTTTTATTCTAATTTTATTTTTTATTACTCTAATTTTAGTTTTTATTGGTTTTTTATTTCGTTATTATTTTCATTTTTTTACTTCTTTTTACTTTGTCAAGTTTATTAGAGTTTACATTTTTGATTTTACTTTTTTATTATTTTTCATGTATTCTTTGTCAGTTTAATATTTTTATTTATTTTTTTTTTATAAATATTTACTTTTTTGACAAGATTGTCGTTACTAATTTTTAAATAAATCATTCACGATATCGTAAAGAAATAATATAATTCTTATTTATTTCTTTTTACTGCAGCAACGCATTCATTAAGCAAAAATCCGTAATTCCCCACATATGTGCATATATATGTACATATTAGGGCTCGTAAAATTATCCGACTATTCCACTAATCGGTTAACCGATTATTCGATTCGTAACCGTTCGCATGCTTATTAGTCGGTTAATTGTATTCGAATAGTCGCCCGCCTTCGATTATTCGAATAGTTGCTTTGCTTCGACTACTCGAGCATTGTAGCAAATCGAATTTCAGCAACCGAACTTTCATTGAAATTTCTTTGACAAATGAAAAAAAATTTATTTAAATATATACATGCACACATATGTATGTATATTCAGATTCAAAAAATGAGCGGACGCAAAAGGAGCTGGGTTTGGGATTTTTTCGAAAAAACAGAGGACGAAAAGGAAGTAACATGTTCCATATGTGGTGCAGTTTTGTGCTACACCTCCTCCACATCCTCACTGAACAACCATTTAACAAAAATCCATAACAAAAATCCATAACAAAAATCGCGAAAATGAGAGGTAGGTATTGCTTTAGCCATTGTCTCTAAAATATTTCGCACATTCTTGCAAAAAAAGTTTGCCTTAATTTTGCACATGCCATCTTATATATGTACTACGAATGTAACAAGACTTTTCATATATGTGTATGTATCTGTAAATGCAAAAAAACTCGAACTTAAAATATTCGATTAACCGAAAATGAACGGTTAACCGAATAATCTAAAGTGAACGGTTATCCGAATAGCCGACAGCTTTCGACTACTCGAATATTGCTAACCGATTAACAGTAGTCGACTTCAGTCAGATTCGAATAATTCGGTTAATCGATTAACCGAATTGCCCGAGCTCTAGTACATATATAATATTGCACTTTGCAATATTTCACATTTACAAATTTAGTATCATGACTTAAAAAAATGCTTAAAAAATTAAATGACATGAAACAAAATTGAGGCAATTAAGAGGCAGAAGCAAAGGAAGCATTACGCGCAGCGCGTTAAAATATATTAAACAAAAAGTGGATGTAGCTACGTAATGCTTAAATACAAACAATAAGCTACATGTACAGTGGCGAACGAAGAAATATTTCCAAAGATAATTAAGACTTAAAATCTTTGAGGTTTAGCTTGTGGGAGAGGACTTTAGTTTCCAGTGTACGAAGGAAGTCTCGGAAAAGTAAAAAAAAACTTAGTTCTTATACTAGGAATAATTAGGTTTTCAAAGTGCTCGTATGTTCGAAATTTAGTTTTTAAGTATTCAAATTAGGGTGGTCCTTAAAAAATCAAATGAATGGGGTTTTCAGTGGCAACCTCTCATTTGGTAATACCACGGTCATAGATAACACATATAAATTTTAGTTCCAATTAGAGACCGTTAATGCGTGTCGCACAGCGTTCAAAGTTCAGATTCCTCTATAGAAACTCCAAAAACTTAAATTTATTTATTTTTCATCGAATACCTAAAATAGATACTAGTCGAAGATTTCATATATATAAATTTTGTTCCCGATTTTGGAAATTAAGGAAAAAAATTCATTTTAATTTTTTAAGTTTCTATAGAGGAATGTGAACTTTATATGTGATATCTATGACCGAGGTATTTTACCGATTGAGAAGTGAGACTAAAAAAAAATAGTTCATTTGGTTTTTAAAGACCACCCTAATGTACATATATGGAAGAAACTGCACGACAAAAAAATACAAAAAATTAACGGAATTTTTCAGGAACTTCAAACTTAACGACATTTACTAAATCTGCACAGCAAAAGCTTTTCTAGAAATTACCAATAGAAAATTTGCAAATTCTATAAAACCTTTGAATTTTTGAAAGTTTGAAAATTGGAGTTATTTATCTATATGATTTTTGTTTTATAAAGAGTTTTTATCAAAAAAAAAAACGTATTAAAAATAATTATTGATTATAATCAATGAAAAGCAAAATAGTCAAAACTGGTGTAAAAATGTCGTACTACTATTTTGCTGCTCGCCGGTGTGCATATACATACATACATGCTTACAAATAAATACGAAATGACAAATGCGTTTAGCTAATAAGCCGCAAAAAACAAAGCGCATGAAAAAAGTAAAAATAAGAGTGATTAAACCATAAAGTATTTAAATTTAGGAAGCAAAAAAAAAATAAACAAACGAAAAATCATTTTAAATTGTGAATCAAAAAAGTAGCATTTTGCTAAGCGGTCAACAATAAGAAAAAGAAACAATAAAAAAATGCCTAAAATGTATGTAGTATCACCGTATTATCTCAACACATTTACCAAATTTTAATTTAATATAAAAAATTGCAGTCTTTAATAATGATTTCATTTAATTTTTCAAAAAATATCAGGCGTGTACATAAATACCCATGATTAAAATAGAAAAAAAAATAAAAATAAAAAACATTTCAGCAGGTGCAAGAATTTGACACATAAGCAACAAAAACACGCACAAAAGTACGAAGTATAAATGCCAAGAAATCACAGTCGGTGTTGATGCGAGGAGCAGTACGACGGCAAGGGAATGTAGTAGAAAGCCCTCGACTTATTTAAAAAATAAAATGATGGCACGATTGAATAGAGATTTTGTTTGAAATTGACATTAGTCACAAATTAGATGCATACATACGTAGGTACATATGTATACTTGAATTTATTCGTAATTTGTCTAGCAAAAATTAAGGAGTGGTGACATTGGGAATGGGAAGTGACTCAGAATGCTGTCACGACTCGTTGTTCTCTTCAAAGCTTTTGAAATTGGCGATGAATTTGGTATTTATGTAGTATAGATACACTTAGGGCTGGTTTCTCCAACTCAACTTAACTTAGTTAAGCCACGTTTTAAGACGTTTATTACCATAACATTAACATACTAACACATAACATTATATAACATATAATATAACATAAACCTAACATAAAATAATATAACATAAAGTAATATAACATAAAATAATATAATATAACATAACATAATATAACATAACATAATATAACATAACATGATATAACATAACATAATATAACATAACATAACATAATATAACATAACATAACATAATATAACATAACATAACATAATATAACATAACATAATATAACATAACATAATATAACTTAACATAATATAACATAACATAATATAACATAACATAATATAACATAACATAATATAACATAACATAATATAACATAACATAATATAACATAACATAATATAACAACATAATATAACATAACATAATATAACATAAAATAATATAACATAACATAACATAACATAACACAATATAACATAACATAACATAGCGTAACATAATGCAGCCTACATAACATTTCGCCACACAGAAGTATTTAAAAAAAGTTTCGCTGAATTATTGACCTTTAAAATAAAGTTACTTCACAACGTACCTTACTACTTTTTGCATACATGCGAAACCAGAAAAGGACCAACTTCTAATACCTTCAAAGGATGCAGTGCGCTCAACAAAAACCATCATTTTCGAGGAAAAACTCTAACTACTTCGGCTACGCCGCAAAAAAAAACAATAATATTATTGCACTCAGGACGATCGTTAGCGCAACTGGTATTAGTGTTTGAATTAGCTTAGTTAACGATGGTTGGCAATAGAAGGTGGCTTTTATTTTTGTTTAGCAGGAAAGCACATGCAACCAGCTTAAATATGCACATACCGCGCTACGCCTCCTCGACACAAAAGCGATTTAGCATGTTGCATCACAGCAAACAAAAAGCGGGTTTGTTTGCCGCTGCTGCCGTCGCCGCCACCACCGCTACCACAAATAAAAAATCGCAAGCCGATACACATGCACATACTATAAATTTCCAGCAAACAGCATATGCAGCAACTGCAACCGAGCAATGCGTTCAACACAGTTGTGGCATGCAACAACAGTGTTGCACCTCAGCAAAGTATCTGTTGGATATATGTAGCATTTGTCGGCTACAGTTGAAAAGGAAAAACGTGTGACTTTCATGGCTAAATTGAATAGAATGCATTGCGGGTTGCGAATTGCGTCTAGGTGTGTGTGTGTGTGAATTTTGACGTTTGCTGGTTGGTTTACGGCTTGTTGAAGCGTTTGCCTGCGGATTTCTTTATTTATTTTATTTTTTGGTAGAGATGGTAGAACACACACTTAAAAAAAAATTGTGTAGATTTCCTAGCTAAAAGGTAGGTTACTGATTTCTTACCTTATTATTCGCGAAATTACATGTTCGATTATTCAACGAATAGTTTGTTTAAATTTCGTACTTTTTAGAGTGTAATATAGCTGCTGGGGCGTGCGTAAATTTACTACGAAAGTAGGTACAAGCTACAAAATACACATCTACTGTTTGATTTCACCCGTAGAATTGTGTAAAGCCGCTAACAAAAAGGATGTGTACACACGAAAATGTGTAAAAGAGAAAAATACATATTCATCGTGTACATTTATCAAAAATTTTGAAAATAAACAAAAATATACGCGATTTATAGTCGCATTTTTAAACGGATTTTTTAGAGTGCATATCCGTTTGGAGTACTTTTTCTGTATCGCTGCCGTCTTAAGGGCGGCCGCTAATGCAGTAGCAGTAGCACAGCATGTCAAAAGGCACACCCCTTATTAAAAAAATATATATATATTTTTAATTTCATTAAATTTTTAAAAACATTAATTTTTTTCAATTTTTAGATCTTGTTCTTTTAAAATGAAAAATACTATATATTTTTTAATTTAATAATCCTTTTCTTTTATATTTTTTTTATTGTTTTAATTGCAGATAATTTTTAGAAACTATCGTTCACAAAAAAAAAAATCATTTATTTTTGGCGTTTTTTCTGTTTTTGAATACTTTTTGCTTTAAATTTTGATATTTTATTGTTTTAGAAAAAAAAAGTTTTTCGAAACTTATTTTATTTGTTTTTTCTTTGTTTCTTAGAATTCAATTTTAGGATCTAATTTTTTTTTCTGTTTTTGAATAATTAAGTTTCCTTCTTTAAATTTGTACATTTTATTGTTTAAAAAGAATTTTCTTTTAAATTCATTGAATTTTAGAAACTTATATCAGATACATATTATTTATGTGTTTTATTTTTATTGTTTTAAAGAGAAAAATATATTTTTTTTTATTTTTATTCTTCTAAACAATATTTTTTGTTAATTTAATTTCTAGAAAAAAAAATGTTACTAAAAGATCCATCGTTGGTAGATTTTCCAATTCCAGAATTGGCAATTGTCTTGCGAAAGACTGTGCCAGAAATGCCCTGTAAATTTCAAAAAAAAAAGTCAACGCTGAGTTAGTTCTGTTTCAGCTGTCCTCTGGAATTGTATTGCCTGAAGTAGTAAAAGTCCATTTTGATCTGGCAAGCCAAGCAAATGGCGATTTCATGCATAATTCTGTATCCCAATCTAGCAAGACTTTTCTTCAGCACTCAACTGAACATAGCCGTAGTAAATGTGAACACAGTGACATCGTCATACCCACGCTGCTTAATGTCTCTTCCTCTACCACCACCACCCTCTAGCTTTACCAATAGCAATCAAAATGTGTTTATGTGCGAAAATATAAATCATTTTTCTCTCCCTTCCCCCCCCCCCTTGCAAGCGCATACGCATTCACTAACTGTTTTTGCTGAACGTATGAGCACCGCAAATTCAAGTGGAAATGATGAAGTGCAGCAACAAATGTCTGTCAGCGCCAATGGCCAACACATCACGTTTCCTTTCAAGTGGTCTACGCCTCCGCCGGCCATCAATTGGAATACCTGAATGTATTTGGTATGTTTTGCTTCCACGTATGTATGTATGTCAACAACAGCACTCTCACACACTCACCACCCTATTCTGCCACTCAAATAACGAACTATTGCGTATGCAATACTTTTATTGAACGCGCGATTTGTAAGTGGTTGCACAGTGGTGAGTGAGTGTAAAGCAGAGTTACTGGTGTGGTGAAAGGGGTGCTCTTGATACATGGTTGACAAACTGACAGCCATACTGAGTGTAATGTTTCTTTTTAAAGTTTAGCGATAGCCTTTCACAGCATTTAAGACTTCATTCAAGAGCCAGTGGCTTTAAATTTCAATCGTGACCTCAGAAGAGAATTTTCATAAACAATAAATGATGACGAAAGTGGCTCAAGAGAATTGCCAGGAGAAAAGTTTCTTAAGAAATCAGTAAATCACTATTCAAATACGGGTTTGCATGAGATTATGCATCTTTTCATCCATACTGCTCATGTGAAAATCGTACTTGCTACCCATGCAGTCAGTTATCCCAGTCGGTCATAGTATCTGATAGCAAATTTCTGAGTTGTACGTCTTCGAGTGCAGACAAAAGTTACCGTGATAGACAGAAACTCCACACACACTTTATGGTATACAAGTAAGTTTTAAAAGGGTGTTCTCATGATTTTGATTTTGCCCATCGCTAAAATACCCAAAGTAAGACACTCTTCAAATTGCCTGACTAGCAATATTCCATACATATTGGCATCGACAATTGTCACAGCAATGGTATTCTAGAGATGCCCACCAACGCAAGCTGCAATAATACACAAGAGCTACCAGCATACAGAAGCAATGTAATTTTTATTAATATGTCCATATTAGACTGGATCAGTTCCTATACGAAAGAAACAAATTGTTATTATCACATACAGTGAAAATCGCACAGTAATTTTTTTACATTTCTTGAAAATATTTTGTTTTATTTAAATTTTATAAATTTTTATTAAAAATATAGTTCACAAAACACAAAATTTCTAACTTTGTAATAATTAAAAAAAAAAAATCGTCAAGCCTTCAATTTTTAACTCATTAAATTTTGATATAAATTTTATTGTTTTTTTTTTTTATTGTTACAAAGTTCGAAAAGTTGAGTTTTATGAATATTACTGTGTGAACTATATTATAATTAAAAGTTTATAAAATTTTTATAAAACGAAATATAAAAAAAGTTGATGTACGATTTTCACTGACACTCACTGTAGTTTAAGAGCTTACTGGCACATAAACTTACGACTTAGCCGAGTCGGACGCTTTTTTTTTTTGCAGAAGTACACTTAGAGGCATGATAAAAAACATTACAAGGTAAATTCATTCTCTGAAGTCGTCGGCCATGATTTTTTTCTGGCGTTTGCCAGCATTTTAAAATCAAATAAAATTGAAAATAAAAAAATTAAATTGTTCACAATTGTTGTGGTTTGAGACTGAAAATGAGAATGTGTGTGAGTTTGAGTTTTGAATTTTTAAATTATATTTTTGGCAAACGTCAGACTGCCTCTCAAGGCAGGAGGATTCTCTTGTCAGTGGAGGGACGATTGTTACTAAAAAAAAAAATATGTTGCTCAGACTAGGGTTCGATCCTTGGTCCTATCGCGAGTGGTAATTCGCACCGCTAACCACTAACCGAAATAAATATATCTCAATTTTAGCATGGCTAAGGCGGAAATTTAAATGAGTAAAAATCCTCTGGAAATAAGCTTTCAAACTAGTGTAAGCAACTGCAAATATTTGTTCGTGACCCAGTCTAATGTTGATGTAGGAAAGTTATTGAAAAGCGGTTAGCGAAACTATTTAATAACAAAAAAAAAAAACATGAAATAACAAATGAAAATAAAAAGTAAAATGACGAACCAACTGGCTGATAGAGCATTTTAGAGTTGATTTTTGTTTTTTCATTGCGCCCACTTCCTCCCTCAGCACTGCGGCAAAATCGTTCTACATTGGCTGCTCTAAACTTTTAGTTGAACTAAAGCGTTGTTTTCTATTCAGTTCAAAAACAATGTATTTAAAAAAAATGGTGCAGGTTCCGTTTTGTTTCTATTATGCGCAAATATTGTACCACTGCAAATCGAGTGAAAAATAAACTATTTACATGCTGAAATATGTTCGAGCGTCGGAGGAGAGGAGAAGAGAATGCACGAAAAACATGTTGACTTGGAAATTGGGAAAATGTCATAGAGCCAATTGAGAAAATTGTTGAAATGAAATATTCTGACATTTATGCATTATGCTGCGTGCTTTCAATAGTTTATTATATTATATTTTATTGATTTTCAGTTTTTGATCCTTTTATTGCTTTAGCTTCTATTTTAAAGCGGAAATGGTATTTTGAGGCCTCTACATTGCCCTTTCAACCTCCTTTATAGCGCGGAAACAAAATGAGAAACCAGTCTCTGAAACTTTAAAGAGCGAAAGCTGAACCGTAGAGGAAAAATGGTGTTCTAAACTCTTCAACGTAGGTGCAGCTCTGAGTAATAGTTTCTAAATATTTGGAACTTCCAAATTCCTTTTTGGATATTCATACAAAAAAATAAATAAATAAAAAATCATCCACAGTTGTAAAAGGTTGAAAATGTTCGCCTTTGGTAGTTGAACTACCCGCACTCGAAAAAGAAAACATGCCACTTGGTAAATCTCCTGTGATATTTGTCACATTATTTTTTCGGATGGTAGTAGTAAGTAGTATTGATTGGGTACCAAATCCATTTATGAAGCATTCATAGATATTCAGAGTACTTCGACATTGAAACACATATTTGAGTATGTGTCTCTGAACGAGTTTTGGGTTAGTGATAAGAGTGAATAGTATGAAGTAGCTAAAAAGGCATCCTAAACTCGTTGCTAAAGAGGTTTTTCGGCTTACAATTATAGAGATAACAAATGCATGTCGAATATGCCAGCAATGCGCATACAGCTTTCAGACATAATATCGAACTATAAAGAAATATCTAATAACAGTAAAACAATTTCATTCTTCACAATAAAATTTAAAGTAAATATACTTTTTCTAGTGAAAGTTTTTAGCCGTATTTAAATTGCAGTGCCTTTGATTTTTAGCAATTTGATGTGGGGTTGCATTATCTTGAAAGTTTGGGAATCTATGCCTTGGAGAATAGCTGTTTTGGTCTACAAGTGTTGTAGCAGCATTTTGTTTTATTTTCAGACAATTCCAAACTTTGAAAGATTTAAATACACTAGGATTGTAAGTTACTGTTTTTAAGACCCTTTGAGAGGTTTTCTATCTTAGCACGTTGTTTAGTTAATCTATATCTATATTTAATATATATTTTGAAAGCCGTTTTTTTTTTTGTGTTCGCAAAGCTCGAGATCGGCTGAGCCGATTTTTTTGAAATTTCAGACACCTGCCGTACACCACCCAAGAATGGTTACAGGCTAAAAAAAAAATCGATTAGTAAAGGGGGCACCTCCCATACAAATCGAGTTTTTCATACTGCATATCTCTGGAAATGTCCATGTTAGAGTAGCGGAACTTGGTATGGACATATTTATATATATGAAATCAAGCCCATACTCATGGAGAAAAATTTTACTATTTGAAAAGGGGCGGAAGGCCTACAAACGTACCAACTTTTAGCTATCTTTGAATGTATTTATAATTCTTCTGTAGGTGTGTTTGTGAGCGAAATCCCCCTAACGAAATTTTTTGTGTGTGTTTGAGTTGGTCTCCGGATGGTTAATGTTAGAATTTAACCCGCCAGTTGGTGCTGTAATTGAGTTGTTACTAAAAATCTTATTTATGATCCGATTTAGGTAATATTTAAAATATGTATTGGTAACGGTATAAGCATTAATATTGTAAAAAAGTGCTGCCAGGGGGCGCTGGAGTCGAGTTATTACTAAAAATAGTCAAGTGAGAAAAGGTGCCTTGAATGTCAGATTAAATCGACCTGTCTTCCATTACTATTATGAGTTTAAGCTTTTAAGTTATTTCGTCTGAAATGAGTATATGTATATTGCATTTCGGTAGAACTATGATACCCACCCATTTTGAAATTTTTACCAACTATACTATAAAGCTTCTAGGACAGATTCGCTATAGAACCGGATCATTGTTGCCGCCAAGGAGTGAAAGGAAAAAGTTCTTAAAATTTATTTCATTTTGTGATTTTGTGCTATGAAATGCTGCACAGTTAGGGAATTTGAAGAACTTCTTCACGTAGGAACGTAGAGCCATAATTTATTTAATCTTTGAAGATCTTTGAAGGACTTTGGCAAGACTTGGAATTAACCCGATACATTCCAATTTGTCGATAAAATTCGATAATTTGATACAGATGGATCGTTCAATAAATTTTAAAAATACAAAAATCCGATAACTCAACAAAATTCGATAACGTGACTTATTTCGATAATTTTCGACAAATTTCCATATTTTTCGATACATTTCGATAAATTCTCGAAACTTAAAAATGTGCATTTATCGATAAAAATCTATAACTCGATAAACTTTGGATACATCTATAAATTCCGGTGGTTCGGTTAGTTTTGATAGCTCCAAGTTTTTCGAAAGCTATCGACGAATTTCGGTCTCGTTGCACTCTGGCCACACGATAAAGCTCGATAAGCAGGGATAACTCGATAAACTTATACAACCTTGCAATTTCGAGAGCTCGATATATTTTGAAAATTCCAAAAATTCGATTCGATAATCCATAAAATTCAGTAAATCAATGACTAACTCGATAAGTTCAAAGAAAGCGATACATTGCGATAACTCGATAAACTTCGGGAACTCTATAAATACTTATAGTTTAATAAATATCGATAACTTTTAAAATTTCATTAACTTGACAAATTTCGATAATCCTATAAATTTGTATAGTTCGATAGCTGTCCGTAAATTTCGATAACTAATTTTCTGTATCTAAAAGTCGCGACAACTGAATAAGCATTGATCAGTGATAACTCGATAAACTTCGATAACTAAATTTTTTGACTGAATTTAGTTCGATTCTTATGGAAAAATGTCAAAAAAATTTCTTATCGTTACCCTAATTCTTGTGTAAAAATCATTTTTTCATTTTCGTTTTTATCGTCTATTTTGTCTTATAGTTTTTTTTGGTTTTGCAGTCGAAGCACCGTAAAGTGCAACGTCCATAGAGAGTTAACATTAAACCGAAATTTGCACAAAAACTTTATCAAAAAATAAAAGTATATACATTAGCTGTGGTCAAACATATGGATAAGTACTTAAGCAACACACCACAAAACTACTCGTAGAACAGAGATATGCTGCTGAGGAAAGTGAAAATTCGCAAATGTGAAAACTTTCAAAAGTGGAGCACCGTACAGCGTAGTAGTATTTACGCACACAAGCATACACTGGCATAAGTATGGTTTTAAAGTGTTCATCAGAACCGACTGAGGCGAGGGAAACTTCAAAATTGCAAACAAAACTTACTTACATAACTGGATTTATATGTACTTGTAGATACATATATACGTATGTATGTATGTATGTATGTATGTATGTGCATAAGAACACCCACACAAATTCTCAACTGAAACCACAAAACGTGCAAGTGCACGAGAAAAGCGCCACTAAGCGTGTAACCGTAAATGTGACAACAACTATTTAATAACTATGCACACAAGTTACAGGTGAAAGGGCTAAAAAGATGAGTGGCAGAAGTAAACAAACAAACGTAATGTAAGAACTTCTGCGTCGTTCCAAAGACAAATAGAAACGCACGAAAACAAATAAAGAGACTGCAAGCATACAGACACAGAGCCATATAATTTAAGAGCAGCAGCATGCAGCTGCAAAAAGGCAAACGTGCAACGCCCAAATGAACTGGGGCTGGCTGGCTGTCGCGGCATCAAAAGTTTCAGCAAAAGCACGTCGCACAGTGGGACGTCCCGATATAAGCTGCGGACAAAAGTATTAATCGTATTAGTAATTCGCGGAAATTTCGTATATGCGCTATTCTGCACTTAGGAATGAGAAGAACTGTGGAAAATGGTAAAAGTCGGCGCGCTGCCACGCTCACATCTCTTGTGGGTGGAAATGATACAATGTTTCACGGGTTTAATGAAATTCAAAGTATATGCTGGTTTTAACCATAAAAGCATAATGCTGAAGGAATGTCATAATCGAATTCTAGAAAAATAGCCGCAAATAAAAAAATATATATATAATTTTTTTACACTGCTTTTTTACGCCGAAATTTTCCAATTTGGAAGATAATGAAGAGCTTCTCACTATGAGGCCCACCTCCTACAAAACTTTTTTGAATTGTATCTAGTTTAAGCTTATCCCGTGATTGCGAATATGCAGTTTTATCTAAAATTCTTTTTAATTTGGGTTAGTTTTCATGAATCTGTCTAATTGCATTTTCAGAATTCGTTAATCCGTTTTTACTACTTTTGGCCGCTGTAGTTCCATTGTGCGCCGCACAGTGAGAGTTCGACAGAAAAATTTTAGTTTTTGGAACATTCAATTCAATATTTGAATAAGAAAAACTCATTTTTTTACAAAATAAAAGTAAAGGAAGTCAGACGAATTTTATTCAACTAAAACTTATTGAGATTTTTGTTCAGCTGAGCAATGGGTTTTTCTCAGAGACCATAACGACTATAAGAAATAAAATTAAATATTGCTCTATAATTATTACTGAACAATGGAAAGTTGTTTTCGCCTAGCAGGACGATTATTTTAAGATTTAAATTATTTACGTCTTCTCATAATAATTATATGGGATTTTTATATTTTTTCGTCTCTCGGGACGTTTATTTCAAGACGAATATGATTTACGTCTCCTCATAATAATTATATGGGATTAAGTACATAAAATTATATATCCATTATGATCAGGCATGAGCAGAGAACGAGCACACGCTCAAAGAGCATAACCATCACGTGTACGTATACAAGCAAGAGCGTAACGATGAGAACGCGGCAGCATGCAAAATGAATTAGGCACACTAACACATTCTCACTTTTAGCGATCGCTCGTTTGTGGTAGTGCCCACCTCTGATTATGATAGACAAAGTATTGTAAATATTTGGTAATAAATACTTTTATTTCAATTTGAAATGATTTATTTTATTCTATAAATCAGAAATAACATTATTTCAATCAAGTTCAATACGTGACTTTTGGCCACTTCTGTTTGAACTCTAGCCCACAGTGCGGTGGTAAGCAAAAAGAAGCCCAAGACGGTGCATAGAAGATGCCACGCAAACTTGAAACCAAGAAGGAAGCTGAGATGGTGACACATTGGAGAAGGCAGAAGAAATTTGGAAGTAAGCAGAAAGGTAGAATGAGCAAGTAATAGCAGCAGGACGAAGTTAAATTGCCGAACACGTACTACACTAAACGTGTTGTTTCAGCTGCCGAGCCGAAGAGAGCTTACAAGACAGATGGACAAGCAGAGGTGCAAACAGGCAGACATACCCAGAGACATGCAAATGTAGCGGAAGAAGGAAGTGTTAGGAGAAATATGTTGGCATCTGAGGAGAAAAAAGAGGAGGAAAAAGTAGCAAGCAGGTAGCACAAACAGGTATCAACTAAGAAGCTGGTACTTCATAAATGACGAAACGGATGTTTATTTGATAAGTGCACGAAT
>NW_023458555.1:35601871-35660159 GCF_013731165.1 Rhagoletis pomonella | reverse complement strand
CGTCTTTTCAACCACTTTCCATTCAACTAACTATCCACAAATATTTGATTGCAAAAAAAAAACACAGAACAAAATAAAATAAAAAACGCAATCGAGATAAAATTAATTTAAACCACATAGCTGTCGATTAGCGATTAAGCGTCGTGCTTTGGTAGATTGAAGCATAAAAGTAGCAGGATTGCAGAGCATTGAAGGGTATTAGTGACAGAGATTAGTCGTTGGTTGATTGGTCGGCTACTGATTTGCAGGAGAGTAGAGAGAAGGTTCACTTTAAATATATAAATATATGTACATATATATATTTCGTTTCGTTAGAGTGGAATTTAAAGCATAGCTGACGATACCTTAATTATAAACCACGCTTTGCTAATGTCTCCAATTGAACTGGATTATTTTAGTATGGGTGTAGATTAGGCCGAGTGTGAACTAGTTTAATGAGAAATATAAACGAACCGGGCTTTGAGACTTTGTGGTAAAAAATTAGGAATATGTCACAAACTGATATATGGGCCAATACGAGAATAATACCGATTATCACATACTCATCGCTGGCCCTTAGGCAAGGATTTGAGACATGAGCCGGCAATTAAGACTTTGTTTAACTAAACAATTATGCTGGAATGTCACCGATCTGTAAAGGAGGTGGCTTATCTGGAAAGTGTCTACCTGCTGAGTTGCGGTTTACAGGATAAAGAAAGAAGGCGGACGAACGTGCACGAAGGGTTATAGTAGATTCTTTCAGAAAAATTACGTAGCGCTATGAATTTAGAAAATTGTTCAGCAAAGGGGAGTGAAACTTGTTCAACGTTCCTTCTGGTTTAGACCTATGCGTTCACTTGCAAAAACAAACACTTATAAAGTCTTTTATCTTAAATCGATTCTCTGGTTCCAGTTTACAAATGTTACATAATAAAAACTATTTGAAAACAATTGCAGGGTTCCCCTAAACGAAAAAAAAATAATCGCAAGAAAAATTTTAAATGTTATAAAAAAAATAACTAAAATAAACTTTTTTTTTTAGTTACCCAACATTTTTTCTTATAGCCAAAAAAATAAGTTTTGGTGAAAATTTTTTTAATAACATTTAATTTTTTTCTTTTTTGGGGAACTCTACAATTGTTTTCAACTAGGTTTTGTTATGTTACATTTATTAACTGGAACAAGAGAATCGATTTTCTCCAAAATTACTCCTTTTTCTGTACTTTGCACTAAAAAAAATAATACAAGGAAATGAAATTTCAAAAATCGAGCTCAACTGGTCTCTTTCGAATTTTATAAGCTTTCATAACAAAAAAATTAAACTGAGTGAAAAATTAAGGCTCCAGTGAATTATGTACAGCGAAGGCCATTTTTGAACCACTGCGCAGCGGTGTTTAAATGTCAATAGAAAAGTAGTGAGTACAAAGATACATTTTTACATGACTGATGTTGCAGAAAAGGTTTCTGGATCTGTTGCTGAGCGTATGGTGGGACAGATTCTTCCATATTTTACTAGATAAAATTTTAATACAAACTCCAAAATTCGGGGTCGATTTTAAAGTTAAAGAATAGCATATGAGTATGAATATGAGTTTAACGAATTTTCATTTTCGTGACAAAGTCACGGCCCCTGCACTGCCAGCCACTGCAAGCTATATCGTACCAAACACTTGTTGTTTGAAAAGCGAAAGTAATCATCACAAAAAAGCGTTAAAGCGCAGAAATAAATAATGTAGACAAAAAAATACATAAGTAGAAAACTTGTTGTAGAACATTCGCAGCGAATAAAAAACAATGTAGAAAAAAAAATTCGGGAGACTTTAAAGTATGAAATGGTGAATTTTTCGATTGAGTATCTGTCTACAAGTTAGCTAAAAAAAAAAGCTAGATACATATAAGTACAGTTTTAGAGAGTATTCAGTATGCAACTGACAGGATATCCTTTAAGAGAATAAGCAACAAAGAGCTTAGTCTATGAAAACAAAGGAACTTTTACGAGTGAAACCTAAGAGATGAAGAGAGGTGAAGAGGCAGTGAAGCAATCAAAGAGTTTCGTTAAGTAGAGACTATCGGACTGTAATTGTTGTGAGCGAAGCTGAGAGTGAAACTATTCGAACAAGTATGCTTAGAACATTAAGCTGTTGAATAATGAAGAAATGTACATACATAGATATTTCCTAATGCGAGCGAGTGCGAGAGTATGCGAGTAAAGTATATAGAGTACAGGAGTATAGAAAGATAAACTACATACATATGCACGCGTTCTTGAGCAAAGGGCTCTAATAAGTTTGAGGCATTGAGTGCAGAAATAATGTTCGATACGTATATAAGTGGTAGTCTCCGATGGCGACTTACAACTGTTGAATCAGCCCCAAAAAGAATACGCGTCATACGTGTACTATAAGGATGAGGTTTTCCCGACAATTTTTTTATCGCCAATATGGTTTGAGGAAATAACTAAGAATAAATAATTCCTTGTCTGAATCGTATTAAAATATATTGAAATCATACTAAACCTGCGAGCACCTACAAAAAAAAGGCTCATAAAAGCTGTCAAGGGTTACGTCATCCCTGTGTAGACTTCCTTCAGAGAACAAAGGTTATGCACTAAATTAAAAAACACATCCTTGTGTAAAATACGCTCGGAGAGCACAAAATGTCTACTACAAAACACAGCCGGCTTTTGAGCATAACAGCTGCACTCATTAGCCGAAAGTTAGTTCCTTCAGCGCGCGCTTCATTTTTGTTTTAAGCAGTGGCATATCCTTTCAGCGCTTACTCTTAACTCTCCTTCTTTAGAAAAGAGAGAGCCACTCAATATGTTTCTATACTCATATTCTGTGCGGCAGCCTTTCTATATAATCACGCAAATACAGAAGCCACACATACTCATGCGCGTGCATCCATAGGAAGCAGGAAACTGCTGCAACAAGTTGTTGCAGAAGCCGACAAACAAAGCCTTGTCGTTAGACTGAAAATATTTCTCAATAATCCAATACAATAGGTACGCAAGTGCATTGTGCGATATTATAGGAAAGTATATAGAATTTAGCTATATAATATATGTAGCTGCATATATATTCATAGAAAAGCAAATATATACACATGTTAGGGCGGGTGAATTTGAAGAGAAAAATTTTTTCGACTATGTAGGTAGGGTAGGTTCGAAGAGTATTCTGTGTGGCATTCTAAGAGAATTTGCGCAAGAAACTATGCGTCTAGAACTAATTTCGAGCTTGTTAAATTGCAAAAATTAAATTTTTTCCTTAGTAACGTTTTATATTGCTTTAGTATCGTTAGGCAATGTTTGAAATTTTTGTGAGAACATGCCGTAATGTGTTTTTTTGATATTAAGGATTCAATTTCTGGTCTTATATTTATCTTAAAACATCCGCCAGAGGACGCAACAGTGGAAAGTTTTCACATTTGCTTACGTTTTTAAAGAAAAAAATAAACGTTTCAAGCTCGAGCTGATTATTGACCCATGGTTTCTATTCCTATTTATACCCTACCCGCATATTGAAATAAAAATTGACCCGCCCTAATGTCTATATAAAAAATTCATATGTAAATGCAGCACTTCACATCACTTAACTTTACCATGCAATAAAATCTGTGGTTACTCAACGGAGTTTTCACCACATTTGCCACACTTTTCTGTGCTACAAAGACGTTTTTAGTTCACTCGCTCTTTTGGTTATGTTTCCGCAGAGCACCCGTGTTTTTTTTTCGTTCCTATGCGCTTCCTTCCGCTATACCAAAAGCCCATGTTAGTCAAGCACGACCAACGACAATTGGAATTAAAAACATTAAACATTGAGCGGATTATTTTATATTCAATTAACCCAATTTTGAGCTTGGTCGGTGGGTCGGGTCGTTTGGTCGGCTGGCTGGCTATCTAGGAAGCTGCTTGCATATTTTTTTGGTAGCCTTGTTCGTTCTTTGGTTGATCGGTTGATTGTTTGGCTTGTTGGTTAGTCGGTTGGTGAGAGCAAAATGGCATACAGCGCCAGCAAGCGAGCAGTGATTTACAGTGTACAGCAGCGTCAAGTATCCATTATTCAGTGGCTTGGCCTGAGTGTCACTTGCTTTGTTTTTGGTTTTTTTTTTTTTTTTTTAAAGATAAAAAAGGATTGCATGTAATTAAATACATATAGAGTCTTTACGCCAATGACCAACAACCATAAAAACATACACACAGCACATATAAAGAGAAATACTTTAGTAGCGTGATTTTAATTGCTTCATTGATGCAGTATTTTTGTGTCTTTCAATTACATTTTATAAAATTTTAAATTTCATAGCACAAGCAACTAAAAGCTCTGTGACAATAAATGAGCTGCAGGCATTGGTTTAAGGTTATGGTCGAAAGAAATTAGGTGAACAAAGTGTAAGAGCGAAAAACTTGGTTTTTGATAATAGTGCAGGCTTTTCACGAATTTAGCAACTGTGCGCATAAAAGTATACAGCAAGATATATATTTTCGCCTCTTCGGCAATGACCCTCTCCGAAAAAAAATCACAAAAATCAACGGTAATTTTCAGCGACTTGAAACATGCACTTTATTGCACTAAAATTTAATGGGCTACAAAACTGCACACTAAGAATTTTTCTAAGTCGAATTGAAAAATTGAAAATTGCGATGAAAATTTCTGGCATATTCCCCGAACTCTATATGGAATTTTTTATGGAAAAGATGAATAAATAAAATCGTCAAAACTTCAGGGTATACTTATTTTTGACGCTCACTGTATGCATGTATGTATAAAAATCAGCTATGAATTTAATTTTTATACCCAAGCGCACAAAGAAATTGAGATAGATATAGAGAAATGTAGGTACAGTACGTAAATGATCAGAATGAAAAGATAAATCGATTAAGCCGTGACTGCCTTTCCGTCCGTTCGTCCGTCCGTCCGTTTGTCCGTCTGTGTACACGATAACTCGAGTAAAAATCGAAATATCATAACGAAACTTGGTATATGTATTTCTTTTGAGCTAAAGACAGGCGGTATTGAAAATTGGCAAAATCGGGCAATAACCACGCCTGCTCCCATATAACGGTAATTTTCAGAATTACGAAGCTTATTCACTAAAAATTTATATTTCTAATGATCTCTTGGAGGAAAATAAGAATATTTTATGTTTTTTACATGTTTATAACTCGGTAACTACTTCACCAATTTCTCCTAAACTTGACACAGTTGTTGGCCATAGTAAAGCATATCAAGCAAAGCAAAAATGCGGAAACTTTGATATTTCGAAATTTAAGGACGCTTATTTACTTAAAGTTGATACCCATAACAGTCACTTAAAAAGAAATAACTTTATTATGAAATTTTGGAGACCGAGCGTGGTAGCGGCCACTTATAGCTATATACAAAAGTTTATCTCAGTCTAAGTCTACTGAAGACATAATAGAAATTGTTTAATATAGGGGTAAAAGCATCCTCCTTACCAATTAAATGTAGTTTTCAGAAAGGTGAAGAAACTATACTATATACGTGCTCCAGGTATTTAATGTTCGGCTGCGTCCGAACTCACCACTTCTTTACTTGTTGTCATAAAATTTTAGAATTCTTTTTACCAAAACTAGGAAAACAAAAAACATTTTCGAAAAATTACTTTTAGAAAAATCAGTTATGGAAAATAATAAATTTTTAGAAAAAATAATAGTTTTTAGAAAAATCTAATTTTTAGAAAAAAAAAACAATTTTTAGAAAAAACTTTTTTCTAAAAAATAATTCTAAAAGCAGCAAAAATTAGCAAAAAATGTGAAAAAGCCAAATTTTTTCAAGAAAAGAAACTACGAAAAACGAAATAGTTAGGAAAAAAATTAAGAACACAATTTTCAGAGCAAAGGAGGCAAATTTTAGAAAAAAAAAATATATTTTTACAAAAAAAAGAATTCTGAAAATAACTACTCAAAGCAGAAAAAATGTCGAAACAGAAACGTAATATGTGGAGGAAAAAATAGGAAAAAATTTCGAGGAAATTGAATTGATAAAAATAGGTTTTCCCTTATATTTTCTTTAAGAAAAAATGTCCAGGAAATCGATTTGAAAAAAGAAAATTTGCGTGAAATTCAATTGATAAAAATAGGGTTTTCCTTGTATTTTCTTTAAGAAAAAAAATCCCAGGAAGTTGAATTGATAAAAATAGATTTTTCCTTATAGTTTATTGATGAAAAATAAAATTATTTTTACCGACTTAATTGTAGGTTAACGTTCCGGAAAAGGATAAGGCATTTAAATGTTCGACGAAAAAATTGCAAAATAAATTTTGCTTTAATTCAGATATTTTAACGAGCAGATTGAGACTGCAACCATTGAAAACTTATACAATTCAACCTATTTCCCACACTTTCTTTACAAAATTTCGCTCCCTCAAATACCATAACCTAAAATGCGTTTTATTGCCAACAAAATTTCGGGAATTTCCAAAGATTTTCAAATACTTGCCAAACCAAATACCACCACATACGTATATAAGTATATACATTATCCAATGAACGCTTTGAGAATCAAATAATAACCGAGTTGGCATTTAGTATGCCAAAGAATGCAATCCGTGTAATGCATAACAACAGTAGATAGTTCAATTAAATAGCAATTACGATTGCTTTTGCCAAAATAGAAAATCTCTGCAGAGTACAGAAGAGAAAATCAACTTAATTAGAAATTAAAACATTTATTAAGTGGCACTTTTAGGAAATTTGCTGCTGCTGCAAACGAGTAAATGTAAATATAAGGCAATGACGATGGTGACAACAACAGCAAAGACAACTAAAATAATTATAATAATATTAAGAACATCCTCTTCTTAACAATTGTGTACCTACTTAATTAAATAATTGCGCAGTGAGGTAGAAAATTATAAACCAGTAGGAGAGCCAATAGCCACCAGGTTTGTAGCAAATGCAAAGTAAAGTAAATGCCAGTTGTATGGTATGTACATATGTATGTAGAGAGGCAAGTAAAGCCAGCTCGCTAGTGGTCTATGGGCGGTGTATGTGTGTGTGTGTAAGAGAAAATTTGCATGACCACAAGAAAATGCAGTAGCTAGTGGTGCAACAAGAATGAACTCAACCAACACAGGCATAAGACACAAGCAAAATTCTAAGTTAAAGCCGTATAATAGTTAATTGTTTGAACAAACCGAACAGAAAACCACAATAGTGCAATAACTTGCAGCAGCACAACAAACTCGTAACTAACAATAACAATACATACTTAGTTGCAGCAACTAAATATGCTGGGGTTATTGTGCAACCAGTGTTGCCAGAAGTATTGACCATTTGATTGCAATAAACATGATTATAATTTTATTGCAAATAAAGACAGCAATAGATGGTGGTGGCGAGATGCAGAGTGGGGAGAGAGAGAGAGATGTTGCAAACAACTATGTAAGTAAAATAAAGCGCTTATGAAATGAGCCCTCCTCCAACCAGGGTTATATGTATGTATGTATGTATGTATACATTTACTATGTATAATAACAATTTGCTGCTTATGGCATGCAAGTAGCCGCCGGCAGTAGAGACAGTGGAGTTAGTTAGGCGCAGACTTAAGCAGCAAAATAGCTTAATTGTATTAATTATTAGCAAAGCGTTACCATATTAACGCTTCAGCGACTAATCTGTTTATTGAGGTTGTTTGAGCGTGCATGTGTGTGTGAACATAGGAAATGGGAACTTAACCAACTCATGTAAAGTTGGTAAATATATAATCATATGTCTTTACGTACACATCGAGCAACTTAGGCACTTTAGATATAAGGTATTTGAGTGAAAAAATAAATAAAATTAAAATATTAAAAAACATAAATGAAATTAAAAAAATTATTGCATGCTAGCAAATACCCGGCGTGCTTCACTGCGCCTTAAAAGTATAGTCTTAACTCGAGTCTACATATCGCGCACTTTCTTCAAAGGTGAGCTAATTCAATTTCTTATCAATTTAACTGAATTAAATTTTTAAAATAGGTGGCAACCCGCATCAAAGATATTTTCAACAGTAAACTTTCTTAAACATCTTCAGTTTAATACGCGTAATGTAATATTTCATTTATTTTTTTTTTCTTATTTGATTGTAAAAAAATTTTGCAAACGCAAACATGTGGCAATCCTTCTCAAAAATATCTTCGGCAGTAAAATTTTCTAAACCTCTTTAGTTTGATACCCATTTTGCTATGTTTAGTTTATCTTGACAATTTAATTCAGTTAAAATTTTCAAACGGGTGGCAACCTTCCATACAAATATTTCCGGCTATAAGCCTTTCTAAACGTCTTCCTTTTGACATCCACATTGCAATATTTATTTTATTTTATCTAATTACTTAAACTGACATTTTCCTACAGGTGGCAACTCTCTAGTTTTTTTCTTTCTATATTTTAAGTTAGACCTTTAGCAATACATCTGTAAAAACTGCCTTAATTCCATGCATTAGTTTTCGAATGATGCGCGTACAATCACACACAGACATACAGAAATTCTAAACATTTTCGATTTGGCTTCTGTTATTCTATTAAAGACCCCTTATAAATTTTTCATCAATATCTTAATGTACAGGCATCTGCCTGTTACAATTTTATTATATGTATAGATAAAAAAAAAAATTAAATATATGAGGCCATGAGAGCAGAAGTGGCCTCACCTACAATTTTTTTTTATAATTAATAGAGCGCGGATGTATGCAAGTGATTATTTTTGTTGAACATCACAGAAAGTCCGGACCTGGGTAGAAACTCATTGGACCTATTATGTTTTGCATTTTTTCACAAATTTTGCATGTTTGCATACTTTTGTATATATTTTGCATATAAATAAATTATTATAAGCATGCCACTTTAATGGCAGCTCTTGTTAACTCCACACGCGACATACTGACCTCCTTCTGGCTCAATAGTGATAACCAGCTATGCCAGCATAGAACAAATCTAATTTATTTGTGGTATGTAGGCAAATGCAAGCGTTGCTGTGGAAATCTTTTGCAAGTTCGCCAACTAAAGGTCAACACCTTCAAGTACAATAGGTAGGATGCCATCCAGACCGGGCGATTTGAGACTGTCAAAAGACTCAATAACATATCTTAGGGCATCTTCATTAGCCACATTTCTGGCAACAAACCAGTTATGCCTTGATTCTGTGGCTCTCGCATACCCTCCCTCACCAGTCGAGGGAGAGGAAGGCGAAACCATCACGTGATTTCCACGAATTGAATTGAAAAACAGAGAGTTCTCCGTTAAAAGCCACCCGGACTCTTGAGTGAACGCATCTTTGGTCCTTCTTCAGAACTTTTACCAGCCTAGCCGTTTGATTCAAGGTTTCAATCACGCTGCAGTCCTCTTCGCAGGGCAAATTATACTACGTTTCCACGGCACGTAGTCCGCTCTCACGTTCATAATTTTATCTCTCATTCGTAATTGGCATAACAGTGAAGTCTGTTCCCCTTGTGAGCGGTATTATTTGCTCCATATCTTTGAGCCAATCCCAGTTAGCTTGGGAAAGGCATTTCACCACAATGACTCCATCCCTCTCTTATGAAGGAGCATTGGCTACGGTGCCGGAGGCCCGGATCAGCGTTTAATTTCCGCAGTAGTCATCTGCCGAGTCTAACCCGCCCTCCCCATTAGGGCAATGAGCCGAAGGCCTTTTACGAGCTCACAATAAGTTGCCCGAGACCCAGACCTCCAGATGTAGTTGCTTCGTGGGAATAGCGAGGGCAGTTCTGCCTCGACCGGCCCTTGCATCACTTCTACCCTTGGTTTGAGGAAAGCGTTTCGTGGCGCCAAAGGTCTGTCTGGATGCACGGAATTGGGCAATGCCACACAAGTACCGTGCCTCACTTTGACTCGAAGAGGCATTGGGACAGCCATTGGTGTCTGTCACCACAGGGTTCCTTCTCTTGCAACGTTCGCAAACAGATTTGGATGTCGGTACATGCATCAAGGTTCCACTGGCTTCTGGAGTAGCCTCCGTAGACCTGGGCCGCTTACTAAAAGCAGCGACCGGAGGAGTTCGGTCAGCTAAAAAAGGGGGTTTCCCCTGCTTGCGTTTCCCCCCGATACTTCCTCTTCTGGGCTGTGGAAAGAGGACCAACTCCGTCATTTGAGGGTAGTTGGCAGCGAAGTGCTTCTCAACCTACATCCATACAAGAAGAGAGGACTGCCTTTTTGTCCCTACCTCCTCCAGGATGCGATCCTGGTCTATGACGTTGGGGAATTTGGCAATGGTTGCGGCTGCAAATGCGGATGATTTCCCACAGATACTACTAAAGTAATTTAAAGGGTTGAATAAATACAAGTTGTTAATAAATTTGAAGATATGCGTTTAACAAAACTTGTTTAATTTTCTCTGCAATCATAATAGCATGGGCACTAGGGCAAACGACTTCGGTAAAGATCTTTTTTTAGCATATCTAACTATGCGTTTTTTTCTTTAATTTTTAATACATTTTGCATAGTTCTTGCATATTTGCTGCCTATATTTTACATATATTTTGCGCATTCAATTTGCATAAAAATCCGAGCTCCAATAATTAAATTCTTAAAATTGTTTCAAATATGATATATTTGAAAATAAAGGTAACTTATTTCTTAATTTGATAGTACGCCATGCAGCCCTGTTACTTAAAATAAAGGAATAAGCAACTCTTGTTTTAATATTTAATATTTACCAAATTTGAGACTATTTCAAGTAGGTAAGAGCAAAAAAAATAATTGTGGATTAGGCCACTTCTGCTCTCATTAGCTTTTGACCGCAGCTAATTAAGGTTCCAGAACATGGTCAATGTATCGAATTTCAACTAAGGCTAACTAACGCAAGAGCGCTTCAAAACCAAAACCAAAACTGGAACAAAGCTGTCAAGAACGTTCTCAACGGGAATTATATAAGAACAAAACCCTGTGGAACGTTACCAGGAAGAACAAAATTCGAACAATACTTTCGGGAACATTTCTAAGAGAACAAAATGGGATCAAAAGTGTCCGGAACTTTTTGTAAAAGAACTGAACGCGAACAAAATTCTAAGGAACTTTCTCTCGAAGAAAAATTTGGGATTTAAAGTCTCAGGAACTTTATGACAGAGAACGAAACGGAAACAAATCTTCTCTGAAGTATTCGCGAAGAATGAAAGCGAAAACAAAATTTCTCAAACAGCGTTCATTAGTTTGAAATGTTTGAATATTAAAATTAATAAACAAAAAAACTGAAAGATACATATGCATATCAAGTCAGCGAAACACGTAAGACACGAACTTTTCTTGCACAAAAAATGAAAAATTATTCCATAAATGAACAGTCACACTAATGATAAACTATCTGGAAGTTGAAATGACCCAGACTTTCTCTGGCTTAGAATTAACAACCGTGGTTCTCACTGAAATGATTTGTCACCCCAACACTCCTCTCTCATTCTTAACGATAAGTTCTCAAAACTTTTGTTCTCGTTTTGTTCTCTATCAGACCGCCAAGTTTACTGCCTTCATACCATTTGCATATTTGCCATGAATACCTCACTTTGCTAACGTTAAATGAGAAAGGAGTATAAGTTCATACTTTTTTATATTTTTTATTACCTTTATGATGTAATTAAATTTACCTTTGTTTATTTATAATAAATCGGTCGCGCACGAAACTAAAGGTTCTGTACTTTTTTTTGAAAATTCGCTCCTTATTGAGTGTGATCTTTGTACAACGAGAGCGGACTTTACTTATCAATTGCCAACTCAGTCCAAAGTAGCACTTGTTGGCAGGAGTGTGCGAAAATTAGGAAAATTAAATAAATTTGCAACTTTTTAATTATTTTTTTTTTCGCGTGCAGATTTGTAGCCCACTAATCGCTTTAGTTTTTAGACAGTTTGATTTTTTTTTTTTTGCTGACAGTTCTCCCATCCAAAGTGATTTCAAAAAATTTTTATTTTGATTAAAATTAAGAATTTTCCTGAGTTTTGTGCAAAGCTGAGAAGTTTCACTTTTATGTTTTTATGTTTTTGTTATAGGATAAACTATATATACTATATTATTAAATTTAGCGGAAAAAATGTTTCATAGAAGTTTTACTTTTGTTTTTTTTTTGTTGTAGGATAAACTATATTTTTATCAAATTAGCGGAAAAGTATTTAAAAAACTTTGCATACATTCTCTGTGCCAATAACACAGGTTTACAAAAAAAAAAAAAACAGTTTTTGCATATTGAACCAAACCTCTATATCCCTGTGTTAGTCGACAGCCTGAATGCGAATCCGAGGTCTGTTAGCCTCTATCACGTCAGGTTCGAGGTCTGCTGAAGCTCAAGTAGGGAAGAATTAATTTAAAAAACCTAAACACTCAATACAATTATTGTGAATTCGACCTTTTTATGACCTTGAGATGACCTCTAGATGACCTTGATTCGATTTTTTTCTTAAACAGAAGGTAACCTTTTTTTAAAATATTTTCGAAATAACTCCTTCTTAAGCATATTTTCTTTGACTTCAAATCATTTTGTAATATATCATTTAACTTATTAATTTAATTTAGATGAACTTTCGAAAAGGTGGCAGTTTTCCATACAAAGTATGTTGGACAATGACGAAATGCGAAATGAGAAATGGAAGAAAATGCGCGTTAAATTTAATGGACTACAAAATTACATATTCCAAACTTTCTGGAAAATCTTAAAAAAAAAAAGAAAAAGTATAAAAGAAGCATAATTTTAGAAACTTTTCGAGACTTTAAAGCTCTTGGGGCGATCGTAATTTTTATCAACAGTGTTCAATGTGATCAAGTTGCGTAACTTTTCCGCGCTATAACAATTTCGAAATGAAAAATGTGATTTTTTTCGCTCCACACTAATGTGTTTATGTACGAGTATCTATTGGTTTGTGTAAAATATCTAACTGATGTCGTATTTATAAGCACATACATACATACTAACTTACGTGCATACTACACATTATTAAGTGTTCGACACGGCTCAGTTTAATGGCAATGTAAACACGTCACTTCCGTTAGCTGTAGTCATTAGTACTATTCCCACCAACTAGAACGCTTTCCGCAAAACCCCCACACACATGTACAGGCAGGCGTGACTGCAATAGCCACCTTGTCAACACACACATGTATAGTACATATGTAGTGGCCAAGCATTAAGATAAATCAGCGGCCCATTCAACCATTAGCTATGATATCAAATACAAAATGAACGCTAAATATATGCACGTTCGCCATATAAATTGCTAAGTTCTCTGCTGTTAACCGAAGTGCAAATGGGCTGCAATCTATTTAGAAGCTAGTTAACACTCACCCATCCACCTTTTTTTGTTCGAAGAGGCGGAGGAGGAGCAGGAAGAAAGGGAGTGGGAAGTGTGAAAGTAAATGAGCAACAACCAACACATGTACAATTTCTCAGAGATTCAATCAAACAGTCAGTCACGTGGTCAGCCAGTCATTTAAATTGAAATGAAGTTGACGGCAAATGAGGCAGTAAAACTTCCAAGGTATAATAGGCCCTGTGAGAAAACTTTTGAAAGATTAAAAAGCAAAAACAAACTGGTACAAAAAGAACTTATTGATTACTAGGATGCCTATACTCAGTTGATCGAACACCGCGAGATTTTCGGGGGAAGGACCCAGCGATGGGTGGCGCTCCTATAATGTGTTTAGGAGCGAATCAAAAAAAGAAAATATCGATGTGAGTAATAACTAATTCATTAGTTTAACTTTTTTGGTAGTGATTTTTCTTTTTTTTGAAGAATATTTTAAGCATCTTTTAATTTATTTTTTAATAATATCAAAAATCGTGAGAATCGGGAATAGTTCAGGATCATTTCGTGACTAGTTTTCAACTAACCCGAAATGATCCCGAACTACGCCCAAAATTGATCTGCAGTACTCCCAAAGTGGTTCTGGAAAAAGTAGTGAACTTGTCTCGAAATAATCTCGAAGAAGTTTTGAATGTGTTCCCAGAAATGTTCCTGAAACAGGTCCCAAAATGATGCCGAACTAGACATGAAATGGTACTGTTATAGTCCTGAGCTAGTCCAAGCATGTTTATTTAAACAAAGAAGAGGCAATTACAGATATACTATTGGGTTATACTAGAAGTAGTTACAAATTGTATGCTAAGTTAACATAAATTTTAGCCATGCCGAGAGCTATGATGTTTACACATCAAAAATAAGTTTCTGGGTGCCTACTGTGAGTAAAATAGTTTTTAAGAACTACATTTGCATTAAAAAAAACAATGTTTAGTTACCGCCTCTTATGATCTCTGAGCTTCGTGCTGGGGACGATATCACCCACTCTGAGAAAGACGGCACTACACTCGCGAACCAATCCGATTGGTCTCCAAAACCATCTTGTTTAAACTTTAAAGCCAGCGGGTAGATTCGATAGTTTGATTGGATCTCATTTTGTGTACTTGTATACGATGTTTCTCACACGAAGTTTTTCACAACTGAAGCGATAATGTGAAAGGTTTTTTTAGATTTTGAACCCAATATTGAGACTTAGAATTTTAGAAGCAGCTGTGTAGTCAGACCCTAAAGCCTAAAAAGGGTTCTGAGGATTACCCGATGCACTTTTGTTTACGCTTTTACAATCCCCTGTCTACAGATTGTTGTATCTACCACATATGTTTATAAACTTTCGTCTTTCTGATCAATTTGTTTAAGTACGAAACGATACTTATAGGCTCTTGTGCGTTCGGTAATTGGAGCCTTTAAAGTAGAAGAAAGCCACTACACAAAGGTTGGGAAAATTGTACATCGTTTTTCGTGTCCTTATACTTTAGTAGTAACCAAAGAAAACTTAAAGAATAAAACGTCCAATATCATTCGAACACTCTTTTCTGAAGTTAAAATGCTAACAGGCATTCGCCCGACACTCTCAATTTCCTGCTGGGCTAATCTACATAATGAAGCTGCACAGAATATTTGCAACACAAATCAAACCAATTCAAGCCAAATTGATTTGAATTAAGTTGAAGATAGATAGAGAAAGAGAAATTAGATAGAGAAGGAAATACTGCTGTCAATAATTTAGAGAGTGTTGGTTGAATAAGCGCAAGCACAGGGTTAAGTAGAACACAAACACACACATACATGCATGCATACTTACATACACTAAGCGACAAATGAAAGTGTACACCTTGTTCACAGTAATTTTCATGAAGAAACTTTTGCATTAATTATTTATGAAACTATAGCTCATTCTATAATATAAACCACGTATGTAAATCAAAGTTTCACACTTTATATAAACTTCACAAAAATTCAAAAATTGTTCATCAAAATTTTCAACTTTTTATTCAGATTTTCTAGAAAGATTTGCGGGTATGCCGTTTTGTAGCCCATTCAATTTTAATCTAATGAAGTGCAAGTTTAACACAGTTAGAAACTGTGAATAAGAAGTTAAAAAATTTTACCAAAATTATTTGAATGTTTTTTAACTGTGTATAAAGTGTGAAACTTGTGATTTCTTTAAGTGATTTATATTATAGAATGAACTATAATTTCATTAATAATTAAAAAAAAAAATATTCATCAAAATAACTTTGAATATTACGAGCCCTAACCGCCAAAATAACGTAAGCGACATTTTTTTCAAAATTTTCTTTTTGATGCAGAAATGTATCTAGATGCTGTAGGAATATTTCTGCATCAAAAAGAAAATTTTGAAAAAAATGTCGCTTATGTTATTTTGGCGGTTAGGGCTCGATTAAATAAGAACAAGGTGTACACTTTCATTTGTCGCCTAGTGTATGTAGTTCACAGATATGTACTGCGCAAGTGTGCTTGCGTGCGAATGTTTAGTTTAGCATACCGCCAAGTTCATTCAATAGCAGCATTAATTAGAATTGATTTATTTTGTTGCTTGATTCGTTGATACGAGAATTACTCGTAAGTATGTTACAATGTTGCTACACAGCATGCAAAGCCCCATCTCTCGACATGGAAAACCAACAAGTCGCCAGCAAGCACCACCATCACCACCAAGCCAAGGTGAAAGTGCACCAAATGCACCGAGTTTGCATCGTTCAGTGTCTTCAACAGTGGGCGCGTGTGTGTGTGTGTGTGGATGTGGGGGGGTTCTATGCATTTTTATGGATTGGGTGTGCTGAGATTGCATTAAATTACAAGTTGACAGCGGCGTAGCGGGCAGCGCGGTGAAAGGTTTTGGTGTTGCAAATTGGCATTTGGATTTGAATTTACATTTGATTGGCGGCGGTTACAATGACGTAAAATAGCAGTAAATGAGGCTCAAATTACAAGCAATGTACAGCGTCGCACGCTGTAAATTAGTTAATTTCGATAATTTAGAAGGTGTGCGCAGCAGCAGCAGCAGCAACAAGCGCTTGCCTTAAGGTGAGAACTAATTAACAGTTGATTTGCTATGAGTTGAATTGGAGTTACATAGGCGTTAAGAAAGTTAAGAAGTTATTTGTACATATATTAAATTGTAACAAATTTTTATTCTTTACTCAAGTAAGACATTTTTATTCATCATTACAGTAATTTTAGACGAAGAATAAGTTTTTCGAATGAAGAATAAATTTTCATTTATTATTCCAGTAATTCCGAATAACGAACAATTTTTAATTTAAAAAATATATGTAGGTATAAATAACTGCTTTCTTATAAGAAATTATGTACTATTTTATCCATCTTTTCACTGTCAACTTCTTATGTCGAGTTTTTCAATGAGCAAAAAATTTAATTACGCTTTTTAAATTACCAAAATATTATCAACACCCGTTTTTATTCACCTTGTTAGTGTCAATTTTATATGCCCAGTTTTGAAATTGCCAAAATTTAAATTCATATTTTAAATGACTATCTACAAATTTAAAATACTAAAATTTATGTCCAGTTTTTAATGAACACGAGTTCATGTCCAATTTTTCAATGAAAAAAATTTATTTCCGGTTTTTAATATAGCATAAATGTGGGTGCATTCCAAAACGTCAAAATACAAAGCATCAGTCTCTTTTATTTCTAAACCTCATTCGATTATGATGCCAAATGTGCGCAACCGTGTTTAGACGCTAATTTTCAACTAGGTTGCGCAAGTTGGACTTTTTCTCCTAGTACGGTTTAGAAATAAAAGAGACTGATGCTTTGTATTTTGACGTTTTGGAATGCAGCCTGTATGTCCACTTTTTAAATTACAAAAACTTTATGTCAAGTTTTTAGGTTAGCACAACTTAATGACCAGATTATAAAACGACAAAAAATTTACTTCCGGTTTTTACTTTAAGGTTTTCATTTGTAAATAAAATGGCATCAATAACACGAATTCGCTATCTTATGGCTGTTTCTTTTCAACCGAAAAATGTTGCCTTCTCAATGCCCTCTTGGCACAAATTTTAAGGAGAATGTGATGATATGGCATTTTTTTTTTTTTTTAAGAAAAGAAAACGCCATCAGATTTTAGAACTATCTATTTCAAATGTAGGCACAGATAGAAAACTTTACTTTCTACTGGGAAAATGTTGCCGAAAAAAAAAGTTTCAAAAGTGAGCGAAAGAAAATCGTGCTTTCCCTTATCCTTAAAAAGACAGTACTTCAATTCGTGGCCTGCTTAGACGCAGGCCCTCCTCAGAGTCAGATAAGACTGGACGGCATCCAGTGGCTGCATGTGAACAACGCTCATGCTGCGCTCAATCTAAGAGAGTCTTAATAGGTATTGGCTTTCAATGAGCAGATGGGACTGCAGACTACTTGGGGGACTACTTCTCTTAGTCAAACATCTGACTGCATTCGGCATATATATGTACATTAGACTGATTAAAAAAATCTACAACTTTTTTTTTAATAGCCCCCTCGGCAATACCTCTCAGTGGATGTCAAAAGATGTCTGTTAAAGGCGCAACCCTTAATATTAAGTTTAAAAGATCGCGAATCGCAGATTTCTATTTTCCATATAAATTATTTACTACAAAAAAAAAATTGTTCAACTTTGGGATTTGTTTTCTCGGCTATAAAGTATGGAACTAAAAATGCGATACATATTTCTGTAGGAAATTAGACCTGCCTTGAAGAGGATGACACTGACGTTCCCACGACAGTCGGGTCTACGTAACCGGAACGACCCAGATTTATATCTGGCCAAGGACTGTCACTTCAGCTACACTCCCTAAAAAGTCTTTGAGGAATTTGTATGCTGCTACAATAATAATAATAATAGGATGACACTGAATTGGTAACAAGCAGTGGCAATGGCTGTAAGCCCTGGGAATCGAATTTAATCTCAAAGCTTATCTAAAAGCTTAAAGAGACGGCAGCGTTGAACTCGAACTTAATCCGGATCAACTGCAGTTAATTCCCGAGTTGATACGGATCAACGCTGCTGTCTGTTTATGCTTTAAGCTGACGCTTCTCTGAAGGTTTCTTTTAATACATTTACATACTTCACAATAACTGTTATTGTTTGTGGAAAGTAATGAGGGTTTTAATTTCTTATATTTACAGGGAAAAGTCAAAAGAAGATCCATGTATTGCATGCTTTAGTAGCAATCCTCAAAGAAACATTTACTTATTTATACATACCCTTAATCGCAAATTTATGTAAGTATAACCTTAAAATACGCTGAGGTCGAGACTTACCTGAAATGAGAAGAATAAAAAGGTATTATGATAATGGTAATTAAAATTCAAAGTTATGTTATACATACAAAATAATTAATTAGGGATCTTCAGAGCGGACACGTACAGGCATTTGCAAACACCCACGCATACACACAAACACACAGAGGAAATATGCTGAGAAACAACAGCAACACCGTGCTACTGCTAGCCATTCAGGAAGAATCGGCAATGAAAATAAATTATGGGTGCGCGCATACAAAGCGAAAGTTACGCGGGATTGAACGCGTAGGTATACTGGAACGGAAAGAAAAAATCACTGCAACAAATTGCGCAATAAAAACAATAACAATAACAATAGAAAGCCGGTGAAAACCACAAAAAATGGAAGAGGGGTCAGAGGGGAAAATGCAGCCACAAATGAGGGACGCGAAACAGCAAGCGCCAGAAGAAAAAATTGCGCACAAAAAAGGTAAAAATCGTCAAACGACGCGGAAAGAAAATATAACCAAATAAATGCAAAGCGAAAGGAACAATAAGAAAAGAAAAAGAAAAAAATAATAAAACCAGCAACACAAATCAGGCGTCCAAATGGGCGATAGAGTTGAGTTTTCACAGTACGCTGCGGCAAAACAATACAAGCAGTAAAAGGGGATACCAAATGGAAAACCACCAAAGCAGCAAAAAAAAAAAACAAAAAGTGAAAAACAATAACAAACCAGTCAAGCGATATTATAATAACAAGTTATACAAGGTTAAACGATGCTACGCAAAGGACCAAAAACAGCGACAGCAACAGCGGCAACAACAAACACGAGCAGCAGTGAGAGGCCAAGGCAATGAACACACCAAAATTGCGCACAAGGGATGCGAGGCGGGAAAGCTGGCAGAAAAAAAAAATGGGCAACACAAATTTGTATGTTGCTACACGATTTGGGCGGTTACCGGGACGCGCGCACACACATTGCAATAACAGCAACAAAAGGAGCGCCGCTGCAGAAGGCCAAGCACCGATACAGGACAGCCGCGACAGATGCTGGAACGCACAACTGACAGCAAGGAATTGCGATGCAAAAAGTTTGGGGGTGGGGAGGGGCGGACAATCAACAAGAGTGGCAACAACTGCCAACAAGACACAAAGTGGCCAAAAGTCCGGGACGATTGGACAGCCAACCAAGCTACGAGTACATACAAACATACACATACATGTGTATGTATATGTACGGTCAGTGAACAATGAGGCGGACATAAAGTAACATGTAACAAGTTGAGGCGGGTGAGCGGAAGAGCAACGAAAGCAAGCAAGAAATGACAAAGGCTAACGGCAGGGCAATAAAAGCAAGGGCATGGGTGTGGGCGAATGCCATGCCATGCCATGCCATGCCACGCCTCATCAACAGTGTTATTTTCCAAATGACTGAGAATTATTAAAGGAAATTATTGCAGCTTCATGTAACACTAACAACAATATGAAAAACAAAAACAAAAACAAAAACAACCATAACAATACCGGTCGGGTTCAGGGTCCCGCATAGAGAGTACTACATTGAATAAAACAGGCGTGCTAACAACAATTTACGGTTAACTAAATGCAATGGTGCAAAACACAGTAGCAACAATATAGAAAAGTGAGGGCGAAACAGACGCGCGCGGCGGAAGGAGTGCAGCAGCACTGGCTAGGAACAAATACAAGAGTAAAATGATTGTAAGTAACAGAAACAAGAGCGCAAATGGTTTGTTGTACACAAAGACAGAAAACGAAGCAAATGTCCAGAAAAAGCACAACTGATGGTGGGAGGAAGAAACAAGCAAGGCAAGCCTGCAAAATGAATTCACAGTCAAGGAACGAGCGAAGTAAGGTAAGTTGCATAGAACACCACAAATAGATGAATACATATTTGGAAAAGATTTTGTGGAAACCTGGTTGGTGTCTAAGGAGAGGTAAGGAGGAATCCCTCTCGGTAGAACAAACTTAGTCAAGGTTAAAACGGTCGCCGAATCAAGATGCTTTTACAGACAATTCTGGCAACTGCCTTTAAACTCAACATGCGTCTTTCGCAAGACAATTGCCAATTTTGGCAACTATCTTGAAAATTCATTGCAATCTTTCGAATGAGCAAGACTTAACGTTATTCTATACGTGTTTAAGCAATAAGTTTCCTAATAAATTTATTTAAAGAACTTATATAATTCTTTTTAAAACAATAAAAACGAAAAATTAAAAGAAAATTTAATTATATAAAAGGCAAGAAAATTTAAATTCCCAAAATGGAATGAAATTTAAAAAAAATACATATTTTCCTTTTAAATGCATACATGTAACTTAAAATTAAAAAATAAGGTGAAAAAAGCTTGTAAAACACAAAAAAAAAAGTTGAAAGGCCCAAATTTATGTTCAGTTTTAAAAATCTAAAACAAGTATGTCTGAGATCAAAAATTTTAGTCATAAGTTATCAAAAGTGTACGTAAAAAAAGGTATGTAAATAACCAAATATTAATTCCAATCTTTTTTGTTCAGTATTCGAATTATGTATTCGAAAATGTATGCTGTTTTCCAAAAAAAAAATTATAAATTTGAAAAGTGAATGTCCATTTTTTAATTATCAAAACTTAACGTCCAATTCTTTAATTTTAAAACAAAAATTCAATTTTTAAATTATCAAACAATTGCTATGTTTTTAACTGACTTTACAAAAAGGAGAAAGCTTATCAATTCGTTGGACTGAATATATCTTTTTTTATGTATGTTACCGCATAACTTTGGATTTCTATAATTCTTTTTTTAAAGGAAAGGTGTTATCTCACAGGTGGTCCCATATTAATTTGGTTTAAATCCGATCACGGGATCATGAAGAAATTAACGATAGTCTTAAATTTTTATATGAGAATTGAAGTCGGTTTTATTTTTTGCTTAAAAATTACTTATTAAATTATCTAAACTAAAAACTGCAAATCAATTAATTTTTAAAACTCAAAAACATTTGTTGTTTTTAAATTAGCAAAAAAACATGTCAATTTTTGAAAACTCCAAAAAATTCCAAAGGAAATTATTATCAAAAATGTACGATTATTTCAAATGACTAAACGTTAAGTCCAATTTATAATTGCCAAAATTTTTATTTCCAGTTTTAAATCGCCAAAAATATTGTTGTTTTTAAAATACCAAATATGTATGTAACTTTTTTTTTATTTACCAACAATTTATTCATTAAAAACTTAAAAGAAAATTTTCTCTTAAATCTCCAAAACATTTGTTGTTTTTAAATTGGCAAACATTTATGTCGATTTTTTAAGTGTCCAAAAAATTAAGAAAAAACGTGTTATCAAAAAATTATGTCACATTTTTATACCCGAGCGCACTTGTGCACAAGGGTATTATAACTTTGTTCACATAACGGTTGTTTGTAACAGGCATAACGAATCGAGATAGATATAGACAAATGTATACATAAATGATCAGAATGAAAAGAGAAATCGATTAAGCGGTGACTGTCTGTCTGTCCGTCCGTCCGTCCGTCCGTCCGTCCGTCCGTCCGTCCGTCCGTCCGTCTGTGCACACGATAACTCGAGTAAAAATTGAGATATCTTAACGAAACTTGGTACGTGAACTTCGTTTGGGCGTGGGACGGATGGTATTGAAAATGGGCGAAATCGGATAATAACCACGCCTACCTCCCATATAACGGTAATTTTAAGAAATACGAAAACTGCGATATTTTAGTAACTACTGAAGATAATTCACTCAAAATTGATACTTACAATGAGTTTCAGACGGAAAACATGAATATTATAAATTTTTCGAAAATGGGCGTAGCCACGCCCACTTATGGTTACATGTGTATATCTTGGTAACCGCTGCACCAATTTCTTCCAAACTTGGCACAGTTGTTGGCCTTAGTACAGCATACTAAATGGCTGAAAATTTTAAAAATCGGACAATAACCACGCCTACCTCCCATATAACGGTAATTTTCAGAAAAACGAAAACTGCGATATTTTAGTAACTACTGAAGATAATTCACTCAAAATTGATATTTGCAATGAGTTTTAGACGAAAAATAAGAATATTACAAAATTTTGGCAAATGGGCGTAGCCACGCCCACTTATAGTTACATGTGTATATCTTGGTAACCGCTGCACCAATTTCTTCCAAACTTGGCACAGTTGTTGGTCCTGGTACAGCATACCAACTGGCCGAAAATTTCTAAAATCGGACAATAATCACGCCCCCATCCCATATAACGGTAATTTCGAGAAATACAAAATCTTCGATAAATCAGTAAATATTGAGGCTAATTTGTTCAAAATTGATGATTGTTACAATTCTTTACCAAGAAATACGTTTATGACAAAATTTTGGAAAATGGGCGTAGCACCGCCCACTTGTGATCACATATATGTATCCCGCTAACCGTTCCAGCAATTTGTACCAATCTCGGTATGGTTATTGTGCTTGCCACATAAAAGCAAACCGTTGAAAATTGTTGAAATCGGACTAAAATTGAGGCCGCTTTTCATATAACGGTAAATTTCAGATATGCTTGAAATTTCAATATTTCGAAATTTAAGGACGCTAATTTACTTAAAATGTATACACCCCGGCTTATCATGTAGCGGTAGCTTTCGAAAAGGTGGAAAACATATATTTAATACTTGCGCCGGGTATTTAATGTTCGGCTCCGCCCGAACTTAGACTTTCTTACTTGTTGATGACTAAATTTAAATGTTGACCGGCCGCTGTGGTGTAGTGATAAGCAGTGCGCGCTTTCACTCACCAGCGCCTGGGTTCAAGCCCTGGTCAAAGCAACATCGCAAAAAAATTTAGAAAAAGGTTTTTTCTTAACAGTGGTCCCTCGGCAGGCAATGGCAAACCTCCGAGTGTATTTCTGCCATGGAAAATAGCTTCTCATAAAAATACAATCGCCGTAAAGTAGTCGGCGTAAAACTGTAGGTCCCTCCGCTTTGTGTGACAATATCAAGGCGCACGCCACAAGTTGGAAGAGAAGCTCGTCCAAACACAAACATATGTGTAAGCGCCAATCTATTATTATATTATTATTAAATTTCAATGTCCTATTTTTAAATGCCCAAATTTTTATGTCTAGTTTTTAAATCGCCAAAAATATTGCTAATTTTGAAATACCAAAAATGTATGTAACTTTTTTTTTTATTTACCAACAATCTATTTATTAAATTTGTTAAATAACCAAAAAATTATATCCACTTTTTAAATTTCTAAAAAATATGTCCAGTTTAGAAATTACCAAGCGCTGACATATGTACGTCCAGTTTTCCAATTATCAAAAAGGTATGTCTTATTTTAAAATTACCAAAAATTTATGTCAAGTTTTTGAAGCACCAAAAATACTTGTCAGTTCAAAAAAAATATTTTCCATTTTTTAATTATCAAAAATTTATATCCGATTTTAAAAAAACCTGAAAATTTATGTTGTTTTCGAAGTATCAATATTTTTTTCAGTTCTTAGAGGCTTCCAAGGGGTCATATAAGATCCATTTAGCTCTATAAAATTATTCTTTATGTTCAGTTTTTAAATTACTAAAAAAAAATATGTTCAGTTTGCACATGGCCATGCACTTGTTCACACTTCCAATTGCCAAAAATGTACATACTTCCAATTTTAAAATTACCAAAAAATTATGTCTAGTTCTTGAAAGATCAAAAAAAAATTGTAATTTCAAAAAATATTTAAAATCTTTTAATTACCAAAAATGTATTTAAATTTGCTTTAAATTACCAGATTTTTATTAATTTTTATTCATTTTTATTATAATTATTACTTTTTTTTTTTCATTTTTAACTTCCAAGGGTTCATATCACATTCATTAAGCTCTATAAAATTGTTCGGAAATGACGAATGGGAACACTGAAATTCCTTGCTATTGAAAAATTTAATAAGCGAATACAGCTATTTATTTAATAAAGAAAATGAAAGGCAACTCAAAAGACATACCGCACAAAATTATGATGAACAGTTGATGAAATTCGTAAAAGTATTTCGGTGCACAAATGCATAAATACATTTATGATAAGAAACTGAAATGTAAACTAAAGTATATTAAACAATGTGGGACCAGCAGCTGTAAAGCATAAATGAGACTTGCAGAGGCACTTACAAAGTCATACAGACACATGGCACACAAACACATGGCGCATGGCTGAATGTTGGCAATTCTATTTGCAATTATACGTCAACGAACTGTGCAGCATACATTTATGATGATTTTAACTTCAAAGTTATTGCGCACAAACCCACACACATACACGCACAACATATGGCATACACGCATTATAACTGTAAATAGTAGTCGAAAGATGACAGGGATGACAAACAACAGAGTAGCATAGAGATGAACCGTATTAGATTGTATTTATGCATTTGGAAACTTATACATACGAAATTATGAATGTGAATGAGAGTACGAAAGCGAGTGGCATATACGCACATTACATATGTTTATGTATGTACACATGTATATAACTGTAGGTGTGCAGTGCAGCATACATGAAGGCGCAAAGGAAACTGTATGGAGGAAAGAAGTTTAAGGCACCGGCATAACAGACTAGTGCTGCGATGTTGAGCGACGCAAAGCGACGTATGGACGGACGGAGGCAACACTCAAATGAAATAAAGTACACAATAAGCCAGAAGTTAAAGTGACGCCGCCGGTAGCTGGCTGCCGCTATCACGCCAAGAGCAACAACATCAACAAAAATTACAACGAATCACAACCAATGCGCACCCCACCCAGGCGACATGCGGGCAAGCCAGCACACGCACACACACACATATGCACATATATGCTTGTGTATATGTGACGGAATACGCATGCGATGCATGCTTCCGCGCGCCTCGAAGTATACTCGTATGAATAACACATCACTGCGAAACGATAAAGTTTTTAAGTCAAAACTACAATTTAATTTAACTTTGATATTCCGTTTGGGGAGTTGCATTGCCAAAGCAGAAATGCAATATAACTGCAAATGCATGTGCGCACACATTTACATATTTAGAATCATATGAGTTAATGTTTAAAACATTGAACACAAAGCTTTTTTGCTAGGCAAGGCAAGACCAGAGCCAGAGAGGCAGTTTGAGTGAGTGAGTTGTCCTCTAACAACTGGTACTGACATTGCTACACCGCTGGCTGTTGCACGTTGTGCTGTGTGCTGTGTGCTGTGTTGCGTTGCGTTGGTCTGAGTTTGCCACAAAAGTTTTACATTTTTGCGTGTGTATATTTATGCGCTTATAAATATGTATGCAAGTATAAGTATATTTGTTACAGGTTATGCTACTAAATCGAAAAATACTGCCAAGAAAAACAGATTCATATCCAAAAACACATGCAAGCGCAGGCAACAGCTGTTGGGTGACATGCAGCAGGTTGGCTGGTTGCTGTGCTCGCTGTTTGGTTTGTTGCCTTGAAACAGCGTCACTCACAGGCCACAAACCTGGTGTGGCATAACAATGAAGTGTAGATGATGAATGTTGAAAGGACGCCAAAGTTAATTGTTATGCGGCTGTTCTGTGTTGTTTTTGATGCATAAATATGAATGAATGTATTTGTGAACAGGTACATGCATGCATATGTATGGGTGTGCATAAATGCGCGGCTGAACATATATAAATATATGTATTTATTTGAAATTAATTCGAAAAGGAAAGCTTGATATGCAAATAAAATTGAAACAAATTAATTTAAATAAAATAAAGTTAAATAGGGAAAGCAAACAAATATAAAAAATAGACGAAATGAAAAAAGTGAAATAAGATACAGTAAAATAAAATTAATCAAATAAAAAATAAAATATTAAAAAATAGATAGTACTTAAAACATTTATAAAAGAAATAAAATAAAAAAATTACAAAAAAAATTAATAAAAAATAAAAAATAAATTAAATTTAAAAATTGTAAAAAAAATCAAAAACAAAATAATAGTAAATACACAGAAATAGAGTAAATAAAGTAAGAGAAATAACAAATTAGAACATTTTAAATCAAATAATCTTACAAACAATAAATAAATAAATAAAAAATCAATTCAAAAATGCATAAGTAAACAATATAAAAAATAAAAATCATATTAGCTTAAATAAATTAAATTATTTTAAGTAACTTAACTTAATTGAACAATAAACAAAATAAATAATACATAAATAAAATTAAAAAATAAAGTAAAAATAAATAAATAAAGTAAAAAATAAAAAAATAAAATAAATAAAACATAATAAAACAATTTCAAAAAAAAATAAAAGTAAGAAATAAATACAGTATTTAAAAAAATATAATTAAAAAAATATGATTAAAAAATGTAATTAAAAAATTTTATGTAATTAAAAAAAATTAATTGATAATATAATTACAAAAAAAATGTTATTAAAAAAATATGATGTAAAAAAATATGATGTAAAAAAATATAAGTAAAAAAATATAAGTAAAAAAAATTTACTAAAACAAAAATTATTAAAAATATAATTTATACAAATATTATTAAAAATCACAATTAAAAACATAAGAAGAAATTAAAAATAAAAGACATTAATAACTAAAAGTAAAATAAATTAAAATTTAAAAATAAATGAATAAAAAAATAAATCAAATACGGGTAAGGCAAAAATAAAATCAAGGAAATGTAACTTCGCATTTTTAGTTAATTTGGTTACATTAGATACCGTTGGTTGAGTGGAAAAGCGCCATATCTCACCTGTCGCTTCAAAAACGTGCTAACTCAATATAAATTCGATATATCGGCAGTAGAGATAGGGCGAGTTTGAACCATTATGGCACCGTTCTTCAACGAATTCGTGAAATAAGGCGTTTTTCAACCGTTTGATGAGAGGCATTTTCGAACCGGCAACCGAGATAAGGTGAGCTTCCACGTAGCCGTCGATGTATACATATGTGTGTAAATAGATAGGCTGATTATTATTTAGAACAAGTCACCTAAATATTAACCGCGACCAAGAACGATAATATCAAATCTCTTTTAGGTTACAGGTTATCTTTGATCCACGAATCGTTCAGGAACTGAGGAAGCGACCTAGTAAGGAGTTCAGAGAGGACCAAAATGTGATCTGTTGATTTACGTTACTCATAACACAATCGACAGAGATCATAGCTATGTAAGAACTTTTGGGCTGGACAAGTGCTTCATTACCCTTAGGACGAGGCCAAGCAATGAGCGGCAAAGCGGCTAGCGGCTGAGCGGCTTAAAATTAAAACATATGAAATACTATTGAAGTGGCCACGCCATGCGGTTGAGCGGCATTTCTGTATGGCGCCGCTGCGAGTCAATTAGGCACTTACTGACCGTATGACGAACACGCAGCTCAAATACGCCTAACATAAAGCATCCAATGAGAAAATAAATGGTTCAAATCGGTCCAGCATTGAGTTTTTCATGCTATAAGAAACAGCATACTGCTTTGCACTTTCGATTGCTAATTCCGATATTCAGGCGCAGAAACGATTTTATTTGTGTTAGAGGCAATAAGGAAGTGGTGAGCATTTCGCGAGGTAAGGAAATTGTAGATCCTGTCAAAATTATTAATTATAACGGTAATGAGTATTTGGACAAAGTTATTTTTTTGAAACATACAACATATTTTTTTTGTGGATGCCTTTGTTCACGCAGTAGTTTTAAGGTATAATGCTAATTGCTAATTAACATATGCTTCATTTATGAGTTAATTATTCATGCCACAGGTAACATGTTGTGTATGTCACTATACTACGTGCCACGGCACATACGTACATACAAGCATACATACACATAAAGCGGCAATATAGAAAAAGCAATTGAGCAAATTGCATTTGTGGTTTGCGAGCAGACAGCGCCTTTGGCCCTTAAGGTGTAAATAATCATGCCTAATGAACAACTATAAAATTAAAATTAAATTCAAATTTACGGTTGATTGAATATGAACAGAATAAACGGGTTGGTTGGTTTGTAAAAGAAACAAGTAGTTGGGGCGCTTACGTAAAAGGGTGCGTCGCGGAATTTTGATAAAAATTTTGGGATTTTCCAAAATTGTGTATAAAGTTTTTTTTCTTAGACAATAACAAAATAATAAACATTAAACCCACAAAAGAAAAATAGTCAAAAGTGGTCAACATGTTTACCCTATTATTTTTCACATGACTGCACCTCCATTAGGGTGCACCATATTAAAAAAAAATCGGGTACTGGTTTTCCAGCGGAACTATAAAATCTTTTACATTTTCAAACTGCCGCCAACATATTTCTGAAAAATATTAAGATTAACGTGATCTACACCGATTTGAAAACACTTAAAAAAATTTCATTATTTTGATTCGGTTGATAAAATTTTCAAATATTTTTATGCGGACCATTTAAGCTTAAACTCGACTATCGACGGAAGTGATAAAAAAAATATATATATATTTTCAAAAACTCGATTTTCGGATGTGTTTTCAAATAGGCGTAGCTCATGTAGATCTTATAAAATAATTTTTTGGAAATATTTCGGCGGAAGTCTTAAAATATAATCAACCTTATCATGAGTTTCATTTTCCCCGACCCGGTTCACTTTTCACGTTTGGTTTTGGGGAGAACGGTGTATCTTAATGTAGATATAGCCATGTGAAAAATTAATAAGCACGGCATCTTGACCAGTTTTGACTATTTTTCATTTGTTTGTTTAATGTTTATTATTTTTCTTTTATAAAAATGCAGCTCATTATTTAACAAAAACCATATCAGTCTAAATTTCAAACTTTCGGCAAAATTTTTTAAACTCTAGGCATGCAGTTTTATAGCCCAATAAAGTGCAAATTTCAAGTGGCTATGAATTCGCATTGATTTTTGGTAATTTTTTTTGCCGATGGTGTTATTAATTACTTTGTATGGAAAATATGTGTGGCACCGTTAAAAAAAAATATCAAAAATCAACGGAATTTCTTAGCCACTTGAAACTGGCACTTTATTAATAATAAGTTTTATAAAAATTGTTCATAAAAAGCTTGAAAATTAGGCTTATGTATATGGTTTTCGTTAGATAATATCTGTATTTTTATAAAAGAGAGAATACTAAGCATTAAGCAAACAAAACAAAAAAATAGTTAAAACTGGTCGTCCGTATTATTTATCAAATGTCCCAACATGAGTGTGGGTCAATTTGTATGGGCGATTTTTTCGACTATGCGCGTACAGCACCGAAGGATTCTACTTGTAATTGTAAGCAAATTTTCCAAAGAAACTATGTGCCCAAAATCAATTTTGAGTTTACCAAATTGCGAAAATAAGTTTCTTGGCATGTGTGAGTTTTTTTTTTGTATTTTCTTCGAAACCTATTTTCGCGATTTGGTGGACTCCAAATTTATTTTAGACCCAAATTTGCTTAGAATTATAGATAGAATCCTCCTATGCTATACGCACATAGTAAAAACGAATTTACCCGCCGTACCATATACCGCCCGACTTTCTTGTTTTTTTTTTTTTTTAATTCATTCAATTCTAGTGAAAGTGATCAACTTCCACTTTCGTTGGAATACATTTTCCTTTGTGGTTCGCTATCCAGAATTTAATTTGATTAATTCAATTTAAGCATTGTTTAACGCCGGCCGACACGCACTATCACCGTATTTATGCATCTATGTACATATATGCAAAGAAACGCAAAACAATGCGCAATATGCAAGTCATGCTGCAGTCACATGAAAGTGGCACACAAAGGACACATTAGCGTGTCTTATGAAATGAATTAATACACCTACGACAATGGCAAAAAGACATGACAGCAATAATATTAAGTGGTTTGTGTATTTAAGCCACACCCTAAACAAAAGCCATAGCACGCATAATTATGCCGCTGAGTAATTTATACATACTAGCATGGAAATGTTTTCGAGAAATTAGTGGCAACTATCAACAGTGGAAAAATAATAAACAGAAAATGGCCCCGCATGTACATACATACATATGTATGTATGTATATGGAAGTTGTTTTTAATGTAAATAAGTACAAGTTTTATATGTACTATTTTATTTCACTTTCATTAAATGCGTTAATCAGTACCTACTGACGAGGCACCTAAGGTGAGTCAAGTTGAGTATACGCAGTGGAGGCGCAGGAAAATACGAAAGTCACGTATACGCCATGCTGTACCCACTACTTGTGGGCTATGCACTTTTTGCTATGCAGAGTACTCGCATTATGATCGCTAACTTGGGCGATATGATCGCTAACTTGGGTTTCGATAATTAATAGAAGGATGCCAGCATAAATTTATAAGAAATTTTTAATTTTGAGCGATATGAAACGAGGGAATTTGGTAGCATTGCTAAAACAAGCAAATATACCACTAACTATGTACATATGCACATAAGGCCATACCAGAAAAAACAAGATCGCAGTGCACACCTGAGGCTTAAGTATTTTTGCAAGGCAATTTCCAATTTTTTTCTAACTTTTGGAGTTGCTTTTTTGAAATTTTTCGTCATATCTTCGGCATTTACGGTCGGATCTTAAAGTATATATCGCTGTTCTTGTCTTGAGGGGACAAGTCTTACAAAGTTCTTTCTTTAGCCTCAAGTATCTCACTCTAGTGCTTAACCCCCAGATCTCATTTACTACCACCCTAACGAAGAAAAAACACAAAAACACAAAAACACAAAAACAAAAAAATACATCAGATCCGAGGTGTACGGCCAACGTTCTATTGTTTGCTTGTAAGGTCTAATGCTAATGTGTATGTATGTATATGTATGTGCATTAGGGTGCTCCAAACAAAAATGCATGTGAAAAAGAAAAGTCGAAATTTGTATGCTCTCGCGCCTAGGAATGTGCTATACCAAAGAAATATACCCCCTATTTTTTTATTATGAAATCAAAAAAAAAAATTAGATCACTCAAAGTTTTCTACACCAGCGTTCAACTTATTAGAAACGAAATTGAAAATGATATTATTTGCAAATTATTATTTTGTTTTTTAATCATTTTTATTTAAAATATAATTCACTCTGTAGCAGAAACCATGATAATAAAAAAAAAAAAGTATCAAACTTCAAAAAATTGCCATCAAAATTTCCAAATTTTTAATCAAGAGTATTTAGAAAATTTTCGAGTATGCAGTTCTGTAGCCGATTCATTTGTAGTCTAAGAAAGTGCATGTATCTATTCGTTAAAAAATGCCGTTTATTTTTTAGAATTTTTTTGTGGAGGGTGTTGGGGATTTTTTTGTTCTATAAAAAAAAAAAAAATGATCTTGTGCTATATGGAAGAAAATGCACCACACCCTCCACAAAAAACAAAAATTCTAAAAAATCAATGGTAATTTTTAGCGACTTAGACTTGCACTTTCTTTGACTATAATTGCATGCTGCATACTGCATACGCGAAATTTTTATAAATATGTATTCTGATTAAAAATTTTGAAATTTGAATGAACATTTTTTTAAGTTTGATTAATTTTTTTGCAATTGTTGCAGATTTTATTATTGTGGTTTATGTAACAGATTGAATTATATGTTAAATTAAAATTATTAAAAAAAAAAATAACATAATTTGCAAACAATATCATTTTGAATTTCGTTTCTAAACAACTTTTCGTAGAAATGATATAGAATTATAGAAAATCAATAGTATTAGATCGGAAAACTCTGTTTCTCTTCAGGAGATTCCCAATATAAATAGCCAATTGTTTATTTAACGATTTCTCCACAGTAACTGTACTTTCTACGTCCGCCAAAGACCCCAGAAAATTCAATAGGGGGGACTAAATAAAAAATCTTTAATATCCCAAAATGAAAAACATGCATTCGGAACTAAATGTTTTGTTTACTTTTTTTAGATCTAAATTATCTACGCAATTAAGCAAGCATAGCCCTACCTCGTTAAATTAATTTTTTAATAATAGATGTAAAGCAATAATGTTGGCTAGCGACGCCTTAGTGTACGCAACAATGTTTTCATTTTACTATTTAATTAAGCTTCACCACTCCTATGACAATAATGTTATTTGTTTCTACACATCCTCCACAACCATCGGCACTAATGTAAGAATTCGAAAATGCAAAAGTGGAGTCAGAAAGAGCGCCACCAGCCGCATCACTTTAACCAAAACAACAGAAACTTCATTCAAATCCGTTGTCAACGTCTACTTTCCACGCAAATGGCAAGCAAGACTGTAGAAAAAGTTTTACGCACGCACGCATGCATGCATTTCCTTCGAATCGCCGGACACCATAGTCGCCGCCTGTGGGTGTTGTTTTGTATTTGCAGTTAATGATGTCAGAATGTTAATTAAAGGCAAATTATTTACAAATCCCTGGTGAATTTTCCACCGACTGGATAATGCTGTGATGGAGAGAGTGAATTAGTGAATTTGCTGAGTGTTGGTGGGTTGTCTTTGCGAACTTTCGTGGTAGTATGTATAGAATTGCAGGTGTGTGGTCGGTTGTGGCGGGGACATGCATTTTTTTTTTTATTATATTTTTTTTTTTAGCTTTACATGGCAGCAACTATCTGCCAGTAGGAGACAAACGCGAACCAACAAAAAAAAAATACACAACCAAACCCAGCGACGTTACTAAAATGGAAAAACTACAACACAGCAATAAAAAATAATAATTAAGAGCAAGGAGAGTAAAAACGAAATGAGGAAAAACTCTGCGGTAGTAGCTAGTAAAAAAACGAAAAAAAATCGAACTAAAGCAGATATGCTAAATGAAAATGGGAGCTCAGCACGATGTTTAAAGTGCTAGCAAGTGAACGGTTGTGCTGGTTGGTTGCTAGTCGAGGTAAATATGTACCTTTGTATGTAGTTCGTCAACGCCATTGAAATTGAGGAGGAATGCATGTGCTCAGCACAGAGCTATCGAGGATTTTGCATTGTATTTTTTTTCTTCACCAACGCTATTTTTATAACCTGTGTATGTATGTTTGTGTAAAAAAGTGTACATAGATATGTATGTATATGTAGGGGTATGAGGAAATTTTCATCGCTCCAAGTAGCTTAATTGTTTCGCAAGCTACGGAGGCTCTACATTTAGCATGGATTTTTTAGCTTTACTTTTTTTGCGAATTTTATCAGTATTTGTGGCATTTCATTGTACCTACAATATTTTTTCTCTATCATCGCTTTTAAACTTGGCTATCGCATTTTCATTTATGCAAAGCTCGGCTGCAGTCGCGTGCCAATCAAAAGCAATATTGTTACCTGCAAACAATAAAACTTACAAGCAGAAAATTAAACCTCAGCAATAGAGCATTGTTGCCACATTTCGATACTTAAGCAAAGAATGCTTGATCAAAAGATGCAAACATATCCCGAAAGTTTTGAAAAAAAAAGTTCCGAAAACATACCAAAAGTTTCGCAAAAATACTAAAAGATCCGAAGAAAAGTTCTGGAAAGAATACAAAAGCCCGGGAAAAAATACCAAAGGTTAAGAAAAAATACTAAAAATTTCAAAAAAAAAAAAAATTTCGTTAATTTCGTTTAATCTTTTGAAATGTATTTAATTCATTTTTTTCTTTTCTTTTAGTTTTATTTAGTTTGGTTTTATGTTGATTTTTTTCTTTTTTAATATCTTTCTTCTTTAATAATTTTTTTTCTTTTTTATTGAGTTTTTTCCTTATTCAGTTAATTTTTTTTTTATATATTTTTTCAATTTCACTTAATTATTAGAAAACTTTTTTTTTGTTTAATTATTATTTTTAAATTCAATTCTGGTTTTTCTTGTTTTGTTTATATATTTATTTTCGGATTTTTTTTCTTATTTAGTTAGTTAGTTTTTTTCTTTTTAACTATTATTTTTTTAAACTATTATTTTTTTAAATTATTTTTTTTTAAATTAACTTTTACACATTTTAATAAATTTTTTTTTTTCTTCTTTTCTCTTTCGAAAGACTGTGGTGAGTTGCAAGACAGTTGCCAGAGCTGCCTTGTGAGTCTTCAGACATGCCGTATATATAGCAAAAGAAGTATTGGTTCGCATAGAAGAATAAATAGATGTAAAAAACCAAGTCCAAAATTCTGCGTTGAACGCTTTTCCTAAATGCCCTCCTCGCCCAAGAGTAGGCAAGCACTTTTTTCATCTCGCATTGAATCCGTAAGTCCAATTACGATCGGCAGTGGTATTCTATAAGTTGCAGCACTAAATTTGTGTAATCAGGAATATCTAACTTAATAACAGGTATACCTAGAAATATGCAACAGGAAAGACAAAGGTGTGCTTGTTTGGCAATGTTCCCCTTTTGAAAGTTTAGGTTAACGATTTCTAAAATCCTATGCGGGCTGACTAAAAAGCTGCCCAAAATTATGCTCTTGCCTATAAAGTGTTAGATACTAATTTAACTATAAATTACTTTCGCACACAACTGTAGAATTTTTAAAGTTTTTTTTTTTTTTTTGTTGGGAAAACGTCGGTTAACTATTACAAATGTACACTCTTATCATCAGCAGCATGTATGTATGTATGTGTGTCTACCAGAGCTTTGCCACTTATCTACACTTCGGTTAAACCGTTTCCAAACGCATACTGCTTGTTGCTTCTCTTTTGCTGTTCGTTGCTCATTGTCGTCACGTTGCTGCTCAGTCGCGAAAAAAGGCTAATGCGGGCGAGTTAAAAAACCACCAGTGTTGCCGTTGAGAATTTTCAGAAAGTCGTAAAAAGGGGTTATTGACGAACAAAAGGGTCACCATATATATTTTATTTATGTATGTTACTGCTAAGTATACCGATCTATCGCAGAGGTGGTCCCATACTAATTTGGTTTACATCCGATAATTGGATCATGAAGAAAGTAACAGTACTCTTAAATGTTTATATGAGAATTGAAATCGGTTTTTTTCGCACACAAAAATATCGAGTTGCTTCAAGGAGAAACGTTGCACTTCCTTTAAAAGCTTTAAGTGATGCCTTTTTTCGTACTTGCAGGAGGAAATATTTTTTAATAGCATGATTCTGTTAACATTTCCTGAAAAAAAACATCTCCGAAATGGGGCAAAGGTCACCCATAATTTTGGAAAAGGGTTAAAATATCTAAAAGTCGGGTCATACGGTATTGGTGCTTAAAAAGGGTCAAATTACGCCTTTAGTAGCACAACGGCAACACTGCATCCTGCCTACGTTATGAAAAAATTTCTGGTAAAAACGACGAACGAGACGAGAGAGCTTAACTTAACTATGTTGAATATTTTTTCTCGCTGCTATGTACAAGCAAATACACGCTGCTGCTCGTGACACACACGCATTTATTCGTGGCTATGGTGCAAAAAAAATGCAAAGTCTACGAATATGAAGCGTCGTCATCAACGCCAACGTTGCCACCACGAGAAACGCCAGTACCAACACAAACAGTTAAGCGTGGGGAGGTGGGCGGGCGGGGGGTCGGTGAAGTGATGTACTTCGTGCGTTGCTTTTGCATATCGCCCATTGACTGTTGCCTGTTGCTCTTGCTGCCAACTGCTTCTTTAACCGGTTGGTTGTTGTTTCGTGCTGCTTATCAACTACATACCTGCTTGCCTGCCTTAGCTACATATGTAGCTGTTTGGCTGATTGAGAGACTCGCTTGTTGCTTGCTACCTTTTTTGATCGCCTGTTACTGCTGTTAATCATGAGGCTGGTTAAAAGTTGTTGGCCAACCAACCAACACACTACCGCGGTTAAAAAGAGATTAATCGTGAATACTTGCACGAATACATACACATGTACGTACATATGTAGGTGGCAAGTAACGTGGTTGATGAATAAGAAAACAGCTGTGGCGATGAGTAGATGATAATAAAGTGAGAATCGATTGTCAGCCTCAACACGTTTGGTATAAGTTTTGCGTTATCAATATGTATATATGTATGGGGGTAGTACTCGTAGTGAACACGCGTCATAATTACTCATACATGTAGGCCGACATACACACATATCCCCACTGAAGCTTGATTAACTTATCATCTAGCAATGGGACCCCTCCTTTTTGCTCGTTGGTGGTGCTATTAATCGAAACTACCTCCTCACCACCTCTTCTCCCCTTATCCGGGTTGCTGGTTAACAAAACTAACCGCTGCGCTTCTCCAGCCGCTGCATAAACACACCTCAGCTTTATGGCAACAAACCGTACGTGAATCAGTTGAGTAGCTGTCATTCGCAATTGGCGGATAGTCGCTTATAAGCCAGTGCACTTTTGACTACTTTGCTTATAATTCTTTTCTATTTTTTTTTTCTTTTTTCATCAGCGGGAAACTTTTGGCTTTTACGCGCCGCTACGCAAAATTCTTTAACAACAATTACGAACTTTCTGCTTTTGTACAAAGAGAAAAAATGTGTTAAAACTTTTATTTTCACAAAGTTTGTGTGTCCTTCCCTTTCTTACTCATCTAACCCCTGTACCCGATTCGCTTTCAGCTCTTGTTCTCCCCTATATTCACTTCCGAAATTTCCCTCGCATTGCTAGTTCTTTTTACTAGTTCTTAGCTTGGTATTTTAAATCTATCCATCTATCCTATGTAGCATCTTCTTCATCGGCATTTCGTACTTTCGCTTAACTCCGCTTGGCAATTGGTGAACGTAAAAAATCTCTGCAAACTAAATTATTTCCCTTCGCCAGCGCAGAAATTTATGTATTCCATCATCTTTTGGCGTGTTTTTCTTCATAGCAAAGGAAAACTTTTACTGCCTGCCTTTTAGTTTTTTCCGGAAGTACTATTATTTTAGCACGTACACTTTGGATTTTGTTTCAGTGGGCATTGTAGTTTTAATTTTAGTCCGTACTTGAATTGGATTTAATGAAAGAAGTTAAGAATTAATTAAAGAAAAATATATCATTTCACGAGAGTGTGTAGCCATAGTTTAATGAGAAATGCCGTTAATACAAGAATTCAAGTTTCTAACGGCATTTTTTTACTCGACATTTTAAATTTTTGAGTACCGTTAATTTTTTCCTGATCCAATCACCGAAACGAAGCCAAATTAGTTTAGGACAATAATTATCGAAAACGGTCCACGTGGTCCAAAATTATCCGGTGACATAAATTTGTGCATAAAAAATATATATATATATATTCCAACGAATTAATAACCTCAATCTTCTCCTTTTTTTAAGTCAGGAATTTCTAAAATAAATTAATATTTGGTGCTCCTTTTTTCGTTATGCACCAAGTGTTCGGCCAAAATTGCTTAGGTGGGATTTGTGGTGTGCGACTTGATGTTACAACACAAATGGAGGGACCTACAGATTTACACCGCCTTCGAATGGCAACTGCTAGTAGAAAAAAAACTTTTTTTTATGAATGTTGCTCGGACCTGGAATTGAAACTGGATTTACCAGCTGAAATACTTCTTCCTAGATCCTTGTTAGTTAAAACTACGGTTACGGTTACGGATTCTCCAGTTCGGTCTCAGGCATTAGGTTAGGCTTGGTTAAGGTAAGGAGGTTACGTCCAGGCCGTGGGTGCACCTGGACACTAAAACAAAAATTTTGAATAAAAGTTATTTTTTTAGATTTTAAGATCTTGAAAATATACAGTCAGTCAATAAAGTTTAGGTACAGCGAATTTTTTACAATACGGGCAACTATTTTTTAAATATTTTATTTCTCGCTAATTTTTTATAAAAATATAGTTAATTCTACAACAAAGACCCCAATAACCAGGGCTCCAAACCTTGTGCAAAATTTAGGAAAGTTCTGCAAAATTACATTCAAATATTGCACTTTTTATTTACGCTCTCTTGAAAAAAGTTGAGTATGCAGTTTTTTAGTCCATTCAATTTGAGTATAGTAAAGTGCAAGTATGAGGAAGCTAGGGCTTACCATTGATTTTTGGTAAATTTTTTTTTTTGAAGGTGTCTTACATTTTTCCATTTAAAAAAAATATCGAACATTACTTTATATGGAGAAAATGAGCGACACTTCAACAACAAAAATTGATAAAATTGAATGGGCTAAAAAACTGCATACTCAACTTTTTTCTAAAGAGTCTAAATAAGAAGTGCAATATTTGGATGAAAATTTGCATAATTTTCTTTAATTTTGCATAAGGTTTGGAACTCTAATTTTTTTCGGGGGGAGAGGGGGGAGAGGGGGGAATTTAAATAAAAAATTTGCGAAAAATAAAATATTTAAAAAATAGTTGCCGGTATTGTAAAAAATTCGCTGTACCTATACTTTACTGACTGACTGTAAAATTCTTTCGGAATAAAATAAGAATCGGTCCAGCTCGCTAAAATCTTAATATTTTTCCGAAATATTTTGGTGGACGTCTTAAAATATAATAGATTTTATAATTCCAATGGAAAAACAGTACCGATTTTTTTTTTGTATGGGGAGTGATACAGTCTAATATACATACAATGTGGGAATCATACCCACTTTTAATGAGGAGGAAAGAGGTGGTAGAAATCTCCGTTCTTTCTACTCCTTTCATTGACAAAATCAAGAACGGACTAAATGCAACGAGGAACCAGCAGAGTCCCTTTACAATAGCGCTTCTTTTAGTATTAGTGTAGGACCTGATAAAGCGAGTGTTTCAATCGCAAATAATGTTGCGCTCGGTGAGTTTAACTTAACGGACAAAATTGATGAAGTTATAAAAAAGTTGCCTCACAAAGGCAATCCTACAAGAAGGTTCGAGTTCCACCCTAAGTTTTTTCAATACATAATACATACATACCAACTGGTCGTCTAGACGATATGTTATTCTAATTTACATACGTAATTTGTTCTCTATTATTTGGTTCTTCGTGTTCACTTAGCTTACCTGTAAATAAAAAAAGAGGAAAAATTAAATTTTTAATCAAGATATGGAACAAAGCATAAATAAATGTGATGAATTCCAACACTACTCAACAAATTTTCAACTTTTGACTTACATATTTTGGGCTAAGGACAAATCTCAAAAAAAAAGTTTCATTCAAAATCAGAGTCTTTCATAAAATATTAAGTAAGCAGTAAACGACAACCATGTGATAATTTTAAAATTCCAATGTTTCACTTCATTTTTTTTTTTTTTTGATAATCTCGAAAAAAATTCGATTCATCTAATTAAAAATTACACTGGCATTTTAAAGACTTTGAAAAAATCGTTTGAAAATTTAAAAAAAATAAGATATTCGAGCAAACTCATATATTTTTCCGAGTAACAAAAATGATGATATGCTACGTAACGTCGAAATAGGCATTTTCGCATGTTTAGGTTTTGATACACTGTGCGACAGCACCAACTAGCCCGGACTTTGTTAACATTTTCTGAAAGTATACTCATCCAGTAGTAAAACACTCGATTGATTTGCAAAAGTTTGCTGTTATTTTTATTTTATGGCCTACTTAAGTCTTCATGACCCAGCCTAAGCAGTTTTCAAAAACCTGGAAAAAATTGTTGTAGTAAAATACTCGTAACATGCACACTTCGATTGTTTTACGAAATTTCGGAAGCAAACTGGTAAAGCGATGAAAATAATGCTGCTATGTGAGAAAATTCTTGCAGAATTTTTTCAGAACTTTCTTTATTTTTCGTACAAATTTCTTTGAAGATTCTTTAAAAAAAAAATGTATCAGAAATTAGGTACTCCTAAAGATTTCGCTAAGATTTCGGGAACTTTGGTTTGCAGGGTTATTGCATACCAACAATCTTTCTAAAGATTCTTATGAAAAAGTTTTAAATTTTTATGAACAATTTTTGAGATTTGTTGAATGTTTATTAATATTGTAGCAAGCTCGAGAGTGATTTGTATGGTTTTTTTGTTGTAGAATTAACTATATTTTATAAAAAAAAAGGAAATTAAATCGTCAAAACTTGTCAATACATCTACATACAGAATTGGAAGATAATTTAATTCTTAAAAAGTTTAAGGAGCTATTTTTTATTGTTTTATATTAAATTTGCTTAAAAATTAAATTTTTATTTTTTGTATTAATTTTTATTTTTTTTCGTATTAAATTTGTGGTGCATATTTTAAATGTTTTAAACAAATTATTATTTTTTTGGAATTTTTATAAAAGCTTTTCAGTTTTCAAACTTGCACCTTATTATACGAAAATTGTGTTATAAAACTGCATACACATACATAAGTGTTTCACGAATTAATGACAAAAAGTTGAAAAATTGATTTAGAATTCGTTTAAAACTTTGATTACGCTGTTTTAACTATATTATGGACTAAAATATTGGAGCAGAAAAATTAATCATTATTAAAAATCATCGTGAATTCTCAGCCACTTGAAACTTACACTTTATTATACTAAAATGTCATGGGCTATAATAGAACAGCATACCCAGATTTTTTCTAAAAAAAAATTAAGATTCCTGAAACTTTTTTACTTGTTTATTTTTTTTTTGGTTTAAGGAGAACCCAATAATTATTTTCTACTGGGTTTTTTTTTATGTAGCATTCATTAACTGGAGCAGGAGAATCGATTTTCTTCAAAAATAGTACTTTCTCTGCACTTTCTATTGGAAAAATTAAATGTAAACAAATAAAAAGTCAATTATCTTTCAATTGCGAAAAAAATAAATAGAAAACCCGTCGAGAATCATAGGCAGCAGACCTTTTTGAATAGTAAATATTGCGTTTGCACCACTGTGCGACGCGCTGCTATTTTCATGAACTCTGTTGTAGCTAGTCATCAGAGGCCTATAAAAGATGATTCTTTAGTAGGAATTTTAGAAAAGTTGACTAAAAAAGCTAGGTTAGGTTAGGTATGCTGGCAGTTGGAGGGTTGAACTATTCTTCAAAAATTTGTATACGACCGCAGCAACCCAAAAATATACCAGAAGCACAAGAGATATTCATTTATTAATTCATTTTTTAAAAGTGTTACTAACCCCGGTCTCGTAGGAAGTCAACTAACTACATATACCTACCACTAACTATATTTTTATTTTGTTATAAGAGTAGCTGATCAACAAGATTAACTCTTGTCCCTTCATTCACGGTAGATGTTTGCATTCAGTGACTGTCAACAAACACTTTCTTTGATATAATTGTAGAAGCTTTATCCCTCCTTCAAAAATAAGGTCAAAAGGAACCCTTAAAGCTGTGACAGATGGCAAAGCTTATGCATATAATCGGGCACACATATGCAGATAATAATTTTGACCTAACAGACGGCAGTTATGTGGATAAACGAGCCGCAAGGTCGTGAGTTCCGAGTCCCACGGCCAATTGAATTTTCATTTATTTCGTTTTCATTATTTTTTTTTATAAGTTCTATATTTTTTTACGTTGCTTTCAGTTAGTTGTTGTTGACTTTTTATTAAAATTCAACTCTAAAAATTTAAATTAACTGATAGTAAAATAAAAAATGTGATATAAAATAAAGCAAATGAAAACAAAATAAAGTAAAATTAAATATATAGATAAAATAAAATAAAAAATATATAAAAATAATAATAAAAACAAAAAAAAATCCCAATCGCTCCAGCCGAGGATCGAACCTGGCAGCTACAGGCTTTTAGTCCGTAAGTCTTGCCACTCGGCTACCGCGGACGCGAAACTGTCGCGATTTGTTTGCTTACTTGTACAAAAGACAACAACTGGCCATTTTTACCAGTGTTGTCAACGAAAACTGCCCGGATCTGAGTTAATTCCCAAAAATTTCGTGCATTTTAAAGAGGAAAATGCATGAGTCAAAGCAAATAAAGGCTGTTTATGCAAATAATCGAGCCCGTTTGTCAACCGTATCAACCTGTTGTATTGAAATACATATATGTACATAATATGTGCATCAATCGTTTGTACTAAGTTACTTTTGTTCATAGCAGGATTTAAGGATTAAAATTTATAGACATAGATAAATAAATAAAAGGTTCTATCAAAAAATTTATAAACAAAATTTTTTATTTTTTTTGAAGAAGAAGAAATCATAATCATATTCAGCCTTATCTTGAGTTTCAATTTCTCCGAACCGGTTCACTTTTTGTTTCCGTGTATGTATTTACTTTGGGCGGATGAAAAATTGTGGGGTGATTTTTTTTTCGGGCGAAACTCAGGATAAGGCTGAATAATAAATATTTAATTATACAAATTATGCGGTAACATTTCGGCATCAAATCCAACTCTAAACAAATTTTACAAATATAAACAAAGCAGGGCTTGGTGAATATTCCAACGCAAAGAGGGGTCAATTCATGATAGCGGTTGGTAAGAGAAAAGTGGCAAAGGTTGAATTTTTTGGAATCCCAGTCGCATATGTACATATCGTTGTTTAAAGTACAAAACCGCGTATCGTCATTCTGCAAACCCGCGTAACTGACATTGGCTGCCAAAAATTGAATTTGCTCACACAAGCTCTTGGTTCAATCCTTATGTATTCGTCCTGAAATCTGCTAGCCAGAGATGCAATTGCTTTATAAAAAAAGAACCGTTTTGAAATATGACGGTTTTTAGTCTCTAGAAAATAATTTATGCAACCCCACATACGCTGTTTTGCATTTTGTTGATACGCGGTTTTGTACTTTAAACGACGATATGATGAATTTCTGTAGTACACAGCTAAGTCACACAATAAAATGAATCATACTATGTGTGTGTGTGTTTGTGGGCAGACTGTTGGCAGTAGGCTTGAATCTTTCGACTATGAACTGAATTTTGACAATTTTCGCTGAACGAACTTTTTTCCGCAATGCCACACGTGTCGATTGCCATCATCATAATTTTTTTCTAAACGTGTATAGACGCACATACGTGGTTATGTATGAATAAGGTGTGTGTATGTTTATATTTATTCCTAGAAATTTGCATATTTTTCGCCGATGGCCAGATTATATGCCTCAATGGTTTATTGCATATCCGAAATATGACTAATTAACGGTAATAACATGTGACACGCTGGCGGAATTGCGGCGTACTCGGAGAGTGGGTTAGGTTGATTAAAATTTTCAGTGCAATCGAATAACATGTGCCTCGTACTTGTGCGTGTTTATATTTGTATGTACATATGTGATTTTCTGTATTTCCGCAATTTATTCGCCACATTATACAAGTGACGAATCCAATGATGCCAGCCGGGCCACCGCCATCGATTCGATGGCAGATTTAAGCAGCTACCAAGGACGGTTGGGTTGGGTTGGTGTTGGCTGTTAGATAAAAAGGATTATAGCGAATTTGTTTTCGTAATTTTTGTTTGATGTTTATTTAAGCACGCATAATTGTAGGCTTTTTTTTGGCAGTATATGGTATGTTGATTTCTTCTATTTTTGCTTAACTTTTTTCTTTTACTTTTATTTTTGTTTACCATTGATCGCCACTTGATGCAAATATTTTTCTTTTTTTTTTTTTTTTAATTTTTATACAGGAGTTCTGATAAGACTTTCTTTAATTCTTTTTTTATTTTCAATCAAATTTTTTTACTTTTAATATTGTCTTCCAAAAACTTTTTTTTTACTTCTTTATTCGTATTCTTTTTGATTTTTCAGTATTTTTATAATTATTTGTTTTTTTGTTTCTTTTTTAATTATTTCAATTTTGAGATTCCTGTTTTAAACTTTTTTTTAAACTCTTTTACATTTTAAATTCTGTTTTTTTTTATTTTTAAAATTTTTTTTTTTTTTTTTAATTTTTTTTTTTTTTTTTTTTTTTATTTTTTTTTTATTCTTTTTTATTTTTAATTCTATTTTTATTAAATTATTATTATTATATTAAATTCCCTTTTATATTTTATTCTTTTTGTTTTATTTTTGTAACTGTGCATATATATTTTTTTAGTATTTATTACTTCAATTGATTATTTTTTGTTTTAATTTTACCTTTTTATATTTTCTGGAATTGTCTTAAGATCCTTATCAATTTGTCAATTTGTATTACATATTGGATCAGAATTGCCCGAAACATTGAAGGAAGGTGTAAATTTGAAACACAGCAGAAGGATTAATTCATTTGTTTCCATTTATTTATTTAATTCTTCTTTTCAATATGTATTTTAATTCTTTTTCATTTTTTGTTTTTTTTTAATGCTGTTGTTTTTTACTTTCTGTAGTCAGTTATTTATTTAATTATTTTTATTTTTTTTTAATTGGCCAATTAGTTATTTAAATTTTAATTTTTTTACTTTTTAATTTTTTGATTTTTGTAACTTAATTTTTTTATATACTTTAGTTTTTTTATTTAAACTTTTTTATATTTTATTCTTTACTTTGTATTATTATTTTTTATTTTCCTTGCAAGTATTTGAATTTCTTCTCTCTCCAAATCATAATTTTGTTAATTATTCTTGGGGCTGTTATTATTCGCATAAAAATTTTGTCTCATTTTTACTTTTTACTTTATTTTTCCTTAACCTTGTTCTTAATAACGACAAAGTGCGGCTGAACCAAACAATTTGAAACACATGAAAGTCTAGGAACCAAACATAGTAGATATGCATTTTTAGTTCATCTCTGACGTCGGGATTTGTTTTAAAAGAAGTTACAAGTTGCAAAATATCAGATAAAAAAAATTTTGTATTAAAAAAATTCAGTGCAATTTAGAATAACAATATGGGTATTAAATAAAAAAGAAAATCCTCTGGAATGCAAAACAATTAAATTTTTTGGTGCAAAGGGTATTGAAAATATCCCCTTAATAATTTTTTTATACTAAACCAATAAAATTAGAACGAAAGTTGAGGATGGGAACAAAAAAAAAATTGTTTTCTACAGAGTTTTCTCTTTTATTTGGTAGGCATATTGTTATTCTGCATTGCATTGCATTTTTTGAGCTAAACATATATTTTGGATTTCAAAGTCCTTTTAAATTATTGTACCCGAATAAATTAAATTTAATTTAGTTTGGTTTGGTGAGTATTATTTTCTTTTGTACATGCATTTATTATTTACTTCGCATTGATAATTTCGTTAAATATTTCCCCCATCAGTTTTTAACTCTCATACCATTTAGAAGACCATTACCCATTGCTGCCTCAGCTTCGATCGAAATTCCGCGCCGTTTCACACATTCACGCCTGGCGCCTAAAAGCAAACATATTTTCACACGCAACCAACTAGCACACAAAGTTAATAGCTTTGCGATGGAGTCTATCTATTAATGTTACACCAAATAATGGTGAGAGAAAAAAAATAAAACTTTGTGGAAAAAATAATCCACTTGCTTTATGTCTGCCATTTTGAAAAGCTTTTATCGCCATTTAATAGTGTTCGGTAATGCAATTAGGCAGCTCTCTTTGCGCGGTGTTAATGCAACACGGAAGAGGCAAGCAATCTCATCCGGGGCAACATGGGAAAAAGTACACTGAGTACTGAAGCAAGCTATGAAGAAAAAATAAAAATAAAAATAAAAATAAAAATAAATAAAAAACAGAAGAAAATATTGATGAAGACAGCTGAAAGCAAAGAGCGAGAAAATGTGCCGGATATGTGGCAAAGATATAGCAGCAGTGTATGGGGTTCATCTTGTCTGTGAAAATTCGCAAGAAATCTATTGATGAAAATACATATATGTACACATATATAGCTCAAAAGGCAGCAGACGTCGAAAATAAGGTAGGGAGTTATTTTACAACAACAACAACAACAACAAAATTAATTTCAGCGTCATGCTTCATCAATGAAACTCATAATCTAATTATAAAGCATCAATAATGAAATTTTTACGCTGCGTTCCCATTAATACACGCCCATGCAGACAAACGGGCAAGCATCGACCCGCCAGCGCACAGTGGTTCAAACCTTGAATTTACTACTCATAATTCACTGGAGCTTTCATTTTTCAACCTATTCGATTAATTTATTTCTAATTAAAGCTGATGGAACTACTAAGACCAGTTGAGACCGATTTTTAAATTTTTGTTTATTTATATTACATTTTTTAGTGCAAAGTGGAGAAAAAGTACCACTTATGAGGAAAATCGATGCTCCTGTTCCAGTTAATAAATGTTGCTTAATACAAACTAGTTGAAAACAATTGAAGGGTTCACCTCAGAAGGAAAAAAACCCAAAGAAAAGTTAAAAAAAAATTATTCCCAAAAAAAAAATAGTTTGGATTTAGAACAAATAAATTGGTTTGCAGTTTTATGGATCATTATATTTTAGTACAATAAAGTGCAAAATTTTTTTAAAAACACAAAAATTTTATTTTGGAGTAAAATTTTGTATAACATTTAAATTTTTTTTTTTAATTTAATTTTTTTTTTTTTGAACACTGCAATTGTTTTCAACTAGTTTTTATTATGTAACATTTATTAATTGGAACAGGAGAATCGAATTTTTTTCAAAATTTGTATCTTTTCTGCACTCTGCACTAAAAAATTTTATAAAATCAAATAAAAATTCAAAAATCACGCACACACTTCTTCGACCGTTGAGCGGCAGGAAGCCAATGTGGCATAAATATATTAGCCCCTAGAAACTTGACGAGTGTATATTTCAAACTATTAAAAAACTTTGCATCACTCACTCGCTTAGCTTTCAACACGCTAAACTTTGACTTTGGCAACAACTTAAACTTTCATTGCCCGAAAGCCAAAGCGAATGTGAACAGCAATTGCTGTTGTTCAAGTAGCCGAAGAATAGCTAGCAATGCGAATGGAGAGAAGACTTAAAAATGCTGGCATTCACATGCATATGTATCTACATACGTACATATGTATGTTTGTACAATCATATATGGTCATAAGCGAGCAGCCAAGCAAAGTTATGAAAACTTATTTGTTGTTGTCGCTGTTGCTGCCGTATTTGTTGCAAATAGCTTTGAAAAGTTTTCACTCAATTTTAAAATTAACTCCAAGTTGAAGGCCAGGAAACCCACTCCCTACAGTGCGCTGAAGCATTTTACACACAAACTCACATACACTTTGAAACCCTCGAAGGATATTAAAACAAAGTAAAACGGCATCAAGTAGACGAGACGTAGAAAATAACCAGTGAGACTCGGTTGCCGCAAGCAATTCTCAAAGCAATAATGTATGTTAATATGTAGGCATGTAGGCAACCAAAAAAGTACGAAGCCAGAAGCTAACTTAACTAACAATAAGAGCAAAGGGGAGGGGGGGTTGGGATAAACAAAAAGTGTAAATGGAATGGTATTCGTGGAAAAGCTGGAAGCAAGTGTGCGAAGTGTTTGGATTTTAATAAATAAGCTAGAAATCCAAACACTTTCATCACTGTGGCTGCTGAACACACTCACCAACCAAGCCAAAGAAATGTATGCTCCAGCAGTGAAAAGCCAAACTGGTCAACAAACATTGAGTAGATTAACTGGTATTAGCTGATGTGAAGGTTGACTAGTTAATTAACTGGTATGAGTCGAGGCAGAGGATGACTAGTAAGATCGCCAAAATCTCTAAACGTACAACAGCTGTGCCTTATAGTTCACACCTATAGCGTGTGGTAGTGTAATCGTGGGTGGACCTCGAGCTATGGGCCCGCAAGTATTTTAGAATGCTTTAAGTCCTACCTACACGGACACACCAGTGCACGTCGATTTTGGGTCCGAAGGGTTCTTCCAAACCCATATTCACACGAGAGGACTGAGAGGGTGGAGTATCTGGATTAGGGGTGCTATAAACTTATTTGTGGATAGATCGAAGCTGAGTGGGAGGTAGGTAGAGGTGGCTTCTCTCAAGGCTCTTGGCTGCCTGATGGTTCGTTCTAGAACAGAGAAGGATTATTTGACCTTCTTTTTGACCACATCGGATTACTACGCCATTAAGCTCATTTGGGTTCCAGGTCACAGAGAAATCGCTGGAAACTACATGGCCGATAAGCTGGAAAGACGCTCCAGGGTAGAGAAAGTATGGGTGTTCCCCTGACCTCGTGTGCTCTACTTTTGGACATTTGGTCACCGAAGACCTTGGAATGCAATGTAACTAAATACTTCTTACCACGGGTAAACCTGAAGCTGTCCCGGGGGCTTTTAAGACTAAGCAAGCTGCAACTCTCGCTATTGTGGGAAGTTCTAACTGGTCATTTTTTGATAGATAAGCATGCGGTAAGGCTGAATATCATCGATAATCCTTACTGCACCAGCTGCATGGAGGACGATGAGGTGGAATTATCTCAACACCTGCTGCTCTGCTCTGGTACCCTGTCTCTGCGAGTCTAATGTTCAAGCACCTTGAGTCGCTTTTTTCCCACATTCTCGATGAGCTTTGTGGCGAACACGGAGCGTTTTCCTTATAAGAAGCCCTAGGTGTCTTCGCTCTGTTCCTCCCCCTCCTCTACCTTTGTTCCTACCCTACCTCTTATCCCTGCGGTCTATCTGTGTCTTTTTTCCATTCCCTCTTAAGCGCACTACAATGAACGGCTAAAATCGATGTGAATGAGTAAGAGGGTAGAGGAGACTCCCTCGTGGAGCAAGTGGAAAGAAGACACACACTTGGGCGCATGCTCTGCCATTATACACAGAGGGCTACAAGCTGGAGAAGCCTGTCAAACTTCTGAATTTCTCGAATGGCACGCCGGTGCTTTGCTCACTCGGCCTTGTCGGCATTCGACAAATTTTCATCAAAATTTAAACTTTTTATTCTGAATCTTTAGAACATTTAAGTGTACAATCTTAGACCGGTGAAAACAAAATTTTAAAAATCAACGCCAGTTTTTGTTAATTGCACTTGTTATATAAAAAAAAAATGCAAAACCAAAAATAAAAAATAAAAAAATAAAAAATGCTTGGGCGATATTTTTAAAGGACAAAAAAAAATTAGCTCGAAAAACATTAAGAACATTTTAAAAAAATCAACACGTGGTCATTAATTAGAGTCACTGTACATCTCCACTTGGAACATTGACTACAGTTATTGGATAGATTTTTATTATTTCGGAAACCAGACCTTCTCGCTCAGGGATGGTACACTTTTCTTCAACATCAATGACCGGTCTGGAATCCTAAGAGGTCATACACTCAATGTCAAGATCTAATTCATATCCACACCATTTTCTAAGGTTTGAAAGGTTCATTTGATTCGTTGTTTTCATCAAGAACACTGAGCTAAATCTTCATTTCGTCAGCTAGACGATGTGCTGAGAACATTGAGGAGCCACACAACTGTGGACACTGACCTCAGTTAGACCTCGTCTCGCGCGGTAAATTCATAACTTTTTGCCCCTGATTTCATATCTCAAGCTCTACAGTTATTTGTAGCAAAAAAAAAAACACAAAAAAAAAACAATCCTTTCTTCAGCACCAAGAGTGCGAAAACGCTTATTTAGACATACTTAAATACCATTCGATTTTATATCAACTTAGATTAGCAATTAAATGATACCAAATCGAACAAAAATGTATTTGAGGAAATATCCTTGTATTTATTTACTACCAAGAATTCACTTACATAATATGTATTAATGCCAATCCAAGTTAAAACATCCATTTGTGAAACTTATTCTCATTTAGTACTTACTCCACTCAAACTCCAAACTAAGAATACATTTTTTTGCTCCCTTATACCAACAAAAACCGGTCACCCTTTTCGCTGTCAAATGAAAACCAAACTTTATTTGCACTTTTGCGGTAGCACTTAAGCTGTAGTAGCTTACATAGATAAAAATCTTCACTTCATTATTGAACATCGCAGCGAATATGATGCGAAGGTGTGAAGGCGTTTTAAGTGATGAAAACGTATAAAAAGGAGTAGTTTATATTCTCACTCACTGCTATTTACTTAAATTGTGATTAAGGGAAACGTGACACATTTATGGACCACTTCGAAATGTGAGTGTAAGAAGAAGGTTTGTGGGAATGAAGCAAAGCAAAGCAGAAGAAGGGATGTGGCGAAGGCAAGTGATAAATGTGTAATTTCGTCCCTTGACTTACATATAGGATATTATGTAATTAAGTATGTATATCGATTAGAAGGTGAAAGTAATGTTAATGAGAATTTTTCGTTTTTTTTTTTTTTTTTTGTTAAGACTAAACCCCTCGCAGGCACTATAAAAGCTTCAAACTTAGCGTTATAGTACAAGGTGAAGGTAGGTGCTGATAATGGTACCATTGAGCAAATAAAAAAGCGATTACTTTTTTTCCTCTCACGCGGTATTTGTTTTGGCAAAACAAAATGCACAATTTCCCAAATATTTTTTGAACAGAAAATTGTCGGTAATTTTTGATTTATATTTTTTTAGACATTCCTTAAGAACAAAGCGAAAATTTGAACGTATTTTTGGGTCTGAAAGTTCTCGAAAAACTATGAAAGATCCTAAAAAAGAAAATCTTTAAAGAAATACCTAGTGCTGAAAATGCTTAAAAACAAAGAACGAAAAACTTGGAATTGCCTGAATAATTCAGAAGAGTGTCCATAAAACCCAATTGTTCAGAAAAAAGCCCAAAACACATCTAAAAAAAACACGAAAAATACCGAAAAAATACTTATAAAATATTAGTATCGAAAAAATCCCCCTAAAAAATAGAACTTTATTAGATAGTATCAAGCCTGAAACAAAAAAAAAAATAAACACAACTAACTAGTTATTTTTTACCCCAACAATACCAAGCGAGACGATAATAACGTTGAGAAATAAAAAATTTAAAAACGTAACATAAGTGCCTATAATATCGATAAATAAAATAATATATCGATAAATGTAGCTTGTTCACGATAATTATAATATCGGTAACGCTAACATGATAGCGGTAAGGCTAACCTGATAACGCTAACATTATATCTATAGAAATAAAGATAATAAAATATCGAGGAGGGTAATATAACATCGATAGGATAACACCGATACGAATAACATCATATCGACAAAAAAAAACAAAAACCCACACACATTTTCCACAAAAGGAAGCACGAGAGTTTTATGCTGCTGCCGGACAGCAGATGGATTTTATGAGAAAGGTTTTCACGGCAAAAATACTCTCGGAGGTTTCATGGACGACCGCTAACTGAACAAAAACTCTTTTGGATGTTGCTCGGACGAGGGATCGAACCATGGTCCTCCCGAGTGGCACTGCGCACTTGACGCACCACTCAATCACGGCCGCCGCTATAATATAATAACGATAGTAATAACATAATATCGATTAAAACATCATATTTAATGTCGATAACGATAACATAATATCGATAACGATAGAATTATATCCATAATGATAGAATATCCACAATGATATAATACCGATAACGACACCATAATATCGAGAACGATGTATCATAATATCCACAACGAAATATCATAATATCGGCAACGATAACCATGGCATAATATCGATAACGATAATTTCGGTAATGATAACATAATGTCGCTAGCTACAACATAATATCGATAACGATAACATAATATCGATAACGATAACATTATATCGATGACGATAACATAATATCGATAACGATAACATATTTAGTGTCGATAACGATAACATAATATCGATAAAGAGAGCATAATATCAATTAGCGATCGTATAATATCTATAACGATAGCATAATATCGATAATTACATATATCATAACATCGATAACGACAACGACAACATAATATATATAACGACAACATAATAACTATAACGATAAAATAATATCGAAAACGATAACATAGCACCGATAAAAATATCGCTAACGATAACATAATATCGATAACTTAACATAATTTCGATAACTAAACATAATATCGATGATAATATCATCAATATCGATAACGGTAAGAATAGCAATTCTAATGATAAAAATATGAAAATATTGAAGCAAAAACTATAAATATAGTAAATATATCAATAGCGATAGAGTGAACTAGTAATTTTTTGCGGCGCTTTTTTTACTAATAAGGATCTTGTCACTAATATTTTAGGTGCAACATCTGTTTTTCTCCACATTCAAGCCTAGCGAGTGAAAAAAAAATGGTACAATTCTTTCTTCAAGCTATTAAAAAATTTGTATTCATAATCAAAATCACGAAAATTTACTCTACAATAAAATATTTTAATTATTTCTCGTTCTACTTATTAAAAATGCATATTTAAGCTAATGACGATTTTGCTAATTAAAATTTGAAACAAAAGCAACAAATTTCAGACAGGAGTAAAAAAAATTATATTAATAATCTGTGTAGGGCAGGGCGGCTTTTTAAGCCACACAAAAAAAAAAACAAGTGAAAAAGTCGACTTTCAACAATAGGAAGACATAACTTTGATGGGAATGTGAGTAATAGCAACACATTTGACAACCTCATTCTTCTTCAGCACATAAAAGGTGCGCTCAGCAAAAAAAAAAAAAAAAAAAAAAAAAAATGCTGGAAAAACGCTATGAAAAGAAAAAGGCATATTTTTCGCGTCTAAAAGCCCAACGGAAGGCCGAAAACAGAACAAAAGGGGAATTGAAGTCAATAAAGGAAGAAAACTAACAATGCCGAGTAAGCATTTCCTTATAAATTATCTTCTTTACCCACAATTTCTATAGCAAGTGTCACATTTTGTGGGAAATAGCAAAGCATATTTTGATGGAAACCATAAACGTCAGGCAGATAAGAAAAGAATTATCGCGAATATGTCACTTGTCACATTCAAGTCAAATATCAACATAATAACGTTGCTAACGATGACAACAATAACGCTGACAGAGTGGCATTAATATGGCAGAGGGGGCGGAAGGGGAACTATGCACCAAGGACAATGAGTACTGCCATGCACCGCTTAGCCATAAAGCCAAATAGTTATGTATGTATATGTATGTATATGGGGAGTTCCATGCCAAAACGGACGGGGTTCACACTTCATGTGTTTAATTTTTTTTTTTTCTAATTTTGAGTGTTGATGCATAAACTTAAATAATAAATAAATATGAAATTTGAGCTTGATTAATACATTTTTAAAAACTTTGCCGCCCAAAAACAAAAACAAATCGATGTAATAGTTTTCCAAATATCTCTAGAACGGGGCGAGGAAAAAACTTGAGTATAATAAAGTGTAAGGTTTAAGCTGCTGCAAAATTGCGTTGATTTTTAATATTTTTATGCAGACGCAAAACCGTTTTCAAAGAAAATTAAAAAAAATAACGTCAGTTTTGCATTCACTTAAAACTTGCAGTTTATTATACTAAAGTTTAAAACTGCATTAAAAAAAAATCGAAAAAAAAGTTTAAAAAAATTTAAAGTTGTAATGTACTCTTTTTACTGAATTTCGGTGTAAAAAAATGCATAATTATTCTAATTATAAAAATCAAATCATTGTAAAGTGCACCCCATAATACTATACTTAAATATTGCGCAATACCCAGAGCTACCATTATAATTATTTTTTTATTTTTTTTGTTTTTGAGATGGCATATCTTCAAAAACATTTTTTTTTTTGATTTGTATGTGAAAAATTTTTCAAGAAAAAATTATTAAATATTTTTTTTGAAGGAGAATTTTGATGTGAGTATGTGTAATTTTTTTTTTTTTTTTTCAAATTTTTTCCTCGCCCCGTTCTCGAGATATTTGGAAAACTATTAAATCGATTTGTTTTGGTTTTGTGCTGTAAAGCTTTTAAAAATGTATTAATCAAGCTCAAATTTCATATTTTTTATTATTTATGTTTATGCATAAACCGTAAAAATTTGAAACAAATCAAACTCATAAAGTGTGAACCCCGTCCATTTTGGTATGGAACGCCCCATATACATACATATGTAGCTAGGTATGTAGGTGCGCTACTGGCTGCGTGAGTATGGAAGTGAAAAATGTGCATAAATGGCGCCATTGTGTTCAAATATAACGAAAAAAGTTCAGAAAATCAAAAATAGAAGGTAGCTGAGCGCCAAACTAACTAACATATCCACATTCATACACGGTTATAAATGATATGTGATGAGCGATTGCTGTTCCACTTTCCGTAGCGCAATCAGCAGGAGAGAAAGCACTTGCACACCTTTTATTTGTTCATTTCCGTGGCAAATGGAAACAGTTGTTTACACCTGAAATTTCCTCGCAAATTCCTATTTACAGTGACTCAAACAAATGACCCAGTGTTGTTTTTTTTTTTTAAATATTCGTGATATTTTTGCAACTAAGTTTTTTTTGCAGTTTTATAGCCCTTTCAATTTTGATCTAATGAAGTGCAAGTTTCAAACAGCTAAAAAATCGCGTTGATTTTTGAGAATTTTATTTTTATGCTACTTTTTCGGGTTTTTTAATATAACAAGCGCAATTTAAAAAACTTGCGTTGATATTTTGAAATTTTGTTGCTCGATCTCCTGCGTTTTACTTCATAAGAAATTTATACTTATATTAAAAAAGTGCAAAAATCCGTCACCATAAAAAAATCAAAAAAAAAAATCAGCGCAATTTTTTAGCCGTTTAAAACTTGAACTTCATTAGACTAAAATTGTATGGGATATAAAACTGCGTACCCAGAAATTTGTAAAAATTCAGAATAAAAAGTTTAAATTTTAAGTTTTAAGTTTGATTGATTGTGATTTGCACGGTTTTGGTAAAAGCTTAGATGATATTTTTATACAAAAATAACAAAAAAAAAATTGCTCGAAAAACATTACGAGTATTTGAAGAAAATCAACACGTGGTCAATTGTTTGAGTCACTGTACTTGTGTACATATGTATATTAAAACATGTGCCCACTAATGACTAACATTTGTTTGCAGTCAAATCCTTTTCTTGATATTACCTTATACCGCATACGATCCTGCATAAAATAACGCATTTGTTTTAGGGGTTTCTGTGGCTAAGTGTTTGCTACAAATCTCAAAATTAGCATGCATTCATGAAAAGCATACGCTTCTTAGGTAGCATAATATCTTAGCTAGAAAATGTTAACTGATTTGTAGGTTGCACTGAATACATACATATGTATGTATATATGTATGTAAGCACCTGTACTATTTATTGCGTTTTAGGTAATATTGATGAGATGCACTTTTTTTATTTACTTATTAACGTATTTTTGTATTGTTGCTCCCTCCCAAAATTCATATGGCATCATTCATAAAAAATTAAATTGGATTTAAAGAGCTTTTTAAAGGGAGATTTCAAAAAACAAATTTTTGATGTATGAAGCATTCGCTGCTTTTTATAAATGTGGGTGTTAGTGAATATATTTCCGAAGGTATTTAGAAATTAAGTAGAGTATCGGTATTCTCCTTGAAATTTACTTTTTAATTTTATAACTCGAGTCTACATATCGCGCACTTTCTTCAAAGTTGTACTAATTCAATATTTGCTTTATCTTATAAATTTAATAGAATTGAGTTTCTTAAATAGGTGGCAACCCGCCGCAGTAAACTTTCTTATAGCTCTTAAGTTTAACACTTGTATTTTAATATTACACTTATTTTATCAATTTAAATGAATAAAATTTTCCAAACAGGTGGCGACCCACCGCAAAATATTTTCAGCAGTAAACTTACCTAAACCTCTTTAGTTTGATATGTATATTAAATTTATCTTATTAATTGAATTTAATTCAAATTGTTAAACAGGGTGCAATTTTCCACCAAAAATATTTTTAGGCTGTGAGCTTCCTAAAGCTCTTTCTTTTGACAGCCTTTGTGAACTCCGCATGTGACGACCCTCTACGCCAACACTGAACGAATAGAATTTACCCAGCACATAATCTAGTCCATGCCTTACAGCCGAGACGCATATGCTATCGAAGGTGGAATTGTAGAAAGAAGCACCCTCAGCGTCTACAAAAATGCCAAAGCCGAATTCTTTCTTAATTCTTAATGCTGGCATTGGTAATTCTGGCAACCAGGTTTTGCAGAGTCGTCTCACACAAGATTGCCCCGCCTGATAGGCATGTTGATGCACCTCTCTATGTCTCCTGACATTTCAGCATGAGGGCATTGTGTTAATGGGCCTGACGCTTTTTGGACTGTCCAAAATTTAAAAAAAAAAAAAAAATCGATGCTGAACTTTTTTTGTCCGCAGAAGAAGCGAACCTGACATTTCTATAGCCATACATATAATAATGTAGACGTGCGTCCACACGCAGTCGCAGTCGTTTCTTTCACCCATCTCCATTACTACACGAGGTTTTTTAGAGGAATATCGTAGCCCGAACAGCAGTCGTTCAATCTTCTTATGCATTTCTGTGACCAAATGGCCGCTGAATTAACTGTTCTTTAACTTGTTAGTCTGAACGCCTTGGCTATTAATTCTATTGGATACAGGTGCATCAGTGGAGGACTATTTAGAATTTGTGTTGATATTATACACAAACTGGCTAATATCTGCACAACTTCAAAGCTCGGGAAGTGTTTTCATGCGTACGTACAAGGGTGCGTTCACACAGAAAGCTGAGCGGTGCCGAGCGAAGAAAGGCGGAGCGAAGTTAACCTTCAGGTGTTCACACTCACCACATGGACTCATGAATTAAGAAAATGTGAAGTGGTTTAAAATTCAATGCATGCCATACAATATTATGTTGTTAACTTATGCCTACATACTATCTATTTCAGTGTACACGCATGCATATATAATGGTATAAATATCTAATTAAAAGTTATTACCACGTAGAGCAAAGTTAAAGTCGTGAGTGCACTTTTATCGTCTTTTAATAAATAGTCCTATTTTGGAAAATGTATGTACATATAAGATAAATAGTTTAAAGGCTTTAGAAGAAAACTATAGAAAATAATTTACGAAAGTAAACTCAATTCATGTGAATCTAATTTAGAGCCACTTCAAAAGCTTTTAAAAATGTAACAACTCAGGTTTCGTTGGAAGGATATTATTTTATATTTGGCCGAATTGTATTAGCTATGGTTTAAAAGCCTTTTAAAGCTAAGCAAAATTTTGGCAAAAATTCGTAGACGTTTCTGCAGTCAACAAACGTACACATATTCAGATATATATGTACATTAGAGAGGTCCAAAATAATAAAGTCGGAATTTTAATGCCGCCACCCCCTAGGATTGTTCTGAACCGAAAATAAATATACCCCTATTTTTTTATTTTGAAATCAAAAAATATTTAGGGAATGCTCACAGCGCTCAAAGTTTTTCATGTATTTTATATGGGGGAAAAAAAATTTCGCAAAAATGGTATAAAACTCTTCAAAATCAATATTTTTCAACCGTGGTTCTCTTCAGGAGACTTCAAATATTAATATCCAATTGTTTATTTAACTATTTTTTATGATTAAAGATTTTTTATTGGTCCCCCATTGCATTTTCTAGGACCTATAAAATATAGTTACCATGAAAAAATTGTTAAAGGAACAATTGGGTATTATTGCCGAAAATCTCCTGAAGCAAAGTTTTCCGATCGAAAAATATTGATTTTCAAGAATTCTACACTATTTCTACGAAAAGTTATTTTTCCCCATATAAAATACATTGAAAACTTTGAGCTCTTTGAGCACACCCTAATTTAATTTTTTTTTTATTTAAATAAAAAATTAAGCGTATATTTTTTTTTGGTATAGAACAATCCATTAAAAATGCGACCTTATTTTTTTTACATACAATTTTTACCACTTTAATGTACATACATACATATGTATGTACGTACATTAGTGCGCTTGTGCTTAGCTTTTCGTATATGTGTGTGTCTATGACTTTGATAAATATCACTTCCGCCAAACGCTATACTCCCAATACTGCGCCGATATAGCTTGCACTCACATATTCCCAATTCACTTTGCCCTCAGACACTTGCCATCATTTTTATAGTATATATTTGTAAAAATGAAGTTATTTTAATAAAAATTTGCATGGAACACGCAAACTATAACATAATAAAAATAGAGGTTTGTAGGCATTGCTAGATGTATATATGAACATACAGTCATGTCAAAAATAATGGGGACACGCCATTTTGACCAGTTTGGACTATTTTTCAGTTCATTATCGTATATAACAAAAACCAAGTAAGCGTAAATTTCAAACTGTGTTTTTTT
>NW_023458555.1:35584287-35601861 GCF_013731165.1 Rhagoletis pomonella | reverse complement strand
AACTTCTCTGTTTGCTTTATTTCTCGTCTGGCTCTCGCGATTTAAATTCATAAAAGCGATATTGTTTGTGATAACAACTTTTCATTTTCATCTGAAAAATCTGAAATAATGTTTTTTTTTTTATTTTTATATTATTGAATTAACCCTACTGTTTTTGCAAATTATTTCATTCGCGATTTATTTCTGCTTGACATCTTTAAGTTTCTTTTTTAGCGTTGTCTTCGCAAAAAAAAAAATTAAGAATACAGAAATATCCCTATTCCAATGTGCATCTTCTACATACAAACATACAACAAAAAACATAATGGCCATGATTTTCCTGATCAGCGAACAAAATTCTTTAATTAAACTTTCGCTGCGATTTTTCACATTAGATATGTACATTGTACATACATTTGCATAGCCGAAACGTACAACAAAAAATACTCAGTTACAACTGTAAATCCGTGTTAATATTTTTTTTCTACTACAATCCATCTATTTGCCAATTTTATTCATTAATATTTTTATAACAAAATTTATGCTCTGTTAAGCCAAAAACATAAAATCCATTCATTGCATGATGTGGACCGTGGTGGCTCAAGTGCCGCTAATATCAGCTAGAAGAAAAAAATAGAAAATTGCATTTTAACCCAAAAAAAAAAAGTAGCAATGCAATGGCGACTGATTGCAGCAACGCGTAATAACAATAAACAGCAAAAGCAAATAAAAATAAAATGGATGTCAATAAGGTTTTTTCGGTGCATTTTTTCTAATTCGGTCAGTTCAGTAGTGGCTGTTCTGTTCGCGTGGCTGGTTGCTGGTGTTAATGTAAAAACAATCAAGTGCGCGCAAGCGCATCCAACTGAAAGGGTGACTCAATGACTGCCTGGGTGGTAACTGAGTGAGTGAGTGAGTGAGTGACTGCCTGGCGGGCCGATTGATGTGGTCGATGTGCAGTTTTTTTTTTTTTTTTGTTTTGCTTTAAATTTAATTTTTTGCCACTGTCTATTTGCTTGGCTGCAAACGAAACCAATAATTAAAACAGTTATTGCATTAAAACTGCATAAGCTATGCTGAAATTGAGCACTGATGTGAGCTTTACGATTTGATTGCGAAACATACGAGTGCATACGTAAATGTTCTGCAATTTGTTGGATTTCAAAGTGAAATTTGTTGTCTGATTGTTGGATTGCATTTAATTTGAGTGCAGTCGATTGCATAAAATCCGATCAGCAGTGGTTATTGTTGGTATTAAGCCGATTATTGCTATTGTTTTCAGCAAATAAATAATAAGAAGGCTTAGGTAACGTGTTTGATTAAAATAAATGAATATATCGTGTCATCGGGATATTTGTATAAAAGAGATAAATAAACATGTTTTGAAGCACTCTTTATGATATAAAAAAAAATGCTTCGAAGCACAATTTTCAATGCGAATTCATGTTTACCAGTTGGCGCTTGGAAAAGTAACAGTACATTTACATATGGAAGATACCTTGCACCCTGTTTAGTACCTTTAGTTTCGATATTTTAAGCGATTTCCCAGTTCAAGAGAATGCTCCTTTCATTATTTTTTCTAATACAACGACGCATTATTATTTTATTGCGACCGTAAAGTAGAAAATTTTGAAAAGTTTATTCAAAAAATTTATTCCCAGAACATTGCTGGAATATACGGTATTTTAAATGGAAATTTCATCAGAAAAAATAATAATAACGGTATTCCCTTAAAATGAAAAATATTTCGAGAACCTCGAAAGTTTCGAAACTTTGACACAGCTGTCGAAATTTCTATGAAAAACTCGTGCCAAAATACCACATTTATTTTTATTTATCGGAAGTGTCTTATCAAAAAATACCAACTTATTAATTCATGCATATGTATGTACACATAAGTATGTACGTCCAATTCACTACACTAAGAAAGTGTATTGTTGTCCTTGAATCAGACATTCAATCGCATATGTTTCACATCTTTCATGCTTCACCCACACGCTTTGTGGTTGAATTATCTACTGCCGGCGAACAATGGCATGTGTCTATAAATATGAATATTTACTGTTTATAGAAAAGAAATTCTATAATCACCTTGAAAATCACGTATTGTGTGAAGCAATAATGACTAGTCATATCGCAATGCAAGGCAGCATTGAAAAGGAGACATCTCTGTTAATAAAAGAAATGTTAAAGATTTAGTTTTGTGAAGTCAACCATATTTCGGCACGATTCTGCTGACTGAGAGAGTGCGACTTAATAAAATGCAAAATGCATCCAACAAAAGTGTAAAGCAGAAAGGGAAAGCATAAGAAAAAACTGTAAATAGAGATGAAAATTTTCAATAAAATAATGTATTATGACTTATGGAAAATATCTACACAAAAAAAAATTGCATTCAGCCATAAAGGACGTGAGTACAAGAAGTGATATTAAATATTAAAAATTCAGTGTACTTAGAAGCCAATAAAGGCAATTCATTGATGGTAGAGCTGTTCGCACACGCGCAGATATGCAACGTGTCTCGAATAAGAATTTGTTTTTAGTGAAACAAACTTGGTTTCAATTGCGAAAAATGTTGTTCTGATACAACATTTGCATTGAATTTTGAACAGCTGTAAGCTTAAAATATGTATGCAAAATATGTATGTAAATTGCGAAAATGCGTAACTGACGTTTGTGCCAAAAATGAGAATTGCTCACCGGAAGTTTCAGGCATCAAGCTCCTTATTCATTCAACAAAATATCGATATTTAGATATAAAAGTTAGAGATAAATAAGTATAAAAGAGAGAACCCCTTTGAAGTAACAGTGATGTCACACTCCCCTATAAAATGTAGGCTACCTTACATACGAGGTTTTTCATTACATTCATACGAGGTTTTGTACTTTAAACGTCGATATGTTTCAGAATATGAATATGAATGAGATATTCATACATAAAACGAGCGTATACGAGCACATAGATGAATCGATAACGATTATGAACAAAATAATCGAAAAAATTATATCGATGGCAATTAAAACAATAACATTTATATCACCACGACGACACCAATTACAATGACATCGACAGAGAAATTAATATAATATCGATGTGATATCAACAAAATAACAATATCGATAACAGTAATTTCGTTAATAATTACATTGGCATCAATAATACCGATAACATTAGTATCAATAACAGTAACATCGATAACATTAATATCGATCATAATATCTATAACGATAGCATCGATACCAATAACAATAAAAATAATATAGACGAAAATATCAATAAAAATAACAAGAAAATATAATATCTCCTAAAAATGTAAGAGCTATAAAAATTATTATCGATAAAATGTATTTACAAAAAATAGTATCGATAAAAAATGTCGACAAAATATAATATCGATAAAAAAGCATTTATAAAAATTAATTTCGGTCAAAATAATATCGATATCTAGTAAATGCCCATAAAAAATATCGATAAAAATAATATTGACAAAATATAATATCGATAAAAAATAAAATATTTAGATAAAAAGTATCATCTAAGAAACAGCATCTGTAAAAAATGGCAGCTTTTAAAATTTAATCTCAATAAGAAATATCGATATCAATAAAAAATAATGTCGATAAAAAATATAATATTGACATAAATATTATCGATAAAAAATAATACTGATAAGAAATATCGACAAAATATAATATCGATAGTAATAATAACGATAAAATATAATATCGATAAAAAATAGCACCTATAAAAATTAATAGCGATACAAATACTTTCGATAGTAAATATCGATAAAAAATAATATTGACAGAAAATAAAAAAATATATCGACAGAAAATAATACCGACAAAACATAATATCGGCAGAAAAAAGTATCGTTAAAAAATAATTCGGTAACAATAATAATATCAATAGCCATGATGTCTGTGTTAACGATACCGATCGCGATATATCGAACAATATAAATTGACTATTGACTTTGGTTTTCAAGCTGACGAAAATAGTACGACATTATGTGGATGCTTTTGCAGCCAAACTACAAAAGAACAGTCGGTAAAATTACGAAATACACACACACATATCAACAACATGAACTCGGCATTTATCCGAGTTCAGCCAGGTCGATTAAAAAATACGCGACCCCATGCAGAGTGTTGTTAAGTTAAAAAACTACTCTATTGTGAATCGTTCATAAACTCTTAAAATATGCATGCATATACCTACTTTTTGCACAAATTTTACATAACATAAGTAATGCGATTACCACTGCTTGCTGCCCTCTGAACTACTTAATTTCAACTAAATACAACAACTTCTCACATCAGCTTCTTCATAGACAATAAATGAATGTCCGCATTTGCATATTTGGTTTTAGTGTTTTCACACACTACAACACCAGCACTTACTGTTTTAGTTTGCGTATATTCACATTTATTTTTTCTTGCAAGACTCTCACCTACTTGGCAAGCAGTTTACATTCTCTTAACCACAGAGTACACATATATTCATTTAACAAACCAAAGAACTCTGCTTAAATTGCCAACTAATCCCCGAACTTATACTCACTCACTTTCATAGTGTTTGTCCATTTATGCAATGTGGTTTAGGCAACCAAGTTGCAGCTGTTATGCAATGGAATCACACACTTCTCTCGGTAAGCTTATTTTGTTTGTTCTGTACACATACGTATACGATACGGTGACCATATTAACCAACGTAAAATAAAGAACATTTTTTTTTTCAAAATGATTTGGGAATACATATGTACATACAAATTGAATGATAAAAGTACCTTACCCATATCGTAATTTAAATCAAATATTTACCAGTTAATTATATTATTTAATTGTACAAGTTTCCCTGCTGTGGCGAAAAATTAAGCCAAATCTTTTCAATAACTTCGCCATCCTTTGATACCAAAACGCATTTACCATAATTCATACTGCATGACGAAGCCAGCACACAGTGGTTCAAAATTGAAATTTAATGGTCATAATTCACCGGAGTCTTTATTTTGCAACCACTTTTTTACTAAAAACAAAAAAAAATATTTATTTTGGTGAACAATTTTCTATAACATTTCAAAATTTTTTGTGTGTAATTTTTTTTGTTTTGGGAGAACCATACAATTGTTCTCAACTAGTTTTTGTTATGTAACATTTATTAACTGGAACAGGAGAATAAATTTTCTTCAAAATTGCTACTTTTTCTGCATTTTGTACAAAAATATGTTATATAATCAAATAAGAATTCAAAAATCAGGCTCAACTGGTCTCTGGCAAATATTGTACCTAAGCTTTCATAAAAAAAATAAGAAGTAATCAAATTAAGTGAAAAATTAAGGCTCCAGTGAATTACGAACACTAAATGCCGGTTTTGAACCACTGTGCAGGAGGGGGTTTATCTTCTTTAAGTGGAGCTGGAAACTCAGCGTGCAACACGATCCTGGGCGCAACTTTCCCTCTTCCTTATAGATTGTACAAAGATTGCCGATTAAATAGAAACCCTTAAGTGGGGTGCGAAACAAACTGGCGAAGGTTTTTATAATATTTTTTAAGGGGCATTTTTTTCATATTCTGTGTTTACAAATTTACCTCTGAAAAATGCAGAGCTGATTTAAAGGACAGTTTAAGAAATAAAGGACAAAAGGCGTCCTTTATTTTGAAAAAAAATTATAAAGGACAGGGGGTTAAAATAAAGGACTGTCCTTTAAAATAAAGGCCGGATGGTCACCGTAGTATACAAGTATGATTATAGTATGCATGCATAGATGTTATTTCAATGCTGTGGTCATCACTACTTTTAAATACTTTTTTTTTTACTAAATCACTGTCTTGTTGATTCATGGGTTGTGCAGTGTCTACTACTGTTTTGCATAACTAAAAAGGAGTTTGTGGCTACATCAGCTGGTAAGACTATAGTAGGCATTAAGCCAGATATGTTCGCTATGAGTGGCTAAGTCGTTTATATTTATTTGTGTTTAATAGAGCTGCCTCAAAGCTTAGATAGATAACGTTTTTCTCGACAATCCAAGATAACAGTTTTGTTTTTCGATAAACTTTTATCTGCCCTAAGGAACAAACAATGGTTTTTAAAACTAGTCGCTATGTTCTTAGAACTTTTTTAGAGATTTGTAGCATAGAGAAGAAATAAGTTTATTTCAACTCAAACAAAGATCAACAATGCTTATTTACGCGACTTATGGAACATACTGCCTAAAAGTATGCAACACAACGTCACCGAAGCGAAGCACTTGTAGGCGTTTCTCAAATGGCACAAGCCGTAGCTTATTAAAGCACATAATAAGTTTCTGAAGTTCCCCTTTCTATTGATGACGACCCTGGAAAGCGTTCGAAGGACTATGGATTTGAAAGTATTCACCTGGAATGTTCGGAGCCTTAATGTGGAAAGATGCATATGCACGGCTGATTGCGGTGCTTGCGAATACAAAATGCTGAGGAGGCAAGGCAAGCAATGCGGAGGAAGTTACGACGTCTGTAACAGCGTACTGCATTCCACCCATGCCCCGACGGAGAGAATGACAAAATCCCTTATACAGTTACAGCGCCAAACGGTTAGAAGAATAAAATGCACTAAGCATTATACCGTATGGCCTGACAACCGAAACAAAGCAAGTTATGAATAATACTTTAAGGAGATACCTAGCAAAATGAAATGAACGATGATTATGAAGTGGTCCCTAGAGTTGGTACAGGTAGTTTTATAAGGCGATTCTGGCTAAGATAGGCAAAATAGTTTGAAAGATTTTGTTTATTCTGGCACGAAGATAATACAACAAAAAATCTCCCTTGCCAACTTTAATGGTGAAAAGCTCTTTTGACAGAAAGTCTTGTGCATGTCCCAAAAGGAGATGGGTTTAATTTTGCTCCCGCTCGACCGTGTACATGGCGTGCCAGTCGAGAGATCCGAGGTTCGAATCCTCGAGCTGCGGATTTTTTTTTTTTATTACATTTTTTCTTCTTTTTTCTTTTTTTGTTTTTTTTTTTTTTTTTTTTAATTATTTTTTATTTTATTTCCTTTTTTATTTTTTATTTTTTTTTTGGGCTTTAATACTTTATTGAATTTTTAGATTATATTGTTTTGAAAACGAAAATATGTTTTTCAATGCATTTAATTTTGAGAAACATTTTTATATACATATATATTTTTTAATTATAACTTTTAATTAAATTTTATTTTAATCTTTTTATTGGTTACATTTTTTTTTTAATTTCATTTCATTTTTATCTTGTCTTTTTTGATGTAATTTTCTTCTAATTTTTTTATTTTATTTTGAAATAAACTTATGTAATTCCATCGACTTTTAGGTACATTCATATTTTAATTTTTTAATTTATTTTATATTTTTTAATATACATATATACATACATTTTTTTTCTTTTCTTAGTAAATTTTTTTTTATAATTATTTTTTATTTATTTAGTTTCAGCAGCAGACCTTTCGAGTAGTCTTTCGAAAGACAGAAAAGAGGTCTTAACATAGTTGCCAGAACTGCTGCCAGAAAATTATTACGAAAGTATTTTGTCGTCCGAAAAATTGTGGTGAGTCGAAAGACAATTGCCCAGTTAGTCTCGTTACCTACTGTTCTCGCAACACAAACTCTTTTTCTTATCTTCATTTGAGCTAAGGAAAAATCTCCCTTTTTTTTAGTTATTTAATAAATAAAAAATATGAAATCCCCATTAGAAACTATTTTAAATGACATTAGACAATGATTACTCAAAAGACCGATACTACACATTTTAATACATAAATAATTCTGCATTTTATGGCAACATCAGAAAAATTGCATTTGTCCCTAAGCCATTTGTTAAACAAAAATTTATGAACGTCTGAGCGTAAGCAGCAAACTGTTGCATACCAATAGGCGGCGGGCACATGTGAGCTTCACCAGCAGGCAGATCCAAACACTTTCACGCTTAGTGCACTTGCAAATTGGCATAAATTGAGAAATTTGTTTGCCAACTATACAAAATTTGCGCCACAATACATAGACCGTAAAAATCAAAAGCCAACAAGAGTTTAAAAAAAAAAAAGTAAAAGAAGGCAGTAAACAAAAAACTGCAAGCCGACAGGCAGCAAGGCGCTACGGTGCCAAGATCACATCGCAGCCATACAAATATGTACGTAATAGGGAATCCACTTGGTTCAGCAGACAATTGGGCAAAATTACTGGGCAGAGTGCTACATATCGAAATCAAAATATTGATTTTCAATTTGGGTGTGAGACAAAGCGGCAGGAGAAACCGGAAAAGGCAATGGAGACAGGCGGAAAAGCACCACTGCAATGGAGACAGAAAGAAATCCATACATAACAAATAGCCAAAATTTGGCAAATGCACAAAAAATGCATAGTCAGGAAGCATATAAAAAGGACAAATGAGAAAGGAATAAAAGACGACTAACAAACAGTGCCAACCAAATGTTTAAGGACATGCGAAGTGCGAAAGTGATGAGGAAAATGGATGAGTGCATAGCATTTGAAGCCGTATTAAATAAAAAGGAAAGCTTAAAAGCATTGAAAAGCAATTTTGCGGCTAATAAATCCGATTTACTTTGCCAATAAATTGTGCCAAGCAACATACAAATGGGCTAAGCAAGCAAGGGGAAGTAGGGTGAAAATATAGTGGGTTCACACAGCGCACTCACTAGGAGTCGAGAGCGCGGAATAGACAGGAGCCAACTGCAACCTGATGGGCTAATGCAATAAAGGGAATACATACATATACATATACATATCTAAACAAAATGAATGTCAGCAGCAATGAAGCAAACGAATCGACGACAAGCATACAAGCAGTCCAATGTCAAACAAACAGCAGCACAAAACAACTGGCTAACTGTATGTGTTAGTGTGCTTAGTTGCTAATGACGGCAAATCGAAGGCAACGTTTGAACACCTACATAGAGATTCAAATGTAAGTAGATACAAAATATGCAGCTGGACATAGTGTCCACTGGATTTAGGAGTTGCAAAGTTCTAAAAGCTTGACCAATAAATGAGCTGCCCTCCCTGCCGGCGTGCGCACAGGGAGTCATAAGTGCAATTGCAATGCGAACTACAAAATTTGTAAACCGGAAATCGAATGTACATTTTCGAAGAAATAGTCAATGGGCTGTAATGGACAGCGAACTAGTGGGCGCTCATAGCAGGCACACTCACACACACACACACACACAAGCCACCTTTTATGCTAAATACATTGTAAATAGTTAGGCAAGTGGTAGGCCGAAAAGCCAAATGCTATGGTTGCTATCCAGTTTAAACAAGTATGAAAGGTAGTAGTAAAGTTGGCTGACTGGTTGCTGCATTAAGGTTGTGTCATTTAGACTGTAAATTTTGGAGGACATCGAAGGCAGCGTTTAGCATATACACAGATAAGCAAATATACGAACATGGACATTTACATAAACGCCTACATCGCTAAGCCACTAAAGTGATGGGAGAGCCAAGTCAGTGGTTGACACAGCGGTTTAGTAGGTATAAATTTTGAGGTAAATTGCAAAAACTATGTGTAAGATTGTACGATTAGAGTACAAAATTTTCCACTAGGAGGAATTTAATTTAAATTTCCGCCTATAAGCAGGCTATTTGGGTATATTTGTAGTAGGGATTTGGTGGTTAGAAGAGGAAAAACAAGTGTACTTCTGAATTGTGGCGACAGGAATGCACAGAGCCACTTAAAATCGCTAAGGATTAACTAGACGTGGTATTAGGGAAACTATTTTTGGTGAGCAATGTTAGCAATTTTTTTCGGAGTCAGGAATTTGGATTACTGAATCCGAATATGAAGTCGAAATCCAGAGGTTATCGCGGTTTTTCTTCTAATTGGTTAGTTCGTTATAAATGCTATGCCATCTTGGTAACAAGCTGCCACTTTAAAACCCACACTAAGCCTACAACCACTTAGCGGTAATTACATATGTACTTCAATATACCAGTGTTCGCCCAGCGGTTAAATTTATTCAACTATAACACAGGCCAACAAAATTTCAAAAAAAAAAAAATGTTAGCCGAGCTTAAATATAGCACATACAGATCTGAAAAAAGTTTGCCCTTAGAAGCATTAAATTCAATCTAACCCTGAAATTATCCGAGACGCTGCATGGAAACGGAAATTTGTGAGATAATAAGAAAAAAAGAGCTCTGAATACAAAAATCATCTGCTGAAAATATTGCGGAAGATACAATGCCAAGTGGATGAGCTAGTGCTGGGCAGTGATAATACCAAAAGTACTCAGAACCCGATTCTAAAAAGGATCGACAGTACCCGATTTTTAAAAGTATCGATACTGAGTAGTCCATAGTAATCAGAACTCACAACAGAACGCGAAGCTAACTCAGAACTTAAAAGAACTCAAAAGTACTCAAAAATACCCTGTTCCAAATAGTATTGGGCAGTATCGATACCAAAAGTACTCAGAACTCGATTTTCAAAAGGATTTGCGATTTTTTAAAGTACTTAGTAGTACTCCAAAGTACTCAGTAGCACTCCAAAGTACTCGGTAGCACTCCAAAGTACTCAGTAATCACAAAAAGACTCGAAACTACCGAGAGCTTGAAAGTACTCAATACTCAAATACACTCTGTTCAAATCATCACTCTGATACATGTACTCAGGATTCAACGTACTTTAAAGTACTGAGTTCAAGTTTCAATAGTTTTCAAGTATAATATTTGTACCCAGTACCGTTAGCCATTCATTTGACGTAATTTGGTATTAATATATTAATTTAAATAAGGAGATATCTACACTAAGCATTGAAATGTTACCCACAATATGTGTATTTAAAGAAAGTATTTAAAGTATGTATGTAAAAATACCCAATACTTAAAAGTATCGATACCAAAGAACTCGATACTTCACAACACTAGGACGAATGCCCACAAAACACGCTTGACAGCCCCAATTTCTCGACCCGTCGTTCAAGAACTGAGGGCCGTTTATATATGTAAACTATGCTAACGTGTTTAATTCACTAAAATCAACACAACAAAGCATCCACACTCACCTGTACATCAAAATTAGGCGGTTGTTGCTGCAATAAATTTCCTGGAGATTCAATTTGATTTGGTCCTTGTGTCTGATGATTCATCATGGGGCTCTGCAAGATAGCAAAAATTATATGTAATTTGTGTAAGAAATTTATTATTCAAATTATTTTGTATTTTATGTGTGTATGATGCCTACCTGTGCCATTTGCATGCCACCGACACCATTCATTACGGGCGGTTGCAGTTGACCCATTTGCATTTGATGTGGTGGATACGAATTCATTTGTGTGCCAGGACCACCGCCTTGATGATCCATGGAATTGAGCATATGATTGAATGGATGCGTTGGAAAGCCACCATGTTGGCTGGGATCGAGTAGTGTGGGTGGACGTGGCAGCGTTTCTTCAGCTGGTGAGGGCTGACGGGAGCCAGGTGTGCGACTACAAAGAAAAAATATACGTAATGGAATAAAATTAAAGCAAATTTTAAAGGCAATAAAAAGTATGAAATTATTGTATTTTTAACAGTTGTCCACAACATAATAGGAGTGCGATATTTAGATTAGTTTTCTTTTGTTTATTTAATGTGAATTAATTTCTAATTAAAACCATATACAGTGGGGCGCAGAAATGAAAACACGGTAATTTTTGTGAAATATTTGCTAGGTTTTTAAAGTTAAAACTTTTTTGTTATATAAATTAAACTTTCAAACTTTATACAGAGCTTAGAAAAATTTAACAAATTTTCATTAAAATTTTAACTTTTTATTCCGATTTTTTCTCATATAACAAGTGCAATTTATAAAAACTGGCGTTGTTTTCTTTTTTGTTTAATTTTCTTTGCAAACGGTTTTGCGCATTTTCTCGATAAGAAATTCATGCTTCTATGGAAAAAAAAGTGCAAAAATACGTCACCAAAAAAATCAACGCAATTTTGCACTTTATATACAAAAATTCAATGGGTACCACACTGCATACTCAAAAAAAAAATACATTCAAATTTTGAAATTTGAATGAAAACCATGAACCATTTTTTTATGGAAAAAAAAAATTTGGTTTAAAAATCTTACCAATTTTTAACAAAAATCACCGTATACTCATTTCTGCTCCCTGCTATATGTACATAAAAACCAGATTCAAACTTTGTGCATACATTTAAAAAAATTCAACAAATTTTCACCAAAACTACAAACTTGGTATCAGAATTTAAAAAAAAAAAATTAGGTTTGCAATTTTATAGCCCTTCAATTTTATTAAGTGTCAAGTGACTACAAAACACCGTTAATTTTTGTCATTTTTTTTTTAGTATTTTTTTAGTTACAAAAGGTATGTACGACAATTTTATATGGAAGAAAATGCCTGGTATCGTCAACAAAAACAAGTGAAAACCTAACTACTATTTTTTTTAGAAACTACAAACACTTATTAAAATTTAATTTGAAATTTTGGTGGTAATTGTCGAATGTTTATATGTATTTTTTGGAAAAATTTATAAACACTAACTAAAACAAAATATCTCACTCCTATTATTCTAGTAAAACTGTAGATACATATGTATGTATTTATGAATGTATGAAGTATTATTTATTTAATTGCCTGGCTCTAAAACATGGTATCGCAATTGTTTTACGCTACAGTTTGCAAAGCACTACTGACTTCAACAAAACAGTTTGAGTGCCAACGAGGCCGAAGTTTGCATCGCGGCTGCTTAGCAAAGACATATACCAAATGTACTAAAAAAAATTCACACAAGAATTTTTGCGATACAAAAATTGGGACAGCTAAATGGCCAAAATCAACAAGGCAGTAAACAACATACAGTGGCTGCTTAACTCGTTTGGGACAATTTGTACTAAATACTACCCTCTCTGGTAAACAAATTACTCGAATGCTCGCAAATGTATCTAGTAAGTTTTCAAAAATAAAATTTAAAAAATCTATTTTGCTTGTTAATAATCGTAACACTTTTTAATGCAGCAATATGCCACATGTACTTGTTAAACGGATGCAAGTCATTTCAAATTCCCATTTCAGTCAAATTTTACAGCTCGCTTTTAAATGCAGTCTCGTGATTATTTTTCATATAAATTAACATACATAAATATTGCCAAGCAAGATAAAAAAAGTGTAAACTAATTACATATATCAATAATATCTGGCTCGTATATTTAGTTTTATTTACGGTGCAATCAATATGTATTAGTAATAATATAAAAACAAATGAGCTGGCTACTAAAATTAGCACAGCACACGTCGACTGCCATAGCGAAATGATGAATTGCCAAGTAATCGTGCAATGACTGTTCGCGTGCACACACAACCGTGACAAATGTATGAATGTCATTAATAAATAACGATTTAATTTGTTTTAGGATAGGTCGGTTATAGCGAACGACTGAATGAGGAAAAATAGTTAAACAAAAATTAAGGCAAATTAGAATGGCATGCAAGTGTGTGTAATAATTGATAGCTGCAAATTCATTGAAATGTAATGGCGTTTTCGTTTCTACCGAAAAATGCCACCTCCTCATTGCCCTCTACTGCACAAACACTAAGCACCAGGCAATGAAAAGGCAAAATTTTTTTTAGAAGCGAAAACATCATAAGATAAAGTTAAAGTTGAGATAAAGATTAAAGTTGAAGTTACGGTTAAGATAAAGACAAAGATGAAGATGAAGATGAAGACGAAGATGAAGAGGAAGATGAAGATGAAGATGAAGATGAAGATGAGGATGAAGATGAAGATGAAGATGAAGATGAAGATGAAGATGATGAAGATGAAGATGAAGATGAAGATGAAGATGAAGATGAAGATGAAGATGAAGATTAAGATTAAGATTAAGATGAAGATGAAGATGAAGAGGGAGATAAATGGCCCATTCCATACGGATTCGACGAGCAAAAAATTCTGCCTTCGATTTATTTCAAGCTTTGAGGTCATAATCTATACATTGAATTTCATGAGACCCGTATTTTTTCTCTTTTTCCCGAAAAACCTTTCTGAAGCCCGTGCCAACAGTATTAAAGATTAGGTCGTAAAAAGATATTTAAAAAAATCAAATGTTTACATTTTTTAATTCATTTTTTTCAATATGTGGGGAATTTCTTTAGCTTACAACCATGCCGAGGTGGTAATAGATGATTCCCATTGGCCACAGTGGCTGCCCACCTACTTTTCGGCCAGATAAATATTTTTTTTGTTTTTATAAATACATACATGCAAACATACTAGTCGCGCCTCTCACTGAGTTATTCACCAATTTATGTGTCTTTGACCATGAATAAATTATTTGGCAGACTTTTCATATTTCATTTATAATGTTATTCCCAACAACCTTACCAATTGTTCAGCTCTATGGTAGGTTTACAGCAATGAGGTAGGTATCTACGGCCTTCAAAGATACCAAAGATCCTTTTAGATCGCAGGGTCCGTAGTTCTATTGTAGACTACTAATTAACTATTTACCTAAAAGCTACAGCCCGCGACAAAAGATAGCATAGATTATGTAGCAAAAGCCATAAAATTCCAGATTTCAAAATTTTAACAATTCAACAAAGTTTCAACCGAATTCCAAGATTTTTAATTACAATTTCTAGAAAAAAATTGGTATGCAGTACAGTGCCTATTACATTTTAGTGCAATAAAGAGCCGGCAACCGTTTCCAAAAATATTTTTGAAATAAACCATTCTTAAACCATATCAAAGTACATATTTCAATTAACTTGTGAATTAAATTAATTTTGAATTTCTAATTCAGTGGCAACCTTCGCCAAAAATATTTTTGAAATATATTTTCCTCGTTTGACATCCATATTAAAATATATCATTTGGATTGTTAGTTTAGCTGATTTTTAATTACTAAATAGGTGGCAACCCTTTGAAACAGTGCTTTCGAAATGAAGGTTTCTTAGACCCCTGGCACATTTGATTACCGTATCAAATATTTCATTTAACTTGTAAATTGAATTAATTTTGGATTCCTAACCAAAAATTCCTTCGCCAAAAATAATTCAGAAATATACCTTTCTTGAAATTCTCTGGTTTGATATCCATATTAAAATATATCATTAAGCTTCTTAATTTAGGTGATTTTTTATTTCTAAATAGGTGGCAACGCTTTGAAAAAATGTTTTCGGAATAGAGATTTTTTAGGTGGCAACCCTCTGCAAACCCAATTTCAAAATAAAGCTTTCTTAAGCTTCTCGCTTGGAACACTGGTAAAAATATTTAATTTAACTTTCTAAAGTGATTTCTATATTCTGAATAGGTGGCAACCTCCTTCAAGTTTACTTCGAAATAAGTAAATCGTTTTAGAATGACTTTCGTTTGACACCCTCAATGTTGCAATATTATATTTAATCTTTAGTTAATTTTCACTTTTGAAAAGGCCGGCATCTGTGTTCTAAAGATATGCTTATGTTAATACATGTCATAATAACTATCTGGGTGCCAAATTTCATTGAAATACGTTCAGTTGATTTAGCGTGAAAGAGCAACAAACATATTCACACACTCACGCACTCGCAAACTTTCACATTTAGATACAAAAAATACTACATATAAGTAGGGTAGTAGAATTAAAGAACATTAAACAAACAAAAGAGAAAAATATGGAGTCAAGACTAGAGAACATTTTGAGGTGCTATCGTTTTGTCGCGGGCCGTATCTGGTTATCTGAATTGAGTGTAAACAAAAGACTTAAGAAGCGAACTTCGTGGGGTAGCCCACATACTACTTTTGATTCCTAACAAACACAGTAACAGTAATAAAAACTAAATTGAAAATTTTAGTATAAAGTCCTAGCAGAAACTTAAAACACAAAAATAAAACAGAGAAATTCACAAGAAAAAAAAACAGACACCACGCGCCACATAATATTTAGCACATTTGCACAACATTTAAAATTTTTATTGGCAAACTGCATTAAAGCGAACTCTGACTGTGCACACTGATGCGACCGCAATCACCGCCCATCTCTTGCCCCAAAAAGCACACAGTCCAAAAAAAAAAACGATAAATACTACTGAAGTAAGTATACTGAAGCTGCACAAATTGCCTACAAAAGCTGCGACTGCTGCTGCTGCTGCTGCTGCTGCTGCTGCCGTTACAATTGTTCGCCTGCTTATTGTTAATACAAATTTATTTTCTCTTTCCTCATTTTGCACTTTGCATTCATGTGTTTTTCATTTTCTCAGCTCGCCTTCCTCGTTTTGTTTGCCATCTGCGCGCCGCTCTGTTGGCTGACTTCCCGCCTTTTTTCTCAAGTCGTATGCGCTTGCTGTTGCTTGCTGCTTTTCTGCTTTTTCCCCCATTTAGCTTTGCATTTCTTTGACTCTGTTTTTGTGTTTGCATTTGCTTTTCTTTGACTTTACTGCGTTGTTAGGTCATTAACACACAAACGCTGCAGCGCTGCCAACAACAAAGAGCTTTTGTGCTCTGTGCTGCTTTTTTTAAAAACAGCTGCTGCCCAACTTGATTGGGTATGTTAGTGTATGTGTGTGTGTTTGTTAGCAGCCGGCAAACAGAAAAACGTGTTGTTGCTGGGGCGTGAGTCAGTCAGTGACACAACAATCAACGACTGGCAGCTGTTGCCGCCAGCTGATTTGCTGATTCGTGAACCATATAAGATGTCACTACGTACGACACATGTGTTTGAGGTGTAGATGCTTGTGTCAGATTTATTATCCGACTTTATTTTATGCATACTTTATAATTGCATTTTTCACGTTGGCGCTGTTTTAGTACATACAAACATACTACACATATTTATTTATTGACTGTAAATGGTGCTTTTTAGATTACGCACAGACAATTTTTTGTGATTTACTATATTTAATCATTCGGTTAATACAGTATACAAAGTGAGGCCAGGCTGCCAATAAAGGTTTGTTCTAGGTTTGACTAATTTATAGCAATTTTATTTTTATTTGTTACTTTTTTATTTGTCATTTATTTTTGTTTATAATTTAATATTTTTTGTGTTTATGTTCTACTCCATGCTTTTATCTATAATGCATAATTGGGGGTTTATTTTTGTTTTGTAAATATATTCCTTTACCATTTGTTTGCTTTTTTAACTTTTTTTAAACGCCTCCTCTTTTACTAATTGCATTAAATTTTATTTACATACTTATTTTTAATTTTTCATGCCTCCTTATTTTTTTTTTTGTTTTTAATTTGTATCCTTTTTTCATTTTATGTGTATGTTTTTATTTAAATATCTTTTATTTCATTTAAATATTTCCTATTTTATTTTTTTAATCAGATATTAGATCGAACTATATTTTAATTGAAAATTATTTAAAATAAATAAATAAACATAAGCTGCTAACTATATCATTTTGAATTTTGCCACTATCTTATTGACCGCGGCTGTATGTATATTGCTTACTTTTGTATTATATATTATTTTTATTTGTATATGTAATATATGCGTTTATGTTTTTATATATTTTTTTTGTTCATTTTTTATTCACTTATTGTGTTTTTGTTCCATTTATTTACTATATTTTTATTTTATTTATTTATTATGTTTTTATTTTATTTTTTATGTTTCATTTTATTTTATTTTTTATGTTTC
>NW_023458555.1:35549174-35584277 GCF_013731165.1 Rhagoletis pomonella | reverse complement strand
TTTTATTTTATTTTTTATGTTTCATTTTATTTTATTTTTTATGTTTCATTTTATTTATTTATTATGTTTTTGTTTTATTTGTTATGTTTAATTTTATTTATTTATTATGTTTCATTTTATTTATTTATTATGTTTCATTTTATTTATTTATTGTTTTTATGATATACTTATATTTATTATGTTTATATTTATTACCATTACTATTGCGCTATTCCTTTTCTTTCTTATTATTATTTTTATTTCATTAAATTTTCTACATTTTATTATATTTTCTATATTATTATATTTATTCATATATATTTTTCTTCATATATTTCTTACTAGCCGGGCACGGATACGCGAGGCTTCGCCACGCGCTGAATGTTTGCATATGTATGTACATATGTACATTTACGTATTTGGAGAAAGAAGTCATATGTCATCATGTACTTCATTTATTATATACATAAAAAATCTTGTGTAAATCCGTTCAGCAGCGTGGTTAAAATATCTCGCTTTTCCTTTATACTATGTATAGAAGATATTAATTTTAAATAAGTGGCAACCCTACTCAAAAAACTTAAAGTTTTTGTACATGCGAAGGCCATGCACTTTCATTTGGTATCTTTTTTTTTATCCAACGAATGGTGAAGATCTTATAGTTTTTAAACGGGTGGCAACTCTACTAAGAAAAATAATATATTATTATCATTGACAGTGACGGTGCAGAACTGACGCCTACGTTTATTAGGATTGAATATAGTAATTTTATTAACAGATTGACAGCGCTATTCAAAAAAATAAGTCTTTAGTGATTTTCTAGAGACCAATCGCTTTCATTTCAGTTTTTGAAATCCAACGAACGGTGCGGATCTTATAGTTTTTTAAACAGGTGGCAAGCAACCCTATCGAAATTCTAAATAAAAACGGTCACTCTCTTATCGATAGAGAAAGGCTCGACAAAATCCGTTCAGTAGCTTTCGAGATTACCGCGTACCAAGAATCTCGACTTTCCTTTATACTATGAATGGATTATGTTTCATTTTATTTATTTATTATGTTTTTATGATATTCTTATATTTAATATATTTATATTTATTACCATTACTACTGCTTTATTACTTTTCTTTCACAGTATTTTTAATTTTTTAAATTCCTTTCTTTAAATTTTCTACATGTTATATTTTCTATATTATTATATTTATTCATATATTTCTTATTATTTTCTTGGATTTTTATTTTTGTGTTATTTTTTATTATTTTTTTCATATTTCATTACTTTTCTATTCTCTATATTTTTTATTATTTCCAAATATTTTTATATAATTTGTCTTATTTCTATTAGTATTTATTTAGTTTTTAGTTTTTTTATTTTATTGTTTATTTCATTTATTTTATTTTATAATTATTTTATTATTTATTACTTGCATATTTATAGTTTTTTATTTATTACTTATTTATTTATAGTTTTTGATTTATTATTTTTATTATATTTTATTTTTTAAGTTATTTGGCTTTATATAATTCTCAGCATTATTTAAATTTTCCTTTTTTCTATATTTTTGATTACACATTTATTTCAGGTATATTTATTTTTTAAAACACTTTTAAACTTTTTATTTCTTATTTTGAACCGACTTCACAAAAAGGATAAAAAAAAATATTCCAACAAATTGATTTTTTATGTATTTTACCGCATAACTTTGGACAACGTTAGCCGATTTTTAAAATCCTTTTTTTTTAGGGAAGGTGTTACTTCACAGGTGGTCCCATACTAATTCGGCTTAAATCCGATTATTAGATTATGAAGAAATTACCGATAATCTTAAATTTGTGTAAGAGAATTGAAGTCGTTTTTGTTTTTTGCTTAAAAGTTACTTGTTATTTTGTTTGTTATGTGTTTGTGTTCAATTAAATTGAAAGATTTTTCCATCTTTGGAATATATGCCATATGTTCGTTTTCTTTTTCTGAGGAAAAGAAGATAAGCCAAAACTAAAAATATTTATTGAGTACATATTTAAATGAAATAATTTCCCTAATGAGGTTGCATTACATTTTTATTACCAATAAGAATTATCTCTGAACAGTAAATAAATATTTTACTGATAATGCAAATCCAATTACATTATCAGTATTTTTGCTGCAAATTCTTTAAGTCGTCAGTAAAAAAAATATTTTTACTGGAATTTTGTTTTAGTAGTCAGTAAAGAAATATTTTTACTGCAATTTATTTCAGTAGTAAGTAAAAAAATATTTTTACTGCATTTTTACTATTACTGCAAAGTGCCCATCTATTTTTAATTGTATCTAATTTCCTATTATATATATATTTTTTTTGTTAAAGATTTTTTTCCCCCGACTTTCTGTACGTGGGTGTTGAAGATAGATTCAATGGATTTTATCTTACCACATTTACATGTATAATTACTTGTGTGTCTGTTGGGAATTTTCCTATCTATTTTAAGCTAAAAGAAGCTAAAGATCAGGTCCTGATGACAATGCAATATGAAATACAAATTAATACGTTAGGTGGCGCAGGAATCGACATATTCGTAAAACGTATCTCTTCAAAAATCATTAAAAATGTGTTCACCTCAGCCAGAAAAAAATTCCAAACCAAAAAATACAAAAACTAAACTTAAATAAAACTTTGTTTTCGTAACTAAACTCCAAACAGTTCAATCTACACAAAGTTTCGGACTCATTTCAAGGCTTAACCAAATTAGGCACAATTATTTTCCGGAACACAAACCAACGCCAACAAACAAGTAAGCCACCAATGCCAACAAATAAACCGCGCGTTAACCTTCAAACAAAATTAAGAGGAGCGACACACAAAGAAATAATAAACATTTGTACAAGAAGTAAAAAAAAAAAATATAATAAAATGTAATACACAAATTATCGCACTGAAAAAAAAATAAAACTATTTGCCTGCAAAAAACTACTAAACATTTTTATATTACAGCATTAGGTCAACCGTATACGGACGCAGCATAAATTGAGAAGTTAAAAAAAAAAAAAAAAGTTCGAAGAAAAAAACTAACAATAAGGGCACATAGAAGAAGTTTCACTTTTAGCTAGGCCGCGCTACCAAAAGAAAGAAAAACGAAACACCAAGGAAGAAGGAACGGAGGAAGATGTGTTTATCAAAAGAGATGCTAATTGTTTAAGGTGGCTTACTTTCGAAGCAGCGCCCATTGAGCCGCAAATATTTAGCACACGCAATGCAAATGCACAAGCACACTTACACGTAGGGGAACACAAACAAAAAAAGGTCGCGGCAGCAGCGGATACAAAGTAGGCACACAAAATAAAGCGAAAGCGCTTTCTGAGGCCCAAAACCAAAAAAAAAAGGAAAAGAAGGCAGCATTTTCGTAACAAAAAATTTAAACAAAAGAAAAGTAAAAGTAGAAAGCAAAATTAAAAAAATAAAAATAAATAACAAACGAATAGTTTATACAAAAATATGTATCGGCATTCGTATTTTATTAGAGCATCAAAGCCGATTTCAAAATGATCAGCCAACTTTTTTTTTTTTTTTTTAAAGAAGAAATAAAAACACCAAAAATCATTGTAGCTCTCTGTCGCGATAAGCAATTAAGGCTAGTACGTCAATCGTTCAACGCGAATTATGCAATATTTTCACAATTACAAAAAATAAGCAACAAAACAATAAATTGTAGCAGCAATAAAAAGTGTAACTATTACACTGGCATCTCGCCGCTCTTGCCGGTTATAGGCGTTTATGTGGTTGACTGTTGTACCGATTACGTGGTGAAGCTATTATTTATCCGAGCGATTGGATATGTGCTTGCATACATACATAAATACATATAAACAAAGATAAAAATCATAAGCCACTGGTGCAAGGTCAGCAACGACAAACGGCTTCGAAATTGCATTTGACATTGAATTATATGAGGGATGGCGAAATACACATGGTAAAGTAATTTGGCCGATTGGCGATCGGTGAAGATAGCAGGCAGCAGGCTAATTGTGCACAGAGTTGCTTTTTTGTGCACTTAATTAATGGAAAATAAAATGAGGTAAAATTACAATCAAGTAAACTGTATTCGTTGTATATATATTCTTTTGATATGTGCTTTTAAAATTTTTTATTTCTTTATTTATTTCTTTTTAAATTTTTCGTTAACTTTTTATTTCTTTACTTAATCTTTTATTTATTTAAATTTGTTTTAGATTTATTTTTTTTCTTTTGCTTTTAAATTGCTAAATTTTTTATTCCTTTAATGAGTTTATTTCATAATTTCTTTTATTTCTTTAATTTTTAAATTAATTCGTTTATCGTTTCAATTCCTAACGTATTTATTTTTAGTTTTCTTAAGTTTTTATTTCATTTTATAATTTAGATTTTTTATTTTTATTTAATTTTTTATTTTTATTTTACTTCTTATTTTTATTTTTTTTTTTTTTTTTTTATTTTTTTTATTTTACTTTTTATTTTTATTTTATTTAAAATTATTAGATTTTTACTAGTAGATATATTATTTTTGGGTTTTTAACTTCTTTGATTTTTAGATTAAAATGTTTTTTTTTTTTTAATTGTACGATTATTGTTTTTATCAGGTTTTTACATAGTTTGTTATTAAGTTTTTACTAAATTTTTTTTATAAAATAAGTATTTTACTTTTCCCAGAAGATAGTTTACTTCTTTAAACTACTTTTTATTTTTTATTTCTTACTTAATTATTTTTTTATTTTCTTATTTTTTATTATTTTTATTTTTTTCAATTTGATTTTTTATTATCTAATTTTTTATTTTATATTTTTATCATTTAATTTTTCATTATTTTAAATTTTTATGATTTAATTTTTCATTGTTTTAAATTTTTATCATCTAATTTTTCATTATTTAATATGGCACCCTGAAATTGTGCATATGGAAACTGTGCATACGAAATAATGCATATGAAAAAAACCGAAATAATACATACGAAAAAAACCGAAATAATGCATATATGCACAGTTTCGGTTGAAAACCGAATTAATGCATATGAAAAAAACCGAAATAATGCATATATGCACAGTTTCGGTTGAAAACCGCAATAATGCATATTAGAAAAACCGAAATTATGCATATGCACTCTTTCGTTTGAAAACCGAAATAATGCATATGAAAAAAACCGAAATAATGCATATATGCACAGTTTCGTTTGAAAACCGAAATAACGCATATGAGAAAAACGAAGTAATGCATTCATGCACAGTTTCGGTTCAAAACCGAAATAATGCATGTGACAAAAACCGAAGTAATGCATACATGCACAGTTTCGACTCAAAACCGATGTAATGCATATGACAAAAACCGAAATAGTGCATACATGAAAACGAACTTCTTTCTGAGTAGGCGGCCTTTGGCCGCGCTTAGGAATTATAACCCTTACTAAGTAGAATTCTCCTTTCTGTGTTGCCGGAAAAGAAGGGCGGAAGTATTTTCGCGCAGAACTTCTTTCTGCGTAGGCGGCCTTCGGCCGCGCTTAGGGATTATAACCCTTACTAAGTAGAATTCTCCTTTCTGTGTTGCCGGAAAAGGGGACCGGAAGTATTTTTGCGCAGAACTTCTTTCTGCGTAGGCGGGTTTCGGCCGCGCTTAGGGATTATAACCCTTACTAAGTAGAATTCTCCTTTCTGTGTTGCCGCAAAAGGGGGACGGAAGTATTTTTGCGCAGAACTTCTTTCTGCGTAGGCGGCCTTCGGCCGCACTTAAGGATTATAACCCTTACTAAGTAGAATTTTCCTTTCTGTGTTGCCGGAAAAGGGGGCCGGAAGTATTTTTGCGCAGAACTTCTCTCTGCGTAGGCGGCCTTCGGCCGCTCTTAGGGATTGTAACCCTTACTAAGTAGAATTCTCCTTTCTGTATTGCCGGAAAAGAAGGGCGGACGTATTTTTGCGCAGAACTTTTCTCTGCGTAGGCGGCTTTCAGCCGCGCTTAGGGATTAAAACCCTTACTAAGTAGAAGTAAATAATTCATATTAGAAAAAACGAAATTATCCATATGCACACTTTCGTTAGAAAACCGAAATAATGCATATAACAAAAACCGAAATAATGCATGCATGCACAATTTCAGTTCAAAACCGAAATAATGCATATGGCAAAAACCGAAATAAAGCATACATGCACAGTTTCGGATGAAAACCGAAATAATGCATATGTGAAAGACGAAGGTATGCATACATGCACAGTTTCGGTTGAAAACCGAAATAATGCATATAACAAAAGCCGAAATAATGCATGCGTGCACAGTTTCGGTTGAAAACCGAAATAATGCATATGAGAAAATACCGAAATTATGCATATGCATACTTTCGTTTTAAAAGCGAAATAATGCATATGAAAAAAAACGAAGTAATGCATACATGCACAGTTTCGGTTTAAAACCGAAATAATGCATATGGTAAAAACCGAAATAAAGCATACATGCACAGTTTCGGTTGAAACCGAAATAATGTCTAAATGCACAGTTTCCTTATGCGCAATTTCGGTGCCCCATTTAATATCTATCATCTAAATTTCATTATTTTGTATTTTCATTTTTTAATAATTTTTTGTTTATGAAAATAATTTTTTCATTAAATATTTGATTTATTTATTACAAATTTCATTTGTCTATTTTCTGTTTTTTTTGAAAAAAAAAATATTTATGTTTGTTAAAAAAAAAATCATAAATATAATAAATATAATAAGACCATTGGGCACACCTTTGAGATTAATTTTACCCTTACAACTTTGCAAATTGATCAATGCAGTCCGCCATTTTGCATGCATACAAACATACACATCTGAATATATTTCTTGACAGCACAGTTGCATGCATTTATATATGTAGCTACAATGTTGCATGTATGTAGCATCCATGCAAACAACGGTCTCGCTAGAATTTCTAAGAACTTTCTTAAAGTCGGTTATATAAGAAGCCACAAGAATGATGCATTCTTTAGCTGCGAACGCAGGCTGACTGATACATAAATAAAATGCTCTTTCTGCGCGTTTCGCATTTCTCTACTTCGCCATTCAGTGTAACTCCTCGCCTAATGGGAATAGTCGTGCTACTTGCGCATGTTGTGTAGAACGTTGTAGCGTTGCAATGTTGTTGACAGGTTGCATGCAATTCATATTCAGGTATGCTTGTGCAAGAGGTTTTTGCGAAAATTTCTCAGTGAACCAAAACGGAAGCGCATGCAGTTATGCAATAGAATATGAATATACAGTTGCGGCCGGGTTATTAAAAATGGATAGCGGGCATACACATACATATGTATCGGACTACATTTTAAGAACGATTCTACCGCAGTGAAGTGGAAGAAGAAATCTACCTCTCTCCTTTTTTCGATAAATGCCTTGGCAGGCACCAATTTGAACTAACTTTTAAGGTAGTTTTCTAAACTAATTGATTTGAAAATAGGAACGACCTTAGCTACTCTGCCCTTCAAGCAGAAGGTGCCCTTCTTTTTGATATTTTGAGGCGATTAAGCTTCCTGTATGGAATGGCCAGAGTTTCTTCTCCTTTGCTTTCGAGAAAGAATCGCTGTTGAAATTCTAACAAACACGTCACTACAAACTCAATATGCCCAACAGTTGGATGTTTAAGTTAGCTTAATGATATGGCATTCAACTTATAATCGGCAACGCACCTGGATACATGACCAATAAAGTGGCAGATATTTCGTCCAAGAAATGGAACATTCCATAGATAGTATATAGACCCGTTGCCCCCTTTGCCAAAGACCCTAACTACATCTGGATTAGGGATGCAAAATTAAACTCAATATTACTGTACGAATTGAGAAGGTACCAGGCCTTTTTACATTTCAGGTAACGATATCTTATTACATTAAACGAGCAGTTCTTACATATATATATACAGGGTTATCGGAAACGACTCTAACGATTTTGATGAAATTTCGTACAAGGATAATGTTTGGGATTTTAAGGTTATCTGGATACGCATTATCTCCGAGAAGACTCGTATAAGGTAGTAACCTATTCGAAATTAGTTACAAATTAATTAAAACATCAAAATATGGGTATCAAATGGAAGGTATTTTAATGATCCCTAGTTCAAAAGTATTTTTAATAAAGATGCCACCTACTTAGAATCGCATATTTATTTAATTTTTTGTTTAGAAGAAAAAGGTAAGTTATCACTATTCATGGGTACCAAGAGAAGGTGCTTAAACAATGCTTTCCCCATATACAAAATATTATCTCTTAGGATAGTGTAAGGTTGCTACTTGTATTCGATTCTACCCAATTTATCTAAAACATCGCAATATGGATATCAAATGAAAGGTATTGTTGAGAACTTTGAACAGAAAATATTTTCCATCAGGGTTGCCACGCTTCTATGTATAACAAATTTTTACTTTGTTAATTTCAATCAACATTTTTTTTATGTATACATAGTACATATACGCTCAAGATATGTACCATTGATATTGAATATTGATAATTATCGATAAGAATATTGATAATTATCGATAAGAATATTGATAATTATCGATAAGAATATTGATAATTATCGATAAGAATATTGATAATTATCGATAAGAATATTGATAATTATCGATAAGAATATTGATAATTTTAAATAAGAATATTGATAATTTTAAATAAGAATATTGATAATTATCGATAATATTGATAATTATCGATAAGAAGATTGATAATTACCGATAAGAACATTTATAATTTATCAATAGCAATATCGTTAATTCTTATGATTCGTTGGCTAAAATACACTTAAATACAAATAATAACGATATCGATACCAATAACTAAAATAAACTAATAAAACCATACAAGTTCAACAAGGATACTGCATGGGTACTTAATTCAATGACTAACGCTTTCAAAATTGCTACATAGATAACCAGTTTCATATTAAAGTCCCAGGAATGCTAAGCACACACAGTGCGCTTGTGTTTCGGTACAATATTTAGACAATCGTAAGTATGTTAGTGCTGGTAGGTAAACCAGTTTCCATGCACATCTACAAATTTGCGCTGTCTGCTGTGCAAAGTGCGGAACGCTTTTTAAGTCATTCGCGATTTTGGTCAATTTGAGCTCATTACCAAGGCAAAAGTTTATTGCCAAAACACTGCAGAGCGGCGGCGGCGGCGGCAGCGGCACCCATGTCAAGTCAGGCCAAGTTCAGGCATATTTAGCGGCGGCAGAGCCAGAGAAAAAAAGACACAAAGAATACGTAATTACGTGCAGAAAACACATAATGAAAATATGTAGTAATAAAAACGGCAAAGAGCAAATGAAAAACCAAACAGTAAATAAAATATTACATTGGTCAACAGTGCTTTTGGTGCCAAAGAGATATTATTCTTTTTTTAACTTAGGATCTTATAGGTACTGTTTATATAAAAAAAAAAAATACCTATAGGATCCAAGATTATCTGGAAATTTATAAAGATGACTGCGGAGGTAGTGCAAGGTTTTAAGGCTCTCGAGCAAGGCGTTTACGATTTCGGTGTAGTTACTTAAGAAATCAGCATCCTTACTATTCTTAATTTAGCCAACGAAAATTACGGTTGTTATCTTTTCTTTGCTTAGGCCAGAAAATTTTCTCATCATATAGGCAAAATATTGCCCATTTTTGTGTAGCTTCTTAACAAATTGTTGCATAAGGCCCAGCTCTATGTGTAAGGGGAAATATACGTAGTCTGGCTGTCTTGTACGATAGAACGTCACTTTTGTACCTGAAGAAAATAAGTTTTTTGCTTTAATCTAAACGCCTATACTTCTGCAGATTCTTTAGATATTTATTTATTTATTTAAATGAATTATTTATTTAAATGAAATATAACTATAAATAATTATATTACACAAAAAGGCACTAGTTACTGAGGCTATCGGCCTTTCTTTAGATAATTCTATATTGTTTATGAAATCTTTTAATTCTTTTTGGGTGAAAGGTTTACATGCTTTGTAGACGCTATTCTTTCAAAATCACTGTCACCGCTCACTCCATTGAAGATTTCTTCGAATGATGGATCACGGATGGAACAAAATGTTAGAAGAGGTACTTCCTCTAAATTTGGTAAGGTAACCTAGCCGATACTGAGTCTGAATAAATAATTTTTTTAACGTTAAAGTGATTTTTTTTGTTTGTACCGAAGCTCTTACGGCGTTTTTGACCACTGACCACCTGTCTCAAGTGTACACAAGGCACAGTTTACAAATAATATAGCGTATCCGCGGCTCGCGAGTTTCAAATTCGCGGGAAGCGGAATTTTTGTTTTCTTTTTTAATTTTGTTTAGCTTAATTTTATTTTAGTCTTTACATTTTATTGTTTTAAAGAGAAAACGAAATAATTTTTAATTTAATTTAATTTTAATAATTCAATTAATTTAGTTTGCTTTTAATTTTTATTGTTTTAAAATTAAAAATATATACATATATTTATGTCTTAATTTAATTAGAAGCTTTTAAATCTAATTTTTTATCTTTATTATTTTTGTTTTAAATATATTCTTTGATTTTATGTAATTTTTAGTAAATTATTTTGTTTGCGTTTGTTTTCTTTTTTTTTTTAATTTCATTTTTTAGTTCAAATTTCTTTAAGTTTTTAGATTTTATTGTTTTAAAAAGAAAACTAAATATTTTTAAATTTCATGTAATTTTAAGCTACATATTATATGCACTTTTTAATAATTTTTTTCATTTGATTTTTAGACTTTCAATGTTTGAAAATTAAATTATTTTTAATGTAGTTTGATAAAAAACTTGTTGTATTTAATTTTTTATTATATTTTCTGTAAGTTTTTAGTTTTTATTGTTTTAGAAAGAAACTTTTTTTTTAATTTCTATAAACGTATTTAATTTTTTTTTGTTCTTTTAAATGACGTTTTTGTCTTATAATTAAATTTTCTTATAACTTTTAGACTGTTTAAAAAGGAAGCATAATTTTTTATTGATTTCATTACATTCTTAGGGACGTTATTTTTCCCTTTTTTAAATAAATAACTCACTTTTGAGCTCTAGGCGGTTTGTAATTTAATTTCCTTTTAATTCGTGTGATTTTATTGTTTAAAAAAACAATAAAATAAATTTTATTTAATTTTAAGATACATATTTTATTTAAATTTATGTATTAATTTATTAATTTTTTTTTATTTAACTTTCTCTAAATTTTTAGATTTTACTGCTTAAAAAGCATTTTTTTTTTAAATTTCAGCCTAATTTGTAGACTTATTTTATTTTTTATTTTTAAAGAATTTTTCCTTCTTTATTTAAATTTTTTGTTGTTTTAAAGGAATTTCTCTAGATTTCATTTACTTTTGTGGAACTTAAATTATTACTAAAAAGCAAATAGAACAGCAGATCTTTTAATTAGCCTTTCGAAAGACAGAAGCGCTTTCAAGATAGTTGCTGACAGTTGTTTTCCTGAAAACTTCTGTCTCTCGAAAGACCGCGGTGAGTTAAAAGATACATAGTTGCCAGAGTTGCCCTGTTAGTGTTGTCAATGCACACCTAATAACAACCCACTAACGATATCTCGGCACCAAAATTTTCTTTCTAATTGTTGACCTGTGTTATGTATAGCATTACAGCAACAAGTTACGTGCCGGCGGCGGCGTTAAAAAAAACGGCTGGGAAAATATTTTCGCGCGTATGTTTGCTTTAGCATGTAGCTGTAGCAATAATGTAAAAAATATGGCAGCCATAGCACCAGCAACAACAATAGATACAAAAGACTTGAAAAGTATTAAAGAAATTAAAAAAATGTACTCGGAAAACTAGTGACGATGACAACAAAATAGCAAGCGCTAATAAAGTGTTGTAGCAACAGGCAGTCAGAGAGATAGACAGCCAGACAGACAGCCAGACAGACAGACTGGCAGACAGTGCGGCGGACAGACGAACAACAACAAACCCACATAGGCAGCTTTAACGCCTCTGTTTCGTCGCTTTGCTGCCAGCCGCCGCGATTATTTTGACTGGCTGTTGCAACGTTGCAATTATAGTTTTTTCCCATGCGCTGCTCTTGTAACACCAGCAGTGGCTAAATGGACGTAATAGCTGGTGTTGGAGATGTTAGAGCTGAAGCTTCCGCTGCCGCCGCCGCTGCCATCGCTAAAACTTGTTCGTTCATTCGTTGGCTGCTTATTCGTCTGACTAACTCACTGACTGGGCGGTTGGTTGGTTGGACAAGTGTTGTTTGGTGCTTGGTGGGTTGACTGCAATGCGGGCAACAACAGCAAGCACAACTGAAGTAATAGCAACAGCAGACCCTCCAGTTGCTTTGACTCAGCAATTATTGCGATTGCAGTGAAGTTGTGTTGCGAAATGTGGCTGCCTGATGGCGATAGTCAGCGCCAAGAACCTTGAAGAAACCAGTTGGCAGTTCTAATGTCAATGCCATTGCTAGCGCCGCCGCTGCCGCCGCCGTCAGACCCAAACACAGACCGTGCAAGAACAAGCAGCAGCCAACCAATGTGCAATTGTAGAAAATCATGCAGTGCAAAAAAAAAACTACATAAAAATTGCAAAACTGAAAAGCAGGAAAACATGACCGCAGTGTGGTAGACACTGCAGCAGTAAGTGCAAAGTAAAAAACAAACTGTAAATAACTGTAAAAAATAAGAAAAGTCTCTATGTATAAATGCATGCGATTGTGAATTGCGAAAAAAAAATCCTGTTGCTGAAACATTCTCCACCAGTCAGTTAGTCAGTCAGTGACTTATAGCGTTTTCTTTCCTCGAAATAATGTTGCATTTGTTCTGCCCTGCGCCAGGGCTTCCAAGTTTTCGTATTCTTTTCTCAGCATCTTCACATGCATATTGGGTGCTCTTTCTTTAAAATGTTGCACTCTGATAATGTTGCCACATATGTATGTAAGGTGACATTTTTTCGAGTAAAGAAACCTACAGACAGCTGAGTGCCTGGACAGGCGGGCGTTGGTAACCAACAACTGAAACTGGAAACTGCTGTTGAACAGAGTTGTAAGTCACACAAAGTATACGAATAGTCTTCTTTTCTCTTTGTGGGATGTGCCATGCACTCGGACGCAATTTGGCCATTGTGCTAAAGGCAAAGTCCAGGATGCCAGACAGCTCTGCATTTGTTAATTCTAGCCACTTTCTTGAAAACTCTCTACTGTCTTTCGACAGACTAATTTTAAGATGTGCTAACAGGGAGGTCTTAGCGTTATGCTGTTCGCCTTTTGGTAATAAGTTTTTTTTTTTAATTACATAAATTAAAATATATATAGGTATTTTTCTTTTTAAAACAATAAAAAGTAATAAATAAAACAAAACGAAATAAAAAAATAAAGCAAAAAATATATAAAAATATTTTTAAAAATTGAATGAAATTAAAAAATATTCTTTTCGATTTAAAACAATAAAATACAAAAAATTAATTTAAAAAAAATTGATCAGCAAGTAATTTTTAAGCAAAAAACAAAACCGACTTCTGTTCTCATATAAAAATTTAAGAGTGCCGTTAACTTCTTCATGATAAATAATCGCATCTAAACGAAATTACTATGGGACCACCTCTGAGGTACCACCTCATGATATAAAAAAATATAAAAAATAATATCAAAAAATATATATGTATAAAAAAATATATCTATATATATTAAAAAAAAATGTAAAAAATATATAAAAAATATAAGAGATATAAAAAAACATTCCGACGAATGGATCACTTTTTTGGAAGTCGGTTAAAAATAAATAAATAAAATATAAGTTTCTAAAAATTTAACTTAACTTACAAAAAAAAATCTTTTGTAAACAACAAAATATAAAAAATTAAAAGAAAATTAAACTAAAAAAATTTAATTGAAAGAAATAAATAATACATAAAAAAATTAAATTCTTCTTACAGCAATAAAATCTAGAACTTAAAATAAAATTAAATTTAGATAGAAGAAAAAACTGTTAATTAAGATAAAACAATTCCGCTTCCCGAGGACTCCAGCTCGGATCTCTCGAATGACATGCCTGTGCTCTGCTCACTCGGCCATTGCGACAGTTGGAGCAACATGAACTAAATGATATACATATATACATACGGACAAGTGCTTTCTCAAAATAGCTTTTAACTGCGAGTGGTGAATGAGAGAGCTTTTTATCTAAGAGCCAATTTACACGATGACTTTTCACCCTGGGTGGAAAGTCATGCGTGTCGAGCTTGTAGGCAAGAAGTGTAGCGAAGTCAGCGGGGTAGGCAAGCACGCACGGTGAGCGAAATCGAGGGGTTTTTTTTTGACGTTTCGCTTTTCTCGAGTTCACTTTTTCGTATTTTTGCTTTGAGTTCACGATTCGCTTCGCTTTAAAAATGAGGACGAAAGAGTTGACTAAAGAAAAATTTACGCTTAAATGTCAAAAATACGCAAGAAACGCAGCAAAGACAAAGTCATCGTGTAAATGCACGAGGATTTTCGAAGACTTTTTTAAAAGGGAGCGTGCCAAAAACGTGAAAAGTCGTCGTGTAAATTGGCTCTTAGACTTCTGTGCTAGAATACCAACAGAGAAGTCTTCCGAACGTAAGTCTTTATTTTCTTAGCCAGAATATTACCAACGGCGATGAATTTTAGTATCCGATATACAGTTAGCGTCAAAAATAAGTATACCCTGGCGTTTTGACGATTTTATAAATTTTAATTTCTATACCAAATTTTTCTTCTTTTTTTATAAAAAAATAACTAGTTCACTCAACTGCAAAAATCAGAAGAATACTTTTTTTAATTTCATACATAGCTCGAGAAATTAAATTTCATCGAAATTTTAAATTTTTCATTTCGATTTCTAAGAAAAATTTTTAGTATGCCATTTAGTATAATTAGGTGCAAGTTTCAAGTCACTAAAAATTACCCGTTGCGTACGTTCTTTGTTCTGTTGAGAACATTCTCAATGCGAATTATATAAGAACAAAACCCTGGGGAATGTTCCCAAAGGGAACATTTCTAAGAGAACAAAAAAGGGAACAAAAGTCTCCGGAACTTTTTGGCAAAGAACAAAGAGGTAACAAGGGTCTAAGGAACTTTCTCTCGGAGAACAATTTGGAGACTAGAGTCTCAGGAACTTTCTGACAGAGAACGAAACGGGAACATATCTTCTCTGAACTATTCGCGAAGAAAGAAAGCGAGAACAAGTAATACTGAAATTAATCAAAACATAACTGAAACATAATTATGCAAATAAAGTCAACGAGAGAGAACGTTTCTTGTACAAAAAATGAAAAATTGTTGCATAAGTGGACAGTTCACCCTAATGATAAACGATCGGGAAGTTGAAATGAACCAGCTTTCCTCTAGCCTAGAATTAACAATCGCGATTCTCACTGAAATGATTTTTTATATAACACACAGATGCCCCTCTCATTCGCCACGTAGAGTTCTCGTTTTGTTCTCTAGCAGAACGTTCCCCAGACTTTTGCTCTTATTTGATGCTCCTTGAAAATGTTCTCGATACTATCGTTATCATTTGGTTCTAATTGGAAACATTCCCTAAAGCTTCGTTCTCTTTCTGTTCTTCTTGAGAACGTTTCGAAAGCTTTGTTCTTTACGGAAGCGTTCCTGAACTCACTCTGTTGCCTTTCAAGCTGCTCAGAACACTGTTGTGCCCGTTTGGCTCTGTTGTGGGAACGTTCTTGACAGTCCCTGATATTTTCTTGATATTGAACAGATTTCAATGGCCGCATCTGCATGCTATTTAAAAAAAATTAAATACAGAGAATATCTGAAATGGAACTTAATGCGAAATAAAAATATGTCTGGCAAATCATCCCAATCTCCCTTATCTTTTTAATTTGTCATTGCTTCCTTAGCTAAAAGGCTATTGTTATTGAAATTAAAATGTGTTAACATTTATTAAATTATTTGTTGTTGTTTGCATTCGCAGTGCACGCAATTTCAAATATGTAGCAAGGCATTAAAATCGAAGAATTGAAACGAACCCACATACAAACATAGATAGTAAATACATATGTCCGTGCAAATGTAGGTCCATGGATGCATATGTGGCAGCAAACATCAGTGGCAGCTGTCAAATTAAAATGCAACACAGTAAAGACATCCGCAGCAACAGAAACAACAGAAAAGGTAACAAAACTCTTTTGTAACTACAACTAGTAGGTACATGCAACAACAGCAGACAGCAACAACAGCAGACAGCAGCCGACAACCGCAGCAGCAATAAGTTGAAGGGAAGTTGGACATAACTTTTGTTGTACATAGGCTTCTCATGTCTCAGACGTCATCCATCCCCGACTTCCTATTCCTATTCACATGTACAAACACAAATATCGAATACGAATTTACAATTTAAAAACAGACATGTGTATGTATGTACGTATGCACAAAACATTTAATCGCATATATTGCTTTCTTCCTGATCCACTTAAGGTGACTCACAATGCACACGAAAACCGCAGAGACCGAAACAAAATGCAAAAGTAACCACAAAAACTACTCTTTATTGTTTACCTTACACTAGTCTTGTTGTTTGTTTTTATCGTTGTTGTTGGTTTACATCTAAAGAAAAATCTGCATAACTAAGACCTTGGTGACTTTTATTTGCATTTTGAGCTGGGATTACATATGGATGATTGTTGTTGGTCTTTATGCGTGAATGAAATGCATATGTAGGAGTATTTAGATGTCGTAAAACGATTGCCACTCTGCGTTGGGGTAAGCTCATGACATTTTAAATGGGCTGGTCCAGCGTGGGGCTTTCAACTTGTTGAGGCAGATATTGAGCTTAGCGCAAGAAAAGGAACAAAAAATTAAAGATGTCGCAACACCGAAATCGGTTTGTCTCTTAATCAAATTTGGCAAAGGATATTGGAAAATCGTGCCAAAATATCTAGAAGTCTATAGGTGGCATTTCAAATTGGTTTAGCCAGGATGAACTTGGAGTTTGCTCTTCTAAAACAGAGCTTGTCTCGTTTACCAGAAAAGCAAATGGCCCGAATTGTTTTTGACAATCCCGCCTTGTTTTATGTATTTTAAGTTGTCATCATAGGTAGTCTTATAAGTTTGACGATATGTTTCCCTAGTTATACCGTGCGACAAAAAAAAAAAATCAAAACACACGAAAGAATCGATATAATCACGAAACTGTGGGCCAAATATAGTAAAACTGCGTTTTTAGTTTTTCACTCTGACGTCAGGATAATTTTTCAAAGGACTTTGAAATTTTAAAATATGATTACATAGTTCAAAAAATTATTTAAAAAAATCAGTGCAATGTAGAATAGCTATATGGGTAACAAATGAGAGAGAAAATTCTGTAGAATTTAAAAACAATGAAGTTTTGTGGTTTACAAGGGAGAGTAGGTATTGAAAATGCGCTTTAATAAATTTTATCTTTTTAAGTTAATAAAATTTGCTGGACAAAATTCTATGATGAGGTCATGCGTATATTAGTCGTCAAACAATTATTTTTCAAAACAAAAAAAATCAAAAATATTGCAAATTTTCAGTGATATTTAAGGACAAAATTTTTAAAGGACATTTTCCATACCCATTAGTCCAAAAAAATGTATTCTGTTATATATTTTTTCTTTTATATGATACCCGCATTGTTGTACATTGCACTGAATTTCTTAAATATTTTTTTTTTTAAATCACATTTCTTAAATTTCAGTTATTAAAAAAAAAATCCTGACATCAGAGAGAAGAATTAAGTACAGCAGTTTTACTATAATTTGCTTACACTGCCGGCAAAAAGTATTGGCACAGAAAATTCTTCACAATATGGACAACAATTTTGTTTTTTATACCCGAGCGCACTTTTGCACAAGGGTATATTAATTTTGTTCACATAACGGTTGTTTGTAACAGCCAAAACGAATCGAGATAGATATAGACAAATGTATGCATAAATGATCAGGATGAAAAAAGAAATTGATTAAGCCATGTCTGTCTGTCCGTCCGTCCGTCCGTCTGTCCGTCCGTCCGTGTACACGATAACTCGAGCAAAAATTGAGATATCTCAACGAAATTTGGTATGTAGGTTTCCATTAATCCAAGGTAGGTTGGTATTGAAAATGGGCGAAATCGGACCCTAACCACGCCCACTTCCCATATAACGGTAATTTCCAGAAATACGAAAACTGCGATATTTTAGTAACTACTGAAGATAATTCACTCAAAATTGATATTTACAATAATTTTTAGACGAAAAATAAGAATATTATAAATTTTTGGAAAATGGGCGTAGCCACGCCCACTTATGGTTACATGTGTATATCTTGGTAACCGCTACACCAATTTCTTCCAAACTTGGCACAGTTGTTGGCCTTCGCACAACATACCAAATGACGGAAAATTTTTAAAATCGCTCAATAGCTACGCCTACTTCCCATATAACGGTAATTTTCAGAAATACGAAAACTGCGATATTTTAGTAACTACTGGAGATTATTCACTCAAAATTGATATTTATAATAAGTTTTAGACGAAAAATAAGAATATTATGAATTTTTGGAAAATGGGCGTAGCCACGCCCACTTATGGTTACATGTGTATATCTTGGTAACCGCTACACCAATTTCTTCCAAACTTGGCACAGTTGTTGGCCTTCGCACAACATACCAAATGGCCTAAAATTTTTAAAGTCGCTCAATAACCACGCCTACTTCCCATATAACGGTAATTTAGAGAAATAGAAAATCTTCGATAAATCAGTAAATATTGAAGCTAATTTATTCAAAATTGATGCTTGCAACAATTCTTTACCAAGAAATACGATTATGGTAAAACTTTGGAAAATGGGCGTGGCACCGCCCACTTATGATCTCATATAAGTATATCAGTAACCGTTCTACCAATTTGTACCAAACTCGGTGTGGTTATTGTACTTGCCACGTGTAAGCAAAACGTTGAAAATTATTGAAATCGGACTAAAATAACGGCCGATTCTCATATAACGGTAAATTTAAGAAATGCTGGAAACTTCAATATTTCGAAATTGAACGACGCTAATTTACTCAAAATTGATACACCCCGGCTTACCATCTAGCGGAAGGTTTCGGAAAGGTGAAAAAACATATATTTAATACTTGCGCCGGGTATTTAATGTTCGGCTTCGCCCGAACTTAGACTTTCTTACTTGTTTTTTTCTAATATTTTTCCACCAATTTTTCATAAAAATATGGTTTATTCTACAACAAAAAACATAAAAATATAATTCCTAAACTTTGTGCAAAACTCACGAAAATTCAGCAAATTTACAATTCAGATTTTTTAGATTTTTTTTTTTTGAGTATGCAGATTTGTAGCCCATCAAATTTCTTATAATAAAGTACAAGTTTTAAGTAGCTAGGAATTACCGTTGATTTTTGGCAATTTTTTTCACGCAGTCTCTTCCATATACAATTTTTTTTTGGAAAGTATGGAAAAAATGCAAAAAACCTTCAACAAAAAAAAATCTCAAAAACCAATGCGATTTTTTACTATCTGCAAAACTGCATACTCAAAAAAATTCTTAAAAATCTGATTATAAAGTTGAAAATTTGCATGAAAATTTCCTGCATTTTAGGGAGTTTTCCACAAAGTTAAGGAATTATATTTTATGTTTTTTGTTGTAGAATGAACCATATTTTTATAAAAAAAAAAATCACGGAAAAAAATTGTTGCCCATATTGTGAAGAATTTTCTATGCCAATACTTTTTCCGGCAGTGTATAGTTTCGCGAAAAAATAAATTGTTTTTTGTGTAAAATTTACTGTCGCTCGGTGCTAGCAGCTCCAACGTACAGAATCTATACCAATAACTCGAGGTTGGAAAAAGGAGCTGGTGGGGGTATCTGTTCGGCAGAGATGCATATTAGGCAACCATGTCATCAAAGGTAATCTAAAAAAGGATCAGAAGTAATGAGGGCGATTATTTGCTTTCTTATTCCAGCTTTCTTGAGTATGACCAGCGTCACTTTCTGGCTTGTCGAAAAAAACACTGAAGAGAAGGAAATTCTTATGTAGCTAATGCCATGGCCAGACAAAGCTCGAAGATTCAAGACAGCGAAGTATTTATCTCTATACAATAACCGATTTTTGGTTTGCCGGTAAACGATAATTAATATAAGAGGCTTTAGAGGCAGTTTCTACTTTTTAGTTAGTCAATGAAATCAAAAACCATTTGAGAATCAACAGAGAAACCGCTTAACATTTCGATTTTCAGGATATTATATAAATTTCGTGGCACTCAGCGGAGTGCAAGACATAAATACAAAAAAAAAAAACAAAAAAAAAATCAATTGGTCACAGATATTATCCCATTGGCCACTACTTAAATATATAAATTTGCTGTTAGCAAGCTTTTATACGTTTTACAATTATTTACCACTGACTATCCTTACTCAATCTATATATGTATGTACAAATTTATATATGTATGTAAGTTAAATCATTCTGTAAACGTTTTTCAGTACTCACTTAAATCCTTTGTCGTCATCAATGCCATTGACCACGCCATTCGTATTTGCAACTTGGTCATCTTTCTTTAGGCCGTTTGTGTCAAACGGAGAATTGGCCTTTTCTTTGTCATCGTGTGACTGCAAAAAAAACAAGAAAAAAATAATGAGTAAATGCAGGCATGAGTTGAAAATACTATGGAGAAGAAATAAATATTAAGGTACCTAATTTAACCCTAGAGTACTAACCATATTTTATATACGTTAGTACTAATGATCGTCGATTCGACGAAGTATTGTGAAAACCTTGTTGTTTTACATATAAAAGGAAACTAAATGTTATACATGTTATTGATGTGATGAATGTTTATTTCGTATATACTTTACATACGCTTATATTTTATGTATGATATGTAAGCGTTTCAGAAAAGGACTAAATTTTCTCTGGGACTTCACAAACGAAAGAATATAAGGCAAAAAGTAACTAAATATATTCGTACACGGTAGTGTAGAAGAATTTTTAATCCCACATGAAAACCATCCGCAATATTGTTGCAGTATAGCAAATGTCGACTTTTCAGTATCTAATCAACTTCGATCAAAACCAAAATCGTATCTCGGTAACTTTTTGAGAAAACTGTGATTACATATATTACACTCTCCAGAAAAAAATTTAAGTGCCTCTTTTTTTGACGATCTTGGCTGTTTAGCTTCCATTATGGCTAAAAACTATCTTCTGAAAATTGGGTGCAAAAATATTAACATTTGTTTGTGCTTCCGCCCCAAATGGTTAAAATTACATACTCTTCTTTCTATCCGTACAATATGTTTTCAAGGTCGCTGAACATCGTGGGCGAGACAATTTAAGGGTCAGATCTTACATTTTGAGATATTACAAAAAAAAAACTTTAAAAAAAATCTTTAAAAAAAATCTTTAAAAAAAAATCTAGCAAAAAACCCAAAAATCGCGCTTTAAAAGCTAAATATTTATTGGAAACGAATTTTGCAATTTTTTATCATTAGTAATATTTATAGCCACAATTTTGACAAACAAAAGTAGTAATCGCAGATAATACTACGTTCATTTTATTTGGAGATACATACTGCGAAAAAATCTTTAAAAAAGAGGAAAAAATTAAAATTGCGCTTTAAAAGTTGATTATTTCTTAAAAAAAGTTTTTGCAATTTTTTCACACTACTACTTCTGTTTATAATCACATCATTGCAAATAAAATGAGCCGTCGCAGAGAATATTGTGTTCATTACTACTCAACGATATCGGTAAATTACTGAAGCAGTACCTGGATTCGTGGCCGTTGTTAAGAGATTTTCCTTTTTGCTACAACGAAAAAACTGAACGGATACCATTAATTTCGATCCCTGAGAGCTCAGTGCTTCCATCTTATCATCGCGAAGGTTGGACAGTCTAAGAGAAAGCGTGGAGATGATTCCAACTCATCTTACTCTTGACAGCTGATACAAAGGTATCAGTTGAAATTCCTAGTCTTACCGCGTGAATACCAATCGCACAATGGCCTGTCAGACTGAACCCCCATCACCAGCCCTTGAGAGGTAACGTGTTTTACGGCATATTTAAGTGGTGACGATGGGTCGCTCGTGTTTTGCGCTGCAAAAATATTTTAAAGAGCCCTAAAAAACATTTACTGCATAAGAGAAACATCTTCTTTTCCTATTTTACGTCACAAAAGGAGCATCGCTTTCTTTTGTCCATTTTATTAAGTACTTAGTAGAGTATGCGCTCGCCGAGCTAACACTAGGTCCAACCATCCAAGAGTGTACCGCAGGAGGGCAGAAGAATCCTTAGTTATTTCTTATCTAGGGATATCGTTTTAGGGGTGCCTGTCCAATGCCAGGTCATTAGGCACGCAGTTTCGCGCGATGTCACTGTGACCCAGCACCTAAACTAGCTTCATTAAGAAGTACCTACTCCCACGCGATTGATAAAGAGTTCAGACATCCCTTTACCTATTTCGAGCAATGTTCTTACACTAAGGCTATGAATAGCAGTCTCAGTGGATTTGCCTGCTTGATAGAATTGGTTCTTATTCTGTGGTCGTTCCGTTTGGCTTGACTTCCCTGATGTGTTGATCCAAGATTTTCTGCATGCCTTTTAGGAGAAAGGAGCTGAGGATAATTGGTGTGAAGGAAGAATGCATCTGCTCAAGTTTAACTTCAGTAAAAATACGACCTTAGCCTATGTTCATCTACTGGGAATATGGCACTACGCTCTGTAGTCTGGAGAGGACTGGGGCTATATACATACTTATTGGGTGTTGGGACACCCAATTCTGGTAGATAATAGCAGAAGTCTGCAAGTCTCACTCGGATGCTGAGTACAGTACGTTCTCGCGGTAGATAAAACTATTATGTTTATGGATAAGTTTTCCTAACTAAGATCTGCCTTAAAGTAGTTTGCTCAATCACATTTATCTAACGAGTTCCCTTCTGGTTCTGAGCACATTATTTCGACAGCGTTTATGTTCTTTAGTGCCAGGAATAGGGATAGGACGATACTACTCGTAAGTACGATAATACTTATCGATACTTTTTGTTCCTCTCCGAGTATTTTTGGCATCGACGCTTTTAACGAAATGTTCGAGTAAAAATATCGATACTGTACCTCGATACCGCAATATTTGTAGTAGTTTTTACCTTTGTTAGTTTATATGTATTTTTGCTATCTCTAGCAAGTTTAAGTTCAAGTGTCAAATGTCAAATGCAACAACGCGGAAGGTTAAGTGTCAAGTGTCTGCCAAAATGAGATGGGTTGCCTTTACATTTGATATTGCCACATGTTAAACAAACATGGTCGGTATTACCATGTTTAAAAAAAAAAGAAAAGAGCGGGTAAATTTATATATTGGAAATTGGTTGAAACGAACCTTTAAACCTTTATGAAAAGTAGTTCGGTTTTCGCTTCGGATGAAACACTTGCGGAAAATTTCGGTTCGGTTCATGTTTCAGTTATTTAATAGAAAAAAGCGGTTTGCCGGTTCAAAATCGGTTCAGTCCCTCCTTAAAAGTGCATGGAATCAAATTATAACCATAAATATATAATCTTAATCACGATTAACATTATTTTCATTCAAAATGTGGTTCTTCTAAGAAAGGCTTGTCAGAAAGGGAAACATCGAGTTTGCCATTAATATTTATTTATATTTATATCTATTTATTTGATCGCTATCTTGTATTTAATTCTTATTCTCTACATATACTAATTAAGGTGTACGTTTACTTTATTTGAACTTAAATAAGAAAAACTAAAAGGATACATACATTGTATTAATCGAATCGATTCGTTGATAATACGAAATCGATGATTCATCAGAAAGGGAAACGACTACAAGAATCGATTCTTTGAGGTATCGTCTCAACTAGGAATGTTAATTCCGGTATCCCGGACTTTTTAAGGTCTCGAAAATCGCGGGATTCTTAGCAAATAATCCCGGGATTTTCGGGATTTGTAATTCGGACTGATGGCAATAATAGAAACCTCTTTTTCTTGACCAGTATTGGCTATATTTCTTTTTTTATTTAATAATTCAATAATTTTTTAGTTTTTCACTCTGACGTCAGTAATTCAAAAATGATTTAAAAAATTCATAAAAACGTTCTTAGAGAAGAATACCCATACTTATTACTTAAAATTATATGACGAAATCCTGTAGAATTTAAACAGATTCAAGTTTCTGGTGCAGAAGGGCTGGTAAATATTGAAAATGTCATTTTAAATGTTAATCCTGGAAATTTTGCAATATAAACTCGATATTATCGTCGAATTTCGTTCTTCTAACTATGTCAGCTTAAAAATTACCTATTCGTCCTTGTGAATCAAAAAAATTTAAATTCTTTAAATTCTAAAGAAATTTCCTAATGCATTTGTTACCCATATTTTTATTCTACATTGCATTGAATTTTTTTTAACAATTTTTGGAATTAATCATATCTCTGAAATCACAAATTCCTTCAACCTAAATCGTGCGGTCAGAGAAAAAAAAAACGCCTCTTTAAATAAATAAGTAGGTTACAAACCCATTCATTTATTATTTATTTTATCGTAGGAGAGCTTCTCAAACAATATAGAAGATTTTTTTCGATTCAAGTTGTTGAAAAGTAACGAATATCTAAATTCCTGGACTAATCCCGGGATTGCGACAACGCCATCCCGGAAATCCCGGGATCGGAAAAAGCCGAAAAAATTAACATCCCTAGTCCCAACCCTAGTCAGTAGCCCTTACACTCCAAATCTTCACAAGGTTGACCTGTGTTAGCGCTAGAGACATTTTCTTTACTAAGCTTGCTTTGGTTATTTTTCTATAAAAACATAGCTCCTCCTTTAAGAAAACCCGTGGAAATCAAAAGGTTCAAACTTTGTGTATTATTAAAAAAAAAAACTTGCAAGCTTTTTAAATTAAATTTCCTACCAGAGTCAAATGGGCTACAAAACTGCAGACTATTTCTAGGAAGTCTAATTAAAATATGTAGCTCGAAATTTTTTCGAATGTTTGTTGGATTTTTTTTTTTAATATTGCACAAACTTTCAAACTTGGATCTACACGGGTTTTGTTAAACCTATGAATGAACTATTATGAATCGCATCATCGAGGTGTCGCTTGTCTATGCCAAGACTAGGAGCGCACCCATTAAGCCGCTCACCATTCCCCGAATCGAGCTACAAGCACCTGTGTTAGGAACTCGCATGATGACTACTATAATAAGTGAACATAGCGTTCGAGCCAACCGATGTGTTATGTGGAGCGATTCCAAAACGGTTCTTAAGTGGTTATTTAATAAACACCGCCGCTATAAACCGTTCGTGGCTCACAGGATAGCTGAAATTCTCGACGTCACTAAGCCGTCCGATTGGAGATGGGTTCCGACGAACCAAAACGTGGCTGACGAGGCAACGCGACCCAACAAGGCAATAAATCTCAGTCCTTCGTCCCGCTGGTTCACTGGCCCTGAGTTTCTGTACAACAACGAGCAACTCTGGCCAAAGGACGCTGACGTCGCTGATGAAGTTGAAGATGACGAGGAAGAGATTCGCACAAAATTTGCCTTCATTGTCGTGAGTAGTAATGTTCTAAACTTTAATAGATTTTCTTCGTTTACCAGATTAAGAAGAGTAGTTGCCTGGGTGATACGGTTCCTCCACTATTGCCGTAGAAGGATCGATTCGTCGCAGACCAACGGGTTGACAGCAGCGGAGCTTGCAGAAGCGGATTATTTACTGTGTCGATTAGTGCAGCGAGAATCCTACGCCAGAGAACTGAAGCAGATCGAGAGCGGAAATTCTCTGCCCTCCGATAACCGTTTGTGCACATTGTCTCCTTTCATTGATGACAGAGGAATCCTCCGAGTATACAGTCGCCTTGATGCCGTCAGTTGGTTGTCATATGAGAGTCGGTGCCCTATAATCCTGCCTCAAAATCACGCCGTTACAAAACTTATCGTTGCGCATGAGCACATCCGGATGATTCACCAAAATATCGAAGCAACGATTTGTGAAATTCGCAGAAAATACTGGGTTCCTAACTTAAGAAGAGTTTTGCGCGGAGTTATCGCAAGCTGTAATACATGCGTCTTAAAAAACGCGAAACCTGTTCCGCCAATGATGGGTTTATTGCCGGAAGACCGGACGACACCCTACGTTCGACCCTTCACGTTTACGGGCTTGGATTATGTTGGCCCTGTTAGTATAACGATCGGACGTCGAACCGAGAAGCGGTGGGTGGCACTGTTCACGTGCCTGTCAATACGTGCCATTCTCCTCGAAGTCGCATATGATCTTTCAACAGACGCTTGCATTTTAGCTATGCGTAATTTTATGAATCGCAGAGGGGTCCGAAAAAGAATTCGTACGGACAATGGTAAGAACTTCGTGGGAGTAGCAGGCGAAGTTGAGCGCTTTGTAGATGTGTTTGACTGCCAGACGTTGCAAGCGGAATTGTCCACTAAAGGGGTAGAATGGGTCTTTAATTGCCCGGAAAACCCATCAGAAGGCGGAGTCTGGGAGCGAATGGTACAATCAATCGATTAAGATAAATAGTTTATTACAAAACGTTTATTTCTCAGTTTGCGCTCCCTATGCTTGCGCCGCTAAAGAAAATTGTAGAATATTTTCCCGTTTCTAGAGATGAGCCAATTTATAGATTTATAGTAACGAAATAACGGCTCCAACGAACAACGGCGAGAGTAAAACGTCAAAGCATAGAGTTGCAAACATATAGAGTTAACAGCTAACAAATATTTCCTAAATCTATTACAGAAAAATGATGAAATATAAAGAAAGAAACATAAAACTTTAATTTGCAACAACTATATTATTATAAAAAAAATAACCAAAATTAAATAACAAAAAAAAAACTATGTTAAAACTTGTCAAAATTTTGTGCGGCTATAATTTTTTTGATCGGTATATTATATCTCATTTTATTGGTTGTTAGAGAAAATTGTAATAAAACAACCTTCCATTGAGAAATTATCCAGGTTCAAGAAAAGTCTCCTTGACAATGATTATTCAAAAGGTTGGTCTTGAACGATCTTAATTTTCTTTACGCTATACAGAAAACTTAAAAGGGGCTGCCTAAAAGGTTTGTTTCGGGCAAAAGGTTCCATAACAGCTGATCGACATAAAACTGCATCTGCTTTGATAGAATTCAAGCTTTATACCAAATGGATGTTTACTTTTATTTTGGGTAAAAATGTTATGGTCGACTTTTTGCATCTGTACATCCATAAGCTGCACCAAAAATGCCAACAATTAATAGCGAAAAAAATTTTAATATCAGCAGCTCTGTCTATCGTGGAATTATGGAATGCAATTAAATGGGAAAATATCAAACTATAAAAGTCCCGGTGTTAAATTCCAATACACATAACTTTTGAAAGTGCACAATAAAATGTCCGAGTGTAATCGATTAGCTTTTGTTTCTTAAGGTTATAAAAGCAACTATCAAACATCTTTCGAAAGCAATAAATTCACAAACAAACAGGAGAGAATGGTCTTCAGACAAAGAAAGTGTTAAACTGCTTTAAATAACTATCACATTCATATATTGTCGTTTTAAGTACAAAACCGCGTAACTGATATTTGCTGCCAAAAATTGGATTTCCCCACACAAGCTCTTGGCTCAATCCTTGTCCATTCGTCCTGAAATATACTAGCCAGATATGCGATTGCTTTATAAAAAACAGAACCAGTTTGAAATATGAGCGTTTTTACTCTCTAGAAAATAATTTATGCAACCTCACATACGCGGTTTTGTACTTTAGACGACGATATATGTATGTATTCATGTATTTCTTAGTCAATTTACTAACTTCCTTTCAAATGGATAATAGAATTAATAAACCGAAATAACTGCTTCTTCCACCCAAGTCGATGTTGTCTTGGCCGCCTTGAGGCAACTACGGATATACATATTGACATACATCTGTACGAGCGCAGAGCAACAAAAATCTAAGTGAACGCAATTGAAAAGCACACAAAACTAAGGATTGAGGTGTGAAAAACTTGCAAAATGGGAACTTAAAACTACGTAAATGGTAATAGAGACCAGGGAAGCATCGAGCGAAGAAGGAGGTAGGTACGAGCAAGCTGCATGTACTCGTACTTGAGAAGGCGTTCTAACGTAAGTGAAAAGCAAATATGTACAAGAAAAATCTTTGATCTCAGAAAAAGCGTAAACGTCGCCCACAGGCTTTATTTACATACATACAGGGTGTAGAATATTTTTCTTTTAAATAATTTTTTAAACTATTATAATTTATTAAAAAATAAACTGTTTACACAGGAGAAAAGTTTGAATGAAGATAATTTTCCTTTTGATTTACAAACAACAAAAATTACTTACAGCAACGAACAAAAGTGTTGGCACGAGAATTTTTCGCAATATATGCAGTTTTTATTCTAATTTTATTTCGAAAATTTTTATACAAATATAGTTCATACTACACCAAAAAAACATAAAAATAAAATCTCTGAACTTTGTGCAAAGTTCATGAAAATTCAATAAATTTGTATACAACTTTCGATTCAGAATTTGGAGAAAAATTTTTAAGTATGCAGTTTTATATCCCAAAGAGTGTTGCCATTTTAGTCGTTTTCATGTCAGGCAGGGTTGTATGAAATTGGGCCTATTTCGCTTATTTTTATTTTAAATGAAGAAGGGATTTGCTTCATAAAATGTTTTTTATAAATGTCTTAATTTTAAGTCTGAAGTTGTATTCGCAAAGAAATAAATAAGAAAGAAAATAAGAAATTGTTTCACTGTTAAGAGACTTAAGCATTAAGCACAACACCGGCGTTTTTCGTCGCGAATGTTCGCCGAGATAATTAAAACACACTGATTTATATGAGAACGAGCACAACAAAAGCAAACGGCGAAGTTTGCTCGACGACTGTTCGTGACGATAGATTTATTTCTATCGCCGCGGTCAGCGGCAACGACAAAAAAAGGCCATGATGACCATACTTTAAAAGTTATCGTAATTTTTGTTTAAAAGTAAGATAATATACCTTATATTTTTCTATCAGAGATTAATCTAGTAAAACGTAAGTTTACTAGTAGTTATATTTAAAGACTATTTCTATATTTTAAACTTCTTCTTGCTGGTATTTTCCCTCTTCGTTGTCAAAGCTTCCTTCTTGAATACCGCTCTATTTGTGTTTCAGTAAGCGAATTAGCTGGGCGAAAGTTGGTCATCGGCATCGCTCTGCTGGGCGAAATTTGCCGTTCGCCGGGTATTGTGTTTCAAGCATTAAGATTCGTTTGTGTTTGGATATAGTGCCAACAAACAGAATAAATATTACATGTAGATATTGTCTTCCCAGATAGCGCATATTCAATTCTGCCTAAATTACAAAACATCATTTTTGGTCACTCCCAAATGTTTAAGGTAAGGGAAAAATTGATATTTTCGAGCACTATGTACCCATATGTATTTTTTTAATCAAACTTTTTTGCTGAGAACTTATTTAAATTCCAAAACCCGAATGCCAACTTGAATTAAAGGAACCAACACTGAAGTGAGTCAAAATGAAAATAAAAGAGCACAAATTTCTATGTAAAGCAAAAGTCTCTGGGAATCCTACGACACATCTGCCGGTCATATGACCGGTCATCTAAATGGGAGATCTGCAGTCTTTTGGCATCATATTTTACATCAGAATTGAAGGGATTTCTGAAAAAATCTGACCAGTTCTTTTGTGTAACTGTGATTTTGCATCCCTTGTCAACATATGGCCTCGGTTGATGTTAACTTAAGGTCGTTGTTTTACTGCCTTAAAATTGAAGGGAAATTTTTACAGCGTTTTTTATGTGTATTGGTTTCTATCTGAGTGTATTGAGAACCGGTCAGTATGAAAAGGCCTTGTATTGTAGGGAAGACAATTATCACCCAAAATATCAGATACCTTTCAAATCATTGGAATTAACTAAATTAATTAAGTAAACAAGTATTAACTAACATTTTTCATTTTAAAATCGCTCGTTTGTAAATTTTTAAATTTAACGAACTGGTTTATTCAAATTATCGTCGACAAAAAATCCAACCATGTGCCACAATCATATGTTTTTCCTAATTACAAATTCTTGCTGGCAAAATTTTTTCCGGCTCGAATTTGTAACTTCTCTCCAAGAAATAGTCTTTTTACTCGTGATTTATTTAAATAAAACATGAGAAATTTAGTTGAAACTTTTTAGCCGGTTTTATTTGCCAATTTAGCCGGTTCGTCCAAAAAGTTCTGGCAACACTGACGTGCTTAACTTGCGTTGTAGTCTGACAGACCATTTTTAAAAATTTCACTAAAAATTTTTCGGAAAACTGTGTCATGACTTTAATAATTTCCATGAGAGGTTACCATTATAGTATAGGACGATAGTGTTACGACTCGTTCCGGTGTAAAAAAATAGCTTTTGTGTTATAGGAATGTGCGACCAAGCTAAAGAAACCTAATACATACCTAATAAATACTTTTTCTTCTTAGATTGCTTCCATCTCCTTCAGTAGCATTCCAAGAAAATTTGTATTCATAGGCCCCGTCTGCCTCAAATCGGCTGGTTGTCGTATGAAATGCAAATCTCCTATTTGGGATTCACATTCACGCAACATGTGTTACACATCTAAACAATGCAGCGCCCGTGTGGTCACCGGGCACTAGCAGGGCATGAATCACCTATGACGACAATCGTCTGAACGATATCATGGCGAGATTGTCTTGCTTCATGAAAACCAAAAATTGGTTGATCGATTGTGCGATATCGTCAACACGATTTTAGTTTTGTTTCACGTAACAGTAACAGTAACAGGTAACAGCAACACAAATGCATAAATCAGTGTTTTCACGACGTCGTTTTGTCAGTATCGTTTGAACGACAATCGTTTCAAAGTTACGTTATGCCCAGGACGCAGTGGACGAAGCTATAGACATGCCAAAATATGTCTTCAGATGTCGCCAAAGCACCACCTACATGACGCGGTTAAGATGCTCCCCGTCAGGACGCGCACCACTATGCTTTATAGGCAGAAAGATAGTTGATAGTTTATTTTTATTTTAACCTTCCATTCGGCTTTGTTTACTTTTAAACCTGTTAAAATGTTTAAATCCCATCGCCACCCGGAACGCGAAATCTTGAATTCTCTCATTCTTGTTATCATATTATGTTTAGTGTTGGACAATTTTTGCTCCCAAAATAAAAAACAAAAAAAATAAGGTCGAGCAAAAATTAAACTACCCCAAAACGCGAATATGTGGTAGACTTCAGACCTTGTGTGATAAAAGTGGTAGATGCTCAAAAAAGTGGTAGTTCTACCACAATGTGGTAGAAGTCCGATCACTGCTCAGAGCCCTCGAATAGGCACGCCAGACGGTATCTATACTAACTAACGGACGAAGTCCAGAGGTTCATAAAACAACCTCTGGACCCGATAGCGTACCGACAGGTCATAAACGGCATTCACAGGGATTGGGAACATAGGCACCTGATGTGGACGAGGCAAAGCTTCATCTGCCTCGCGAGACTCCCACCTGCGTAGGATAAATGCAGATAAGCCCAATGAGTGCGCGGCATGCAGAGAGTCACTACACGACTCGCAACACCTCTTCCCATGCCTCCTTAAGCCCACTCAACTAACGCTCCTCTCCTTCTGGACAAACCCATTTGGAACGGCACACTTCCTGGATCTCCCGTTGTTTTAGCCTGAAGGAATACGTAGAGACCTCAATAACTAAGGATTAAAATGAGTTTATTGCTCGTCAGACCAAAACACATATAGCCGAAGGGTTAAGTATTAAATTTCCCAGTAACCCTGTATATGTACATACATACACAATAATTTCCGAAACTGTAAACCGAAATGCGAAGAAAACGCCGAGACAATTGTAATAAATGCATTTCAAGTACATATGCAACCCGAGGGCAATCGATAGGGCAGCAGTGCATTCGTAAGGAAGATAAGCTGTAGTAGAGGGACCCAAATGTAGTTAGGCACATATTTGTAGTAATTTAAACGCATACAAATGTCATCCTACATACATACATACATCCATGTGTATATACATAAGTAGTATGGTTGCATGTGTGCCTTAAACGAAACTGCAACCACGCTGTATTATGTAGCACACAAGGAACAGATGTTATGTGCGCCTTAGGCAAGGAAATATAGAATTATTTCGCATAAAAGTATAGAAAAGTACATATATATTCAAATATAAGAGGGTCAGCTTAACAACGCACCCTAAATTTAACTTACTACATACTATATCTGTCAACAATTCGGTTTTTTGGCAAGCTTACCTTATCATTGTCATCGAATTTCAGACTTCGCAAACGTGGCTCCAGGCTGGAGAGTGGACTCTCCTTGTTAGTCGGTGAGCCGCCCAACACATATTCGACCATTTTAACACCCAAACCGCTGGTGGCATCACGTGGGCTGCAAAAGAGAGAGAATAAAAGGATATTATTTCACTGACTTAAACTGAGGCCATAATAAGTGACGAGTTTAGGACACAAACAAACCATTTCGAGCAGAAGAAAACGATTTTTTCATGCGTACCTTAATAATTTTTTTATAGATTACTTTTTAATATAAATATTACTGAAAAGTACCGAATAAAACGCAAAAAAATCCGGGAGGAGTCTATAAAGTCCCAAAAAGTCCCGGAGCGATACAAAAACTACATCCCAAAAAAAGAAAATCTGAAAAATATTGAAAAAACCTAACAATTCTGGAATATCTACTCCGAAAAATATCTTTATACTCCGAAAAATCCCGCCAAGCCTGGAAATTACCGTTTTATTATCCATTTCACTCCGAAAAAAATCCGCTAAGCACACAAAGTCATGTTATATTCCGCATCTTGTTGTCCATATGTCCAGAAAAAAAAATATAATACTCAGAAAAAATTTCGTTTCACTTCGAAAAAATCTCGTTTTACTCCCGAAAATCTCGTTTTACTCCGAAAAAATCTTGTTTCACTCAGAAAAAAACTCGTTTTACTCTGAAAAATCTCGTTTACTCCAAAAAAAAATCTCGTTTACTCCAAAAAAACTTGTTTACTCCTAAAAAATGTCGTTTAAAAAATCCGTTTAACTTTTACGTATACTTGTTATCAAAAATAGCTTTACTCACCTCAAAATGCCGGCATTGGTGCTCGTATTCGTATCTGGAGCTTGTGGAAAAGTACGCGGGCGTGGCGGTGCCAGTATATTTTCGCCTTGTGTTGACCATGTAGAGTCTTTCCAAACTGGATGATCGCCTACGCCGGGTATGTGTAGTGGATTTAAAGGACCACCGGTTACGCCACCCGAAGTGGTACCTTTGCCATCGGATTTCTCCCATAGCTTCTTGGCAGTGGATGTGGTGATCTGCAAGTGATAGAAATGAAAAATAATTAGTTTTAAATTAAAATATTAGTTAGAGAAAAGTATTAAATTTTAAAGGCCCAATTTCAGATGGCCTACTTAAGTAGATTGTTGATTAACTTCAACAATTCATTTTCAGATCATACATTTAAGCTGCACTTAAATGGCCAATATTGGCTACAGTGTTGCCGTTGTGCGACTAAAGGGGCTATTTGACCCTTTTTAAGCAAATCAATACCCTTTGACCCACCTTTTGAAAATTTTGATTTTTTGACCCTTTTCCAAAAATATGTGCGACTTTTGCCCCTTTTCAGAGACTTTTAAAGGAAACAGAACCATGCTATTAAAAAAAAAAAACTCCTACTGTAAGTACCAAAAAATGCATCACTTAAAACTTTTAAAGGAAATGCAAATCGATTTCGGTTTATGTTTGCAAATCTGTTTTGTGCAAAGCAAGTCCTGCTATTTTACTTTATACTTAATACATGTAAATTTGATTTTCACTTTGGTTCTCAGATTTATTCTTTTACTAGTAAAGAAAAGCAAAAATAATATGGTGACCCTTTTTTTCGTCATTTACCCCTTTTTTGTGACTTTCTGAAAATTCTCAACGGCAACACTGGCTGTCTTTTTTTAAATATGAGATATGCAACCCTGTGTTTGTACCAAACAACCAAAAGTTAGAAATAGGTAGTTTTATCAATATTGCCAAAGACCAATCAGCTGTTCAGTACAAAATGATGCAACATTTCAATGGGCAAGCAACAGTGTTGCCACCAGTTTGGCATATTTAAATAAAGCTGATCTGAATCCCAACGGAAGTTAAATGGCATTAAAATAACAATCCAAAATTAAGCTTAAGCGCCAGAGCGAAATTTTTCACATTTTCCTCGAAAAATATTTTTCACATTTTCCTCGAAAAATATTTTCACAATTTGGCAATCTCTAGATTGATTTTAGACACATTATTTCTTCGGAAAATTTGCTTAGAATTACACCTATAATTCAATGCTCCTGTGCTATTTCCCGCCCTAATGTACATTGTGGCCACCTTCCGTCGAGTATCTGCAATAGTGAAAGCAACAAAAACCTGATTTACAACAACTTTTGCAAACGAGAAATCCAAATACATTTAAACCCTTTACATTTCCGGTTTTCCGGCCTGCGTTCAACATCATCACCATCATCATCATCATAGTCATCACAAGCTCCAGCAACAACAACGAAAGCAATATCTAATCTATTTAATGCATTATTTCTCCGCCGGACGCACCTAGTTTTTGCATGCAATCATCGTCGTTGTCGTCGGACAGTCAGTCAAGTCAGTCAACAACGTCCATTGATAAAGTCATTCAATTCATAAAAGTTCCTGTTGCAGTGCAATATAAATAGACATTCATACAGAGTAACAACTACACACTTTCGCTCTCAAATGCATTTCCCATCATCTTTTTTTAGATTTTTTTTTTTTACTCTTACGCCTTTCATTTTATTTTTGTGTAGGGTCACAGTTGACCCGTTTGCAATTTATGGCATGAAATGACTGAATGCATTGAAAAAAAATGTTGAATTAGTAAGCAAATGGAGATACACAGGCGCACATCTGTTGACTCTACTAAGTGCAAGCACATTTGCAATAAAAAATAAAAATAAAAATTAAAAATAAAAAATTAAAAATTAAAAATAATAAATAAAAATGAAAATAAGTGTGAAGAATAACTGCACATTGTCTGCTCATGTATGCAGTCACTTGTTGTAATTCTCCTCTTCTGCTGCTCATACGCGTTTTTCATTTGCTGAATTTATTCATTGATTGATTATGCCCGTAATGTG
>NW_023458555.1:35541823-35544174 GCF_013731165.1 Rhagoletis pomonella | reverse complement strand
CTCCAAATGGCAAATGCTTTTAGTGGTGTCGAAAAAAAATCTTTTTTTGGTCCGTACATTTCGTTCGGCATATGTAGGTACGTGTGCACACACTTAGAAGTTCTCGTGGTATCGTAGCAAAACATATACTATGTTTATACGCACAGAATAATCGACTTAATTGAAAGCGCATTGACACCGTACACATTTCGCTCTAGTGTTTATACTTACGGCTTTATATCGGCATCAAAGTAACCGTCTTCAAAAGCAAACAAAATAAGCTGTTTTCATTTGACATTTTATAAGTTAACATAATGGAAAAATCTCGTTTTATTCGGCATTATAAAATCGTGGCAAAGGAAAAGAACGATTATTATTAATCAGCTTTTAAATACTGATGCGATTATTTGGAATTTGAGCGGAACAGCTGATCTCCAATTCGCTTTGAGTGAGAGCGGTGTTTATACACTCTTTGTAACTATCTGGAGAAATAAACTACCGATTTGAAATGGAGTGCGAGCCAAAACACTTCGCTCTTTCAAAGCGAATTGAAATTCAGTTTATACATATGTTTTGAATCGCGGCGAAATGAATTAAAGCGACTTATGCATGCGTATAAACGTAGTAATAGAAGCTGAAGTAATGCCAAGTAATTGGTTTCATAAAATAAAGTATTCAAAAGAGAAACTCCAAAATATGTAGGTCTGTTTGATTATTAAAAATTTAAATTAATCATAAAGTAAAGAACTCAATTATTCGATTAATTGGAGATTGTAACTTGAGAAACTTGACTTTTGATTAATCATTATGAATAAAATGAGTAATCAGATTTACATATATGCATATAAGGAAGTTGAAGTCCCCTAATATTTTGAAAAACAACTATTATTTTTTATTTTTAAATTTAAATAATTTTTTTTTTTATATACACATTGTGAAAAAGGAGTTGAACAATTTCTAAAGCAAACCTTTTAACAAGCAAAACTGTTGGGGTAATCATATTTTAAGTAATTCGATTAGTACCTGAGTACTAAAAATCTTGATTTCTAGATGATCTAGTAATTAATTAACCGAACCACAGATTAACCAACTTGGTCGAATTATCGCACAGCCCTAAAAATAATACTTAACTTATTCAGTACAACATTTCTCACGCAAAAAGGATACAGTTTCGAAAAGAGGCCCATCAAAACCGTAGTACAAATCAGCTTAAAGATAAGTGAATTCACAGGTAAATAGATAAGTGGCGAACGAGCAGGTTGATGTGCATACGGAATGCAGATAGCAAACGAAAACACACAGATTATGGCACATTGAGTCCAGCAGTGCAACCATGTCCAAGGACAATAAAACTCGCCAAAGTAGATTTACTGCAGCAGGAAAATTGCAACAATTGAACAATTGAAAAAGTAAAGGCAGAGAAAAGCAAACGATAAGCACAACAAAAAGGCATTAAATGAATTACAGCGCATGCGCGAGAACGCGAGATAGACCGGCTCCAACTGACTGATGTGTTCGTTGGCTTGGGTGAGGGTAAGACGAAAAGATATTTGCTGGAATTTTAATAAGCATTTCACTGTTGCAACATGTATTGCCTAGAGACAAGTCAGAAAACCGAAACAGTTGTTGTCAAGTCAGTCTGTGGTCAATCAATCAGTTAGTCAATAGTAGTAGTAGTAGAACGACTAGTTAGCACAGGAATGGAATGGGAAGCAAGCAAAATATGGCGAGGAAATGGATTTTTGTACTTGTAAATGTATGAAGCAATGAATGTTTGTAAACTAGAATTATGTTAAGACGATAAAGACAGGAAAACTTGAAGAAAAAAAAAACAGAGCAAAGGTATTCCGAATTTAACGCAAAAAATACACTTAAGCGGATTGCAGAAGGACTTGGTGACAAATCTGATAAACGCGCGGCCGAAGTGGAAACTCAAACGTCGCAACGCGTGTTGAATGTATGAAAGAAATTGAAAAATGCAAATGTTGTTGCATGCCACACGGCAGTGTACCTTAAGTTGAATGATTGGTTGGCTTTTGGTGAGCCATTTGAACGGCAGCAATAAAATTTTAGAGCGGCTGGGTTTCTATTAAGGAGCATGAAACATGAAATAAAAAATTAAAAAATGAAATAAAAAATTGAATAAATTTAAAAAGTTAACAAAATGAGGTAAATTAGTACAGAAAAAATAAAATAAATTAAATATAATAAAAGAGACAAAAATAAAAAATTAAAAAAGAAATAAAATAACTTTTAAAAAATTTACAAAATGAAATAAATTATAATAGAATAATATTAAATTAAATTAAATTAATTAAAATTAAATAAAAATTAAATTAAATTAAAATTAAATTAAATTAAAATTAAATTAA
>NW_023458555.1:35535240-35541723 GCF_013731165.1 Rhagoletis pomonella | reverse complement strand
AATTATATTTAAATTAAATTAAATTATATTTAAATTAAATTAAATTATATTTAAATTAAATTAAATTAAATTAAATTAAATTAAATTAAATTAAATTAAATTAAATTAAATTAAATTAAATTAAAATTAAATTAAATTAAAATTAAATTAAATTAAAATTAAATTAAATTAAATTAAAATTAAATTAAACTAAAATTAAATCTAATTAAAATTAAATTAAATTAATTAAATTAAATTAAAATTAAATTAAATAAATTAAAATAAAATTAACAAGAATAAATTAAAATAAAATAATGAACTAACATTAAAAAATACAATAAAACAAATGAAATAAAAATAAAATTAAATTATAAAATATAAGATTGTTACATTATATTAAAATTAGTGTAGCAAAATTAAATGAAACTTAATTAAATTAAACTTTGATTCACTCTTTTTGCAACAATTATTATTGCGAAAGACAATACTATTGCAATACATAGTTAGAAAATTTATAAAATCAGCTAAGCGCCCGTACTTTATTGATATTTCAAATAAGCGAAATCAATACATTTGCTCAGCTGCTAATCCATTCAAAAGCAGCGGGAAAATCCACACAGACAAACATAGTTACATAAATATGCTTCATATGTAAATAATGCGTATGTACATTAGTGTGCCGCCCCCGAAAAAAAGTCGTTTTTCACCAGAATATAAAATTTATTATATTTAAAAACTTCCCCGCAAACATATCGGAAAAATATTGAGATTTACATTGCGTTCCAAAAATCGAGTTTTTATAAATAAAGTTAGGTTTTAAAAATATTTCTTTTTCCAAAAAATTACCTCAAATAAAAGAAGAGTTTAAGCTCAATGGTATGCATAAAAATGTTTCAACGTGTTATCAATGGAATCAAAATAATGAGATTTTTTGAGGTATTTTCGAAACGAGTCAGCTTACGCAAATCTTAGATTTTTTTATTTTATTATGGCGAGTCTTAAAATAGAATGTAATTTTATAACTTCGATAGAAATACAGTAAGGTTTTTTTTTGTATGCAGAGTAACGCAGCCTAATGTAAATACATACGTGTGTGTCTGTTCACGCAGCCAACGAACTCGTTGTATACATAAAGTTAATTGTTGTTGTTTTTTTAAGTTCTCTAAGTGCAATTAAAGCCAATAAAACCGTCAACGCAACAGAGACTAAAAATAACAAATTAAATATATGCACATATGTTTATTTAGGTGCATAAAGTACATTCATCAGTTTGTTATTATAGACATACATATTTACATATAAATACCTATATGTATGTACCAAATGCCAGCTGGAAAATGTATTAGAGGAAGCAATCGATTATTTAGGCAAAGAAATACGGTTTGTGACGGATAGCGCTAGCTATTGATCAATGACTAGGATTTACTATGATGGTAAAACATATGGAACTAAATATATTTAAAAAATTAACAAACAAAAATTAACGTAAAAAACTGTGTGCCATTTACGTGATCACCACTGTAATACTAAATAAAAAATGGGATTCCACGGATAAAATGTAATATTTTTTTCATACACACATTTCGTTGGTGTTGTTCACCATATTTCATTGACTTCGTGCGCGGACTGGGAAGTGGAAAAAACTTAATGAGAAAATCTTGCCTTTTTACCTCCTATGCAGCCATCCCGTAATTTGCGAAATCAGGCATTAGTATTTTGGAACTAAATAGGAAAGAGCAATGTATCTTACAGAGAACTTTGTAAAACTAAACCATCACATCAAAATGAATAAAGCTCAATCACCGGATATATTACTACACTACACTCCAAAGCGTTAGCTTGTATTGCATTCAGTTACTAGCACAATGATCCCTTTGAATGCTGAAAAGTGCTGTGTCATAAGGATAACACTGCAAAGAAGACGGCAAAAAATAGATGCAGCAGGAGCAGGTTAAAGATACAGCATGTCTGCACTATGTCAAGTGAGAATAGTCTGACAGAGATAGCAGGTAAACACAAAAAAAAAATACAAAACAACTCCGTTTGCACTAAAAGAAGATTGAAGTAATCGAAATGGGTGTGTTGTAGTATAGAATAACTTTGAAACGATTTAATTGAAGTTGACTGTCGCACCAAAGTAGATTTATGAAAACAATAGAAATACTGCGAAAAATACTGTACAAAAACTACAAAAAAAAAACGGCGGACTGCAATGAACTGAAAAGGGGTCGCACTTAAATACCTACCAGCTGCTCAGCACAATTTCCCTTAGAGATAAGAAAAACATGATTGAAATCAATTTTATGTATGCATAGGAAACAAGCAGGCATACAGACGCGAATATTTCAATTTCGGTTTTTATTTTATTTTATGTTTTTGTATTTTTAGTCTCTTCGTCGAGTTCAAAGCATAATGCATGGAGGCTATGATGATAAATGAAGTATTTACAAAAAAAAAAAAAAAGTTTGCAAGTATGGCACTTATGTACGTTCTAAGGCGGCCATAACTTCCTAAACCGATTTCCCTTTGGTGGAGTCAAAGTTTTACGGTCGCAAAGCTCAAGTCTGGTTATATCTATGCCATGAAATTTTTAGCCAAATAATTGTGCCAGTGTAAACTGCCTCTGTCAATCTTTGAAGTCAACTGGCCTTCTCCCCAGTGAAATTTCGTCTTTGAAGGAGAAGCTCGGCCAAACACTAGCATCCAACTAGCGCCAATCTATTATTATTATTAGGGACCTTATCAAAAGATCATCTCAACGTCGAAGAGGTATGAGGTTTGACGAACTTTCAGAGAGGCCGTTAAAGCCCTTGAGGTCTTTGTTCTGAAAGGAAGAGCAGGAGCAAAAACGCCAAAAGTATAAGACAAAATTTTCCCCATATTTTTTGACCCGAAAAAATGCGAGAAAATCCCGAAATCCCAAAAAAGTTTCGAAAAAATTCCGATACTTCCGAATAAATTCTGAAGGTAACGTATAAATTCTGAAATTTCCGAAAAAGTTCTGAAAACACCGAAAAAAATGAGACAGTTACGAAAACATACTGAAAGTTAAAAAAATTGGTGAAACTCAAAAAAGAAACTCCTGAAAAATCGCGAAAGATCCTTGAAGAGCCTTGAAAAACTTAAAAAAAAAATGTTTCGAAGGGCCCCTGAAAAACTGCGAGAAAATCCTGAAAATGTTTTTGATAGTCCAAAAAAGTTCTGAAAAAATTCCGAGACTTCCGAATGAATTCTGAAAGTAACGTATAAATTCTGAAATTTCCGAAAAAATCTGAAAATTCCGAAAAAAATCTGAAAGTTCCGAAAAAAAAATCTGAAAATTCCGAAAAAAAATCTGAAAATTCCGAAAAAAATCTGTAAATTCCGAAAAAAATCTGACGGTTCCGAAAACATTCTGAAAGGTAAAAAAAATTGGTGAAACTCAAAAACAGAAACTCCTTAAAAATAGCGAAAGGCCCTTGAGGAGCCTTGAAAAATTCAAAAAAACATTAAGCGAAATACTGTGAGCTTACAGCTGATAAATGCTTGACAGCTGAGCTTAATTTTTCTCAACCAAATGCAAAGGTAACCCAAACGAAAATCCCTTCAGACGACTGGAGGAATTACGGTGAAAGACGCGGTGAATATGTATATTAAAATCTACTGTTGACGGTATTGAGAAATTTCGACATAAATGCAACATTTTGAAATCAGCTCGATTTTTTTAGCATCACTATTGTTATGAACTCGAAAATATGTTTAGATATTAAAAATTTTGACTTTAAATTGGTAAAACTGAATGGCTAAAAACTAACATTAACTAACTTAATTTATTTTAAATACTCAGTTACAAAAATCTCAACGCTCAAATCGTTTGCTCGTCTTTAAAAACATTTAACCCAAATTTGCGAAGTGAAGTGACCTTCAATTCATCCCATCGGATCCAATCAAATTAAATCTGATTCCACTAAAATGATTAAATTAACATGTTCTTAGCTGTAATCTTTGCGCCATTAGCTAAATTGAGAGCAGCTTGCGCCCCACTTCTCTCCACCCACGCGCCAATTCACTTCAAAATCGTTTATAAGCGCTATATAGCGGATTTTCTTATTATTATTTCTTTTGGCATTTATGGGCGTCAAAAGCAAATGAACAAGTTCTATTACCACCAAGAATGCCGCTCTTTCCTTTGCCATGAAATGAGTAACAGCCAGCCCTACAAACAAGCGTTGAATGAAAGTAAGGCAAATTTATTATTTTGTTATTTTTTATTTTTGCAGAGATGAGCAGAAAAAATCGATTTTTTTTTAATCACTTTATTGCTGCCACGCTAAGCCACAGTGATGTTGCTCCATTTAAGAAACTGGCTTAGGAGGTAAAATTCGGAAGAGGTGGGAGGTAAAATCGGAAAAAAAAGTTGCGATTGTGATGCAGCACTTAACTCAGCCGTCTGCTTGTGGAGAATCGAAAATCGATTTTGCGAAATTTGAAATTTACACTTGCCGCTTTGCCAGGCGCACAGACAAACGCGCGCTCATGTCAGCATGTCGGTAATTTTTCCCATCACAGCAGCTGGCGCGCTAAACCATTTATGGTAGCTCAAAAACACATTTACAATATTACTCAATGCCCGTATATGTCGATAAATCATTTTCAGCAGCGGCAATTAATTTATGGTTTGCGAAAAATTACTTGCCCAAAGCGTCACTTTACATTGACGGATTTTATATCAAACTCTCAATGGACAAATGTTTTGTAAGCATGCTGTTACTCCCTGGTGCGAAAAAAAAAACTCGTAACGGCTATGTACATATTTTGTTTCATCGAATTTTTGAATTATTTATTTTTTACATCTGTTTCTTCTCTGCTGTTTGCCCACAGCAAACCACAAGTGATTTAGTTATTACTGTGTGGCAAGTTGTCAACGCACTTGCCACCCAGCTATGTTTGTATGTATATACATACATATGTACAACTTTTCGCCGCCTATTCGAAAATTCACCTGCACCGGCACCGGGTATTCGCACCCAGCTGGTTGGCGCATTTTTTTGTATTTTTTTTTTGTATTTTTTTCCTTTTATAAAAATTCGCAAACTGGATTTTTTTAATTCGAGTATGACTTAAAAAGGAGCTAAGCGGTAAACTTGACACAGATTTACGATGACGTATAGGTTAGCTACATATGTATGTGTGTACATATCGTCACCTGAAATGCAAAAATACGTAACAACAACGTTATTGAAATGGATGGAAAAAGTCCTGACTAATATTTTTTATTATTTTTTTTTAATCATAAAATGATGTAGGAGTTGTAGTAAGTCGATGAAATCCATCATATCAATCAAAATCAGAATTTTGAATTTTTTATTAGTTACGACTTTTTGTATTTCAGCGACGATGTTTGTCACGTATTTTTGTATTTCAGGTGACGATATGCATTTAGCTGCCAAGTGATTAAGACAGACTCGAGTTATACGAGTGAGCGAATTTTTTATGAGTGTGGCTGTGCGCCCATACGTATGTGTTTTTTTTTTGTACATTTCATTTTGTATTAAATTCTTTACTTTTGTGTAATGTTCATTGAACTTTAAGACATAAGTATAAACCGTTACCTTAATCGACAAAGGCCCTAACCAACACTTTTTTCGAAACTATGTGTCTCGCAAATTTTGGTAGGATATATTAAAATACAACTTCACTAAAAACTTTAAAGTGTTACTACCAAAAACAACGAAGTTATGGCACTTCTTAAAAATCCCTATCGGCAGTTTTTGATTTTCTTGTTATAATGTTTTTTGATTGTCCTGTAAATTAGAAAATTTGCTGGTTAGACCCTCTGTGAATTAATGTAATACGTACACTATTTTAAGATGTTGCATAAGTATGATCACAGTAAATTGTAGTTGTATCGCTTTTATTTACAATTTAATTATGTTATCGAAATTGTAATCGTTATCGGAATTATAATTGTAGTCGTTATTGAAATTCGAATTGTTATCGAAATTATCTTTATCGAAACTATAATTGTTATCGAAACTATAATCGTTATCGAAACTATAATCGTTATCAAGTTGTAATCGTTATCGAAATTATAATAGCTATCGAAATTATAATAGTTATCGAAATTATAATAGTTATCGAAATTATAATAGTTATCGAAATTATAATAGTTATCGAAATTATAATAGTTATCGAAATTCTAATAGTTATCGAAATTATAATCGTTATTGAAATAATAATCGTTATTGAAATTATAATCGTCATCGCAATTATAACCGTCATCGCAATTATAATCGTCATCGAAATTATAATCGTTATCGCAATTACATATAATTGTTATGGAAATTATAATCTTTATTGAAACTATAATCGCTATCGAAGTTATAATCGTTAAAGAAATCATAATCGTTATCGAAGTTATAATCGTTATCAAAACTATAATCGTGGTCGAAATTATAATCGTTATCGAAAATATAATCGTTATAGAAATTATGATCGATATCAAAATTATAATCGTTATCGAAA
>NW_023458555.1:35530987-35535230 GCF_013731165.1 Rhagoletis pomonella | reverse complement strand
TCAAAATTATAATCGTTATCGAAATCATAATCTTTATCGAAATTATATTCGTTGTTGAAATTATAATCGCTGTCGAAGCTATAATTTTATGGTTACTGAAAGTTGCCTCATCGTTATCGAAATTATTATCTTTATCGAGATTGCTATCACTACCGAAATAGTTAAATGTTTTTTTCTGTTTTTTTTTTTTGAATTTCCATTATTTATTGCAATTGGTATTTTTTACATTTAGCAATTGATTTATCTTAACTCCTAATTTTCTAGAGGCGGAGTTTTTGCGTTTCTTGAGAGCTGCATACTTGCCTTAAGTCTGGTAAAAATATTTGAGTGGGATGCTAACTCTGTTATGAGTGGGTTGGGGTGACTCAGTAGTCTCAAGGTGTATTTACTCGAATACAGCTCAAGCAGGTTAAACGCTAAATTCTGGACAATGGGTTGGAATTAAATTAGCTATCACCGTTTGGAACGACAACCAGACCAGTTAAGGCGACGTCGTTTGGCGGTATCAAAGCGATTTTTGGAGAGTTGTGTAGAGAATGAAGTTGCAAGATTTTACCCGAACTTTTTCTTCTGGTAAAATCATGAAAAGTGTCAAGCGGTCACTGATTGACGTTTTTAAAGGAAGAATGCTTTTTTTGTTCCCGTACTTTTTGTTGTTACTCACTTTTTGCTCTCACTTCAGAGAGTAATTTTGCTGTTTGACATTTTTGAACGCAAGGCGGCAATACAACGCTGTCTCAGCCAGCGAGTCGTAGGCTGCAGATGTACTACTCAGCCCTATTGACCTTCGAATCGATAAATAAAAGCTGGACTACCTAAAGAAAACGAGCACAAAAGCAGGTGGTTAGGCCAAAATGACTTAAGTGATAAAAAAATTCATCTAAGACAATTTTAAAACTTAGATTTTGTGATTTTAAAAACGACAACTCTACGTATTTTATATGCGAAAATTCGACCAAATGAAGTAATATTGACTCGAATAGTAATTAGGTCAGTAGAAAATGCGAGAAACCCAACTCTAATTAAATGTAGTGAAATTGAACTTCAAAGACAATTCATTGCCCTTTAGAAAATTATGTAATATTTTAATTCCTATTATTTGTTTCTAACAATTGGCTGGCAATCCGTATAATTGCATGAAATTAATTAGAATTGTAGAATGTGAAGTATAATTTTACATTTGGCCAAACATATAGAATCACCTGTATGTACTAAGATTTTGCAGGTACAGCTCTGTGCGAGATAATGGCAGTGGTTTTATGGCAATTGGTGGTCATTAATTTGTTTTTTTACTTTTTTTTTTTTCTTTATAAAAATATAGTTGATAACATAAAACTTTAGAAAAAATATTTGTGGGTTTAAATCCTTAGAAAAAATATGTACATATAAGCAGTTTTGCAGCCCAAAAAGCTTTAGTATAATGAAGTGCAATTTTCACGTTGGTAAAAATCCGCTAATTTTTTATAAATTTTTTTCTGAAGGTGTCATGCATTATCTTCCATACAAAGTAAATATGTTCGAAACATTTTTTTATAATAAGAAAAATTCAAAAACCAAAGGGATTTGTTACTAACTTGAAATTTTTAGTTTAACACACTAAACTTTAATGAGCTCCAAATCTGCCTACCAGAATTTTTTCTAAAATAAAGAGTTTGAAGTTTTGGTAACAACTTTCTGAAAATTGTTGAACTTTCGTGAATTTTGCACAAAGTTTGAAGCTTTGATTTGTGCGATTTATTTTGCTGGTTTAACTATATTTTTGTACAAAAATAATTACATTTAAATATAAAAATAAACGTAAGGTAAAAAATTAAAAAAAAAACACTGCTATTGTTTCGCACAGGGGTATCATTTTTTTAATCATATGCATACACCAGAATATATCTCTTGTTCCTGGTCCATTAAAAATTCTATGAATATTTTGCGAGAGTATGTGCAGTGACTCAAACATGTGACCATGTGTAGTTTTCTTTTTTAAATATGCATAACGTTTTTCTAGTTAAATATCTCTTGCATTTTTTTTATAAAAATATTATTCAAGCTTTAACGAAAACCATATAAATCACAGCTTAAAACTCCATATAAAATTTAGGAAAATTCAACAAATTTTCATTAAAATTTCAACTTTTAAATTTAATTTTTATATTTTTGGGTATGTAGTTTTATAGCCCATACAATTATGTATAGTCAAATGAGTGCAAGTTTGAACTGGCTAAAAAATCGCACTGATTTTTAGTAATATTTTTCTTAATGACAGATTTTGATTAAAGCTTGGACAATATTTTATAGAAAAATACCACAAAAAAAAATTATCTTGAAAAACATTGTGAATATCTATAAAAAAAAATTAAAACTTAGTCACTGGTTTGTGTGACTGTATATGCATTTGTTCTGAAAATTCAACGAACCACTTTACCCATTCCAGCTACAAATACATTAATAAAATATTAGCATTTGATGAAAACAAAGAATTGAATGACGGCTGCAAAAATACATATTTAAATATGCACATATGTAAGTACATACATATAAATATGTGAGCCCATATACAGTGGTGTAAAAATAAATAGGGACACGACATTTTTTCAAATTTTGCCTATTTTTCTTTCGTTTTTTTAATATTTATTATTTTCTTATAAAATTACAGCTCATTATCTAATAAAACCAATGTTTGTGCAAAAATTATAAAAATTCTGCAAAATTGCATCTACATTTTCAACTTTTTTAATCAGATTTTTCAGAATTTTTAGAACGAAGTGTAAGTAGATTTTTGGCCATTTTTCTTCCATACAAAGAATGTTCGACATTTTTTTTTTTCGTATGGAAAAAAGTGGGTAATACATTCAGAACAAAAATTTAATGGGCTCAAAAAAATTCTAAAAAATCTGATTGAAAAGTTGAAAATTTAAATGCAAGTTTGCAGAATTTTCCAAATTATTGCGCAAAGTTTGAAATATGAATTTATATTGGGTTTTTTGTTAGATAATGAGCTACAGTTTTATAAAAAAAAAAATAGTAAATAGTAAATATTAAATAAACAAAAGAAAAATAGGAACAAATTTTAAAAATGTCGTGTCCCTATTTATTTTTCCGCCACTGTAAGTTGTAAACGTCCATTGTTTAATTCCTTACCATACTTGCAGCGCTTTTCTTCTAAATTGTATTAACTATCTTCGAAGTATGCAATCTTATGGAGACCCAACCAGCTTATGGGTTTATTCGAATAACTAAATTACTTGAAAGAGACGAATTTTCATAGTTGTTCAAGACAATTACACAGATTTAAATATATTGCGAGAGCGCTAATTAATTTAGAAATTATACAATATATTGCAATTTTCAGGGCAATAAAAATAAAGTTTATGACTAAACTAAAATTACCAAACTACCTAAGAGCTCCAAATAGCGTGATTATAGTGCTAGCTAACTCCCCGTTAAAGTTGAAACTCTTGATTGTATTTACTTAGGCCTTTGTTTTGCTGAATTTCATACCGATACCGCATCACTCTTTTGTCCAGGGTAGCGCTTAAAATTTCCTAGCCTCTTCGCTATTCCATTCATGTTAAATTTTTAAAATAGTAATTATGATTGTTGAACTTTAACCAAATTTCATAAAGCAGGTGGCAAATGTGTATGCCGCATGCAAGCCTAGAGCAGGGAAGGAGAAGGAGGAACGAATGCCAGTGGCAGGCAACACACAGCTCCTCAATTTCATTTCAGCCACATGTCTGGTGTTGAATAACTTTATGTGTATACTTTGGGCTTATACTGTTGGAAATTTTTCACGGTTGTGTGAACTAGCTGCACTAGCAGTTACCTATGTGCGATAAAGTTTTGTGGGTTTAAATGTTTAATGTCTCATCGCAGAGTACAAAATGTCGACTTAACTCAAAGGGTAGTGCGATGTATGTATGTATGTACGTCATATGCATAATAGTGAATATGAAGTTAAGTTAAGTTAGTTAAAATACCAAAAATTAGCGTTAGCCGGAAAAAAACAACTAAAAAAGTTTACGATTTTTCGTTTAGCATTTTTCTCCTTAAATATTGCTTTTGATTTTGATTTGACGCTGTTACTGTTATCGTTATTTTTATGAATGTTGTTATATTTGGTGATATCCTCATTGTTTTGTAAATATATTTTTATTATCAATCTTTATCGTTTTAATTACGTTATCGTTATCGATATAGTTATTGTTATCGATATAGTTATCGTTATCGATATAGTTATAGTTATCGATAT
>NW_023458555.1:35530826-35530977 GCF_013731165.1 Rhagoletis pomonella | reverse complement strand
CGTTATCGATATAGTTATAGTTATCGATATAGTTATCGTTATCGATAGATTTATCGCTATAACGTTAACGATGGAGTTATCGTTATCGATATATGGTTTTTGTTAACGCATGAACCATATTTGTATATACAAATAAATAATATAAAAAAAA
>NW_023458555.1:35499126-35530426 GCF_013731165.1 Rhagoletis pomonella | reverse complement strand
TTTTTTTTATATTATTTATTTTCTACTTTTTAGTCCTGTCTGAATAAAATTTTGCAATAGATATTAAAATAATTCAACGATATTAATAGAAAGGTGCACACCTCGCCCTATTCACTATGCTTTTTTATAGGAGCTTTTCAAAGCTTTGCTTTGGTGTCGGACACACAACATTGAAAGTTTCTGGATCCACAACATTGAAAGTTTCTGGAACACATCATTGCAAGTTGATAAAAGCGTTGTAAAAAAATATCAAAGAAATGTTAACTTGAAAAACACTGTGAATATTAAAAACGAAACACAATTCATCCTCTTTTGACCGCCGCTGTATATTGTGATAAAACCCTGTGGTTACGCACAATAAGTTTATCATAATTGCGAGTGTGCAGGCAAGTGAGCGTGTGAACAAGGTAGAATGATAACCGCATAAATGAACAAATTAAATATTCGCAAGGTTTTCCACAATTGCGGTGAGTGCACTTCTATGTAGCTACAAGAATAAAATCAGGTTGTCAAGAGAGCGGTGATAAGGATTTGCTAAGCAAAACTAAATGGATATGTATGTATGTAAGAAACCATTTAAATGGTATGTATGTATGTAAATAAGTTAGTAAATTATCAGCAGTGTAACCATTTCAAACAAAACCTACTAATTTATTTACATGCATGTCTACATGGATACATATGCATACTTATTGATAAGAATGTATTTATGTATTCACAAATGAAAATAGAAAGGTATTACGGGTATATTTCATCACATTTGTATTAAATTTTTCAGAAAACAGTCAAAGCAAAAAAAAAAATATCAAAATATGGGTGGGTGCTATCGAGTGATACCCTAATGTATAAAAATTATATAAGAGTGTATTCATGTTTTCGGTATCAGTTTATCTTCTGACTTTCAGGAAATAAATAGTTGGGTGGGGTTATTGACTTTTTGTGGTATCATTTACCCGCACATAATGCAAATAACCCACATATTCAAAGCAATTGGTTGAAGTTGTTGAAAATATCACAAAATTGTTTTAAAATTTTGCGACGCTAGGTTTTCTACAAATATGTGTGTACATTAGGATGGTCCAAAAACTGCGAAGTCGGAATTGTAAAGCTCTTCCAACCCCCCCCCCCCCCCCCCCTAGGATTGCTCTATATCGAAAAAGAATTTTTCCTATATAAAAACACATGAAAAACTTTGAACGACCCCTAAATAATTTTTGATTTCAAAATAAAAATATAGGGATATATTTTTTCGGTATAGAACAATCCTAGGGGATCAGGTATAAAAATTTCGACTTTACTTTTTCACATGCATTTTTGGACCACCCTAATGTACATAGATTGCACATACATGTCAAAGATTTGCAATCCCTCTATAACAGATATTCTAATATCACTTACGCGATTTTAAAAATTGTGAAACTCCGGAAAAAAATTATGAATACCAAAAAAAAAAATTGCAAATCCGAAAAAAATATAAATTTGAAAAAAGAATTATTCGGCCTTATGAGTTTCATTTTCCCCGAACCGGTTCACTTTTCCCTTTTGGTTTCCATATATTTACTATGGGCGGAATCAGGATAAGCCAGATTATGATTATTATTGGAAAGATTCGGAAAATTTCGAAAAAAAACAGAAAATTAAAAAATGAGAAATACAAAAAAATTGTGCCAATCCAAAAAAAATTGTGTAAATCTGAAAAAAATAAAATAATTAAATACCAAAAAATTTTAAAATACGAAAAACAATTGGGGAGTATACGAACAATAATTGAGTGCCAAATTTTAACAAAACTAATTAAGAAATACATTAAATTTTAAGAAATCTGTAATGTTTTAAGAAATCTATGATTTTAGGACATCTAAAATCTCCAGGAATTAAAATATTTTATAATTTTGATAAATATGTAAAATATTAAGACAAATTCGAAAACTTGTGAGGAGCAAAAATAATTAAAAGAAATTGTAAATCTTAAAAAAACTACAAAAAAACTGAAGAATTCTCAAAATTTGAGGTAATTCTAAAAATTTTAATTTCTAAAAATTTTAAGAAGTTCTAAAAGTTTTAAAGAATTATGAATATTAGAATTTTTGGAGAAATTAGGAAAATTTTAAGAAACGTAGAGACCCGAAAAAAGTTAAGTTATTGGAGAAATCTAATAAAGTTAAGAATGTCGATAAAATGATAAAGTTCGTAAAATTTAATGTGCGTATATTTTTACATTGTAGAATTGAAATAAAACATAAACGAGTTACCATTTTTTTTTTTTCATTTTTAATTTGCGTAAGACTATTTATAGCCCTTTTACATTTCTTACATACATACATATTGGTTTTGTACAAAGAAATAGCAAAGAAAAGATCCGCATAAATTTGTGCGACTTAAAGACCAGTTTGATGCAAAAAAAAGGAAGAAAGAAAAAAATCAATGGCTAACCCACCAGCAAAAAAAAATCGAACAAAAAGTGAAAACCTGTTTAGCCAAGCAAATCAGCGACGTCATAGCCGGCCGCAAGCAGCGACTGTCTCAACAAATTAACCAGTTCACAAGAAGCATTTCGACTAGCTATTCGACTGCGCGACCGCCCGCCCGTCCGGCTGTCGATCGAACACAAAAACGTTCATTTGCGCGCGTCTGTCCTTGACTGAGACATAGAAAATTGGCAGTGATTGCGAACAAGAGTAGGCTCGTTTAAATTTTTAAACAAATGCATATAAGTTTGTTCATACATACAAACATAGGGTGGTTCCTGAAAATATCAACATCCACGGAAATTTCACAAAAATCGGGGTCGCTACCAGAGGTTAAAAAATTGTTTTTTTTTTTTTAATTGCGAAAATTCTACAAAAATTTACTTTGATCAGCTGTTACTCAGCGGATGTATGAATTTCAATATGTCAAATTTAGCAGATTTCATGTCGAAATTCAGGCGAATTTGTGCGAATTTTAAAAAGACAATTAAATTTTTTCCAACTGTGAAATTTTCGTGCATGTCTTTATTTTGCACGTAAAACAAAATGAAGCGTTGTCCCGTACAAAATTTAGATGTTCATATTTTTAAGTACCACCTTAATGTGTATACACAAACATACATATTTATAAAATTATACTTTTTTCTTTTATCTTCGCGTTCACGCACTTTAAATGTTCAGACAAGTTGGACGCGGATTTGTCCACAGTTATACTCATATGAACACTGGGGCGTATGATGAATATATAGTTGGGAGTTAAGTAAAGTGCGAAGTTGGAGCGGAAAGCAACGCACGCACGCACAGTGAAATATTACCAACAAATTGTCTACTAACAAACGAAAATTAGTCATTGGCCAACAACAACAAATGTGGTAATTGGGAAAATAGTCGTTTATTATCAATCGAAAGCTGTGCGTCTCGCACCTCATCGCTTTGGTATTGTAAAAAATCACTTTTCGATGCTTTTTATTTTTTATTTTCACATACTTGGGAGGTGTGTATGGCCACTGCTGGGCGTGTGGAAGACAAGAAGGAAATTGTTGGCAGAAATATTCTGTTGATTTCTGTTTGTAATTTTTATTTTTAAATGTCGATAAAATGACAAAAAAAGATATAATTATCAATGGATAAATCATGTACATGCACGTACATTAGGGTGGTCCAAAAAAAAATAAAATGTCAGGGTCTCCCTCGCTAGGCTTTTTTCTAAATGGAAAAGAGTACGCCTATTTTTTTGCTTTTAGAAAAAAATATATATAGAACTGCCTCCAAGTACATGAAGTTTTCCATTTTTTATGGGTTCCCTCATTGCATTTTTTTTTGGGTTTTGAGGGACCTATAAATGATACTAAGTATTAAAAATGGTAAAATAAGGAATTGGGTATTATTATTGGAAGTATCCTAAAAAGAAATAGAGTTTTCCGATCGAAAAGTATTGATTTTCAAAAATTCCAAATCATTTCTACGAAAAAGTGTCTTTTATCCTTATAAAATACATGAAAAACTTCATGGGCTTTGAGTCAGTTGTAAATATTTTTTTACAAAAAAAAAAAAATACGGGAAAAATCCTAGGGGGTGAGAGCCTAACATTTTAAACTTTTTTCTTGCATGTGTTTTGGACCCTCCCAACGCTATTTTTTAACAAAAAATACGGGTTTTCTTTTTTCTTTTTTTCATTTATAAAAATCCTAGGGAATGAGAACTTAACATTTCAAACTTCTTGCTTGTATTTTTCGACCACCCTAATGCACATACATACATATAGTTTATAGCCTAAAAACCGGAAACGGCAAAAAATATTACGATAGGTGGCGCTGGAGTCGAGATATGTATCCCTAAAAACTGTATATATATCCGTTCAACTTTTTTTAATTTTATTTATCTCTTTCTGTGGAAGTACATGAGAATGTATGTAAGTAAGTGGTATTAATATTTTTTCGTGTAAACAACTTGTTTTCTATCGGCACTCCCAAATTTTGTCTTCATGCTCCATTTTCTCTAATCACTATTTGATCATACATATCTCATTTAGTAATAACATTTGTCTCTCCTTTTACCGAAAACCAAAAATTTGAAGCTACCAAGGACTCGAAGAAAATTCCCAAAATTCAAAACTTTATTTTTGGAAGTGGAAAAAACATAAAACCACCAATTCTTTCCCTGGCTCTTGAGAATTTCTTGCAATATGTCCACATAAAACTTTAGTCAATGGCAACTTTTCTAAGCCGTGCTGGAAACTGACCTTATGTTTTTTTGTCTATTTCTTTTTCGGCGTTTGGTTTCAAAATTTTCGAAATGTGATTGTAAATTGATAAGCCCTTAGCCGTCGTCGCCTCCCAATTGACAGCGCTGCGGTAAAAATAGCACACAAAAGTGAGTTTGGTAACTTTTGGTTTGGAAAGAAATAAGAGTCAGCTGAATGTAAAATTAGACATATACATTAGGGCGGGTTGATTTTTTTTTAAATCGTATAGCAAAAACGTAAACTACATAAAATTTTAAGAAAATTCTCCGAAGAAACCATGTATCTAAAATAAAATCCTAATCCGCGCCTCTCGACTTGAAAATTTATATGGCCGCCTTTGCCAAAAAAATAAATGTTAGAAAAAATAGGTTTTTCCAAAAAGAAATCGAATTTTCTGAATAAAATTGTTTAGTAAGGTAGTTCTTTTGCACTTTATATTTTTTCTACACTCAAAATTTTTTTTCATTAAAAAATATTCACCCAAGTACGCAAATCAGAGGAGATGCAAATTGGGGTTCAACTGCTTTTTTGTAATTGAATATTTTGATTAGTCTCAAAGCAAAACCTGTATTGCATAAACTATAAATAATATAATAAAACATAATATATTTCAAAAAAAAAGAAAATAATTTTAGCCAAAGAAGAGGAAAAAATTTTCAAGTCGAGAGGCGCGGATTAGGGTTTGATTTTAGACCCATGGTTTCTTCAGAGAATTTTCTTAGAATTTAATGTAGATTACGTTTTTGCTATACGATTTTTAATTTTTTTTTCATCCATACAAATTAACCCGCCCTAATATACATACTCGTACGTACGGACATTTATGCAAGCAAAAAAAAAAGTTTCCTAACTGCTATTGCTCGTTGGAAAACTTGTTGGGCCTTTTACACCGGTACTTGAACAGGTCGGTTCGCATATACGGGCGCCGGTATGTATGTGTGTCTACGTATTTTATTGCTTGCCGATAGCTTGTAACACTTTTGTATTATCAAAGTGGTTTATTTTATAAAATGAATATTTAATTTTCGCAATGGTGGGCGTTTTTTTTTTTATTCCATTTAAAGTTTTGTTGCTGTAAATTGATTTGACCTTGATTTTATACAAATTCTGTTAGGAGTTAGTGAGAAAAGTTCGTGGTTTAAAAAAATCTAGATCTAGATTTCTAGATTCCTAGGAAAAACGAATTTGGAGATATTTTTTTGGAGTGGAATGGAATGGATGGTTTATTGATTATCCGAATAACTGGAAGTCGGTTTTGTTTTTTGCTTAAAAATAACTTGTTGAGGTTTTATCATTTATAACAAACTGAGAAACGAATAACTTTTGCTTCTATTCTAACTAATTGTCAGTTAGTTGATTTCTTTTCACTATTTTATCACGAATTTTACTTGGCTTTATTTTGATTAATTACACTGGATCACAAATTTGTGTTTTTTGTTCCCCGGATGCGCCTATCCAATTCCTACATATGTATATAGAATCACCCACCGAATCCGAAAATCGCATTCATTTTTTGCTATGGATAAGTTTCCGAGGTATTTTCGATTTAAAAAAAAAATTAAGAAATGAAGAACTAAAGAAAAAAATCGATGGATAAATAACAATGAGTCGTCAAATTAAAATGTGAAAGGTTTTTTTTGTATGAAATATCATTTTTCAAAAAAAAAATCTTCCGAATATCCGAGTCCTGTCCTAATTTTTTGTGTGGTATGCGTAAACCAAGCACATCTGTAGTTTTAATTTAAAATTGTTTCGATTTTATTTATTTATTTTTATTTCTTTATTTAATTATTATTATTATTTTTTTATTATTAATACATACACTTTTTATCATGTTGTTGTTGGTTCTATTGAAATATAGCGTTTCTGTGCATTTTATACTTAAATTAAGAAAAATAAATAAATTTGCAAGACGTACAAATGTCTGACCCGTGACGATGAAATACCTCATATATTTTATTTATCCCGGCTTGCAGCACAAAAATCAACTAATAAGTTGCAATAGACGGCCAAAAATAAACCTAGCCATATTTTTATTTCCTTCACTTTATTTTTTTACATATTTTTTCAAACGATTCTTATATGTTCTCCATTTTAATTTTTTCCCCCATATTTTTCCTTATAGCCGTCTTTTTTTAGATTTCCAATATTTTATTTAAATCTTTTTTTTTTCTTTTTTATTTCCATTTTTTATTTTCAAATTTTTATTTCCATTTCTTATATCGTTTTTTTATTTAAATTTTTTAATTCAAATTTTTTGATAAAATTTTTTATTTACAACATTCTATACAATTTTTTTATTTGAATTTTTGATTACCACCTTTTTATTTAAATTTTTTTGATTTTTTCTTTTAGTTAATTTTTTCTTACTAAATTTTTTACTAAATTTTTTATTACTTTTTTTAAATTTTTTCTTTTTAATTTTAATATTGTATTTCCATTTTTATTCTCATTTTTATTTTCTAATCTTTGTTTCCATTTTTTTATACCCAGTTTTTTATTTAAATTCTATTGATTAAAATTTTATTGATACAATTTTTTTATTTCCATGTTTTATAAATTTGTTTTTATTTATTTCTTTCTATTTCCTTTTTTATTTCAATTTTTATTTTCTTTTTTTGTTAATTTTTTATTTAAACTTTTTTATTTAAATTTTATATTTCTATATTTTTTTATTGAACTTGAGGGCGTTTTTATTAAAAATTATTGTGGAAAAAACAAAAATAGTCTATAAATTATAGAAGTTATGGCTGAACCCGAACCGAACAATCGACTTTTTTCTTGAAGTTCGGCGGAAACCGAACCGAACCTGAACTTTTACAGTAAAACTTACATAGCCCCCCCCCCCCTCTCGTTATATTTACGCTTACAAAATTCCCTACTGGGATTGCTTTGAGCCATTGCATCTGTAAAGATACAGCTTTAGTTAACACTATAGAGCAATGGCAGTGCAATGTATTTCGAAAGGCTGTAAAACTTAGACATTTCTGAAAGCAGTTGCATGTAACGTGTCTTTCGAAAGTGTTTTTTTATTTCCAAAAGGCAGATTGCAATAAAAAAATTCCGGAAAGCGCTTTTTGGTTGTCAAGCGTGTTTAACAAGAAATAAGAAAGTTGCAATAAAAAAGTAATAAAACGAATAAAAAACATTAAATTTTTATAATTTGTAAAGTTTTCTTTACAATTTTTTGGCCAAATAACGTGGCCAATTTTGGCCGAAACCGCACCGAATCCGAACCCGAAATTCATGACCGAACTGTTCGGTAACCGAACCCGAACGCCGGTCGGACACAATTTTTTGTATGTCCATTTGTTCATTTTCATTCCTTTTATTTCAATTTTTTATTCCATTTATTCATTTTCTAATTTCTATTTTTTTTTTTATTTTTTATATCGAGTTTCTTTATTAACATTTTTTTAATTAATATTTTTTACTTACATTTTTTTTTTGCAATTTTCAATTATTATTTTATTTAAATTTTTTATTTCCATTTTTTGTGTCCCATTATTTCATGGCTCTTTTGTAGTTATATCATTGATTTTCCTTTTTTCTATTGTTGACTGCCTTTTATTTTAAAATTTCCATTTACATAAATACTTCGATTTCAATGACTTTCTGCTTTTTGTTCAAATTTTTGACATTTGCACTTCACTCTCATCCCATTTTTTTTTTTTATATGTGTATATATTTTTTGTTACCGACCTTTATTAAAGTTTTATGCATTTTCATTTGCTATGTATACAAACAGCAGCCGAGGCCTAAAATGGATATTGGGCATTTGTTTTATTGTATGTATTTGCGACTGTTAAAATAAATATCCGCCGTCGATTTGGTGACCCAAATTCGTAGCAAAGGCGAATGCAAACATGTGCACATATGTAACAAAAAAAAAATCGCTACAGCAACAACTGACCATGAAACAACAAATTTTGCCAGTTTTATGTCAAATTTGCTATGGATTTCGTATTTTCGATAAATGCAATTTAAGAACTTTTTCTTAAGCAAAACAAATGGTTTCAAGATCTCGGCTAGTGCTTGCAAGTACAAGGATGAAAATCTGGATTGGTATTATTATTCCTGATAGGACCACCTTATTTCACCTTTCTTTCTTACAGATAACGGATAGCTGATATTGAGCAGTAAAGGATATAAATAAACATAAATAAAAGTAAAATGTATGTAAATACTCGTAAATGACAAATGTCAGCAAATTTTTTGTTGACCATAAAACATTGTCAAATAGGGGAAATGAAGAATGTGTGTTAATATAACAAGCCGGTAACGGGTGCAGTGAAGAAATGTCAGAAATGTGCTTGGCTAGCATTCTTGCGTAATCGACTGGACGTAGCCACAGCGATTAAAAAAAAAGAGGTCATACATGAGTGTCCGTGTCTTTGCAAGTGAGGGTGGGTGCGTATGTAAATAAATATTCCCTTTTTAGACAACACACTACCCTACTATTCAAAGTGTAACGAGCGCTCAGCAAATGTCCATTAAAGTTATTGATTTGAATAAATGCCAGAGCAGAAAAAATGCGTTGAATATAAGAAACAAATGCATGAAATTATTAAAACAAAAAAATAGAGAAGGAAGTAATGAGAGTTTACCACTGCAAAGTGCAAAGACCTCACCGCGCGGTGAGATGCAGTAAATCTGCCAGAGTGAATGTAAGAATAAGTGAGTGTATGTAGCATTGAAGTAATTTCTACAAAACCACTAACTTACCATTACTATTAAGGTGGGTAAGAAATGCAAAAGCATTGGATAGCTTGATTCGGCCCTTACATGACAGGAAAGAGTAGTACATACAAGGAAGCACATAGAAAAATATGTAATAAATTGTATGCCATTTTATGGTATTTTTCAAATTTGTATGAACGTATGTATGTACATATGTATGATGCTTTATGTATTAATTCAGCATACACAAACGTGACATGTGTACAACATTTGCACTCAGCCGGCAATCACGCAATGGGACTTTATTATCAAAGCAAAAACAACAACAACCGAAGCACATTCCATGATAAAAACATAGCAAGGTATAACCGTTCTCTCAATTTGTCGGCCATGATTTTTTTTTGAAGTTTGCCAACATTTTAAAATCATATAAATGTGAAAATAAAAAAATGAAATTGTTCGAAATTGTTGTTGCTTGAGATTGAAAATGAAAATGTGTGTGTGAGTTTGTGAGTACATTTAAAAATTAAATTGTTTGGAAACGTCAAGAATTTTAAAAGTGACTCTCAGCGGTTCTACCTTACTATATTTTTATCATGGCACATTCTACTCAAACGTAATTACATACATACGAAGGATGACAGGCACCATGTAGGAAATACTTGATCAATGTTCGTTATGAGAATTATGAAGCATAAATGAATTTATATTAAAAAAAATATATATATATTTTAATTGGAGTAAAATTTAGCTGTGGCTAACTATTAAAAGGATGTAAAGTCAATGTATGTTTTTTTTTTCTAATAGCGGTCGATCTTCGGCAGGCAATAGCAAGACTACGAGTGTACTTCTGTCATCAAAAAGCTTCTCTTAAAGCCACTTACAATTCGGAGGCGGCGTAAAATTGCAGATCTTTGCATTTGTGTAACAACGTCAAGGCACACACACCACAAGTTGGAAGAGCAGCCAGACACTTAACAAAAATTTTTTCGGCAACAACCAGTAGGATTTATTTAAAAATTGTTATTACATGGACGATATGTTTTCTCGGATAAAAGCTTTATGTTACCAAAATAAATCTCTCTAAATGTTTTGCGAAAATATTTCCCATGAAATTCTGCTATATACACACATACGTATGTATATCCTAACCTTTAGACATTTATTTTATCCATTTTTCCACTTTTTTGAAAACTACCTAGACCGGGACATGAAAACCAGGCCATAAAATAAAAAAATGAGCTAAATTTTGCAAACCGCTCGAGTGTTTTATTACTGGATATATATACTTTCAGAAAATATTAGCGAAGTCCGGGCGGGTTTGAATTGCCATGAAATTGTCGCACAGTGTTATCGACACTTTGTGAATCATGCAATTTTCAAGTAAAATTCTCCAACTACACCAAAAAGACTTCGAATTCTTGTCGATCTCAATTACTTAATTGGATTTCCCTACAGGGCATTGTTAAGTCCATGTAAAAGTATTACATATGTACGTTTGTATGTAGTGTTAGGCCGCTGTTTCTTACACAGCTGAGAGTGGTAATGGTGACAAGTTATTACTTTGTGTAAGTAATGCTTAGCTAAGCTGTTGCCATTTCAAGCCGGCTTAGGTGCTAACAAACTAAAAACGAGTGTATAAAACAAACAAATACTACTCTATGATATGTACGAATATTTTTATGTGTATGCAATTAAGTATGCGCAACTGTGTTAAAATAGTTTTATATGTACATACTAAATATGTAGTACATACATGACTTGTGTAAGCAGTTAGTAAATACTTAGTAGGTATGTATGTATGTAGGATATTACCACTAATACTTGGCGTTCTGGCTTTTGCCTTCTCAAAGCTTTATTTACATACATGTTTGCCGTGCTTTCTTTTTTTATTGCCCATGCAGAAATCGATATTTGTTGAGTTAAACAAAAGTGAGACGAGAAAATAAAAACAAATACATAAGTATAGAAACAAGTCTGAAGCGCTACAAACATGTGTAAAAAAAAAATGTTATAATAATTTGACTAAGTTTATTGTATCCAATGTTTACCTGTGGCAAAGTGTAGTGGATGACAATAATAATTTACAACAATTTACTCGCACTATTTATACATAAACTTTATTAAGTACTCGTTTTTGGCGCACATGGTGCATTCAAATAGGTTTTTATTAAAACACGTACATAATTTTTACACTGAGAAAAAAGGCAAACCATAATGTGTTTGTTTCAAACCAATTTAAACACATTAGATTAGGCACCAAGCAATTTTTTGTTCATTTTAAACAGATTCTGCGCATATGCTTTTTCATATTTAGTAGTAAAGGTGAAACGAAAATCAAAAACCTTAAGTAGTGTCAGACGGCAATCGAAGCTGCGAATTCTGCTGGCCATTGAAATGACAAAAAATTTACTTAATGACTATTTTTATAAAACTAATGGCGCAGGCATTTTTAATGCACAAATTTGTCGTAAAATTTTTTGTCATTTAATGCTCGGTGGGAATCCAGCATAACAAATACAAGTAACTTTTAAGCAGAAAACACAACCGACTTCAATTCTCATATAAATATGTGTATATATATATATATATACATAGTGTCTGAGACACTATCTTTCCGATGCAAAAATTATCGAAACCGGTTAACGTGGTCCAAAGTTATGTGGTAAGATACATAAAAAAAAAGAATATTCCGAGGAACAGATAGCCTCCTCCTTTTTTGCACACCTGCACACTCAGCTACAGCCAAAAAATGTGAATGTGTTTTCAGATGTTCAGCTTGAATCAAATATCTTTTAATCGATTACCCCTTGTCTATCGGCCGGGTCCAATGGACCCAAATGAGATTTTATTGTATTCCAACAGCTGATGTTTCTAAGCTTCGTAGCTCCTTTACTTTAATTGGTATTGGTATTGTGAATCTAGCGGGAACTACCAGAGACTTACATAGGGGTCCAATGGACCCCAACGGTAGGTAATGCTAGCCTTTTTCGCGGTAGACAAATGCGTATATAAATTTAATTTCAAATTTGTTTAAGAAATACTTTTTCTGGAAACCCCAAAAAACGTCTCTGCTAGAAAAAAATTCGTGCTGCTTTTTTCTTAGTATAGTGCATACATCCTATATAAAATTCGCTAAATCTTATTAATTTTTCTTTATCTTCTTAATTCTTCTTATTATTTATTATATTTATCTCTCCTCTTCTTCGTATCTCTATTATTCTTCGCATATTCCTTTTCTTCGTATTTCTCTTTTTCTTCGTATCTCTCAGCTTCTTCGTATCTCTTCACTTCTTCGTATCTCTTCACTTCTTCGTATCTCTCCACTTCTTCGTATTTTGCCCCTTCCTCGTTCTCTCTCTTCGTAGTCCCCCTCTTCCTTTTGTTATTCTTACATATTTTTCTTTTTATTTCCCTCCTTTATTGCTTATTTCTGTCCTACTCCTTATTGCTCTCCTTTTTCACATTTCTCTTCTTATTTCGTACTTTCTCTTATTTCTCTATTGATTTCGATATTATATTGTATTTCTGTAAATTATTTGCTTACCTCCCTCCCTCTTATTTCTCACCTTGGTTTTCTATGTCTCCTTGTTCTCATTTCTCTACTTCTGATTTCCTTCATTGTTAATTTTATTTCGCTTCGTTCTCATATTGTGTTCTTCCGTTTCTTCTCTCTCTTCCTCTCCCTTTCCCCTCTTTTCATTCACGTTTTTCGTTTTTCAATTATTTTTTCACCTCCCTTTAGTGGATTAATTTGCTTTAAAACTGCTTTAATTTGTTCTTTAATGTTTTCCATCAGTGTTTAATATCATTGTTCTTATCTTTTGTATCTTTTGTATCTTTTTTAACTCATTTAGGTCTTTTCTTGAGCAGATCATGCCTCTGTCTTATCTTTTTCGTCTTTTTCCATCTCTCTTTTTCCATTAATTCCTTTCTTGTGCGGTTTTTCTTAGATTTGCACTGATCTTTTTCCGTTCCATTAATTCTTTCCTTTTTCTGCTTTCCCTAGATTTGCACTGATCTTTGTCTGTTCCTATATCCTCTCTGATTACTTCACCGCTTATTTTCATTTTTTACTCTTTCCACTCTACTCTCATTTTCTTTTCTTCATCTGTTTTTTTACTTTTGCCTTGTTCAAATTTCGACAGAGCTTATTGGCCTGCCGCCAGTTCTTCTTATTAAATAGAAGGTAACACTATTTTTCGAGAAGCCTCCTTTTTCCGGTTGATGCGCCGCATTCTAAGATCAGAATCGCTTTGCAAGTTATACAGTACAAACAACTGCATAATACCGCCGATGTCAATAACAAAAACACAATGGAATGCAAGCCATTTTAATGAAAAACAAACTCCACAAAACAAATAAACAGCGGTCCTTAACTACACAAAAACATAAAATAACAATCAAATAGGATGCGGAAGCAACGCTTGACAGACCGATTTCAAAACACAATTGTCGTGGGCTACTGTTGGCTCATAATGATAAATTTATAGTAAATTTAACACGCATACATACATATGTACAATCAAAAATAAAAATAGTCGTAGCATTTGCTGCAGACTAACTATTTGCTTGATTGGTTCACTGACTTAATGACTGACTACTATTTTCTGTCTGTCTGTCCGCTTGATTAGCTAACACGGCCTGTTTTCATAGCAATTTGAACGATTTGTACAACGCTTGGCAGATGTATGCCTATCCCTAAAAATCAGTTGAATCACCCCTTCTTCCACATCCAAGCACTCTGACTGACGGACAGTCCGGCTGTCTGACTGACTTGACTAGCCTTTTATTTTTGCCTAGCAATTGCGCCATTTAAACATTCACCAAGCACCAACAGCAGAAGTAAAAAAAAAAAACACTTTAACCCTCCCCAATTTTAGAGCCGTTTCACTTTTATCACCGGCATTTTATGCTTTTGTATAGAAAATTTTAAATTAAAATAAATACTTTCCGGTTTCAATTATATAAAGGGGAGCAATGAATGATGGCTAGATATTAAGCCATATCTATATACATAGATACATACATAAGTATGTATGGTATGTCGTAGGTAGTGGCCCGCAGAAATAGTGAGATAAGTGAAAATTTACATCAGAATAAAAATTAAGGGTTCAATTTTTGTGAAGAATGATCGATGTTGGCAGAGGACCTGGATATTTTTAAATCACAAACAGTTGATGAAAAAGAAAGAAAGAAATAGTAGCTGTGCGATCGATCAAAACTTTCAATCAGAAATGATCCTGCAAAAAATGTGACTAATCCAGGATGACTTCGGGAGCAATCGCAAAGGAACATGCGACTAATACCATTTTTGATCTTGCTATATGGAACAAACTGTTCGCTTTTGTTCGAGCATGTCCTATGAAGAGATTAATTGTTCCCCTTTATACCCGAACGGGTACAAAAAGCGACTATTCACTTTTAAAAAATAAAAATAAAAATTTGCACCAGCCGCGATTCGAACCATGGTGCTCAGCTTTGTTAAGCGAAAACTCTCTTTATGTGCCAACGCTGCACATGAAATTTCGTTGACTAAGTGCGCACATATCATTAAATCGTTAATAGTACCCGTTAGAGATGAGTCGAGGACTAATTGATCTCCATTACTACCCGTATGAGACCAGTTGCGACTAATTAATTCCCAATTGTACCCGATTGAGAGTAATCTTGGAATACTCTCTTTAGAGATTAGTCGCACAATTTTTTGCAGAGGATGTTGATCAGTCGATAGCTCCCACATTACAGGTCGCAATTTGTAGGCAGGGCAATCACTGAATTAGGTACATTGATGGTGCTATAATACAAACGTCAACCCTAGTCCCCTTTTAATATGGAAAGAAGTATGATCAGCTTAGGGTTCCGAGAACTCAGCGACATTACAGGAAGCAGCGTTTCAAACAAGAAATCTACCATAACAGAACAACCTCCAGGTCGTTTCTCCTATTATTGTGATTCCTTTCAAAACCTGCGACTGTTATTGGACAGATATTTTTCAGTGCGGCTCGAGAAGTGCTAATCAAAAATCTCCACATGAAAAATTAAAAGGTTCTTTTGACGAATAGTGGACCATCGAAGAGGTATGCAGCGTATGAGGTTAACTAAGTGGCAACTCTCAATTGTTATGGGAGTCTTGACCGAACATTAACCAAGTTTGCAAAATCTTTAAGAGCATCGAAAATCTTTTCAAAGAACAATCTGAAAGGCTTCTTCACAGCACACCATTATTATAACTACATTACCGATTTTCTGCCGAAATTTCCTAAGAGCATCGAAAACTGTCCAATACGTACATTTCATTACAGAAAACTGGGGAAAAAATCGGAAGGGGAAATAATATTATCTGGACTTTTCAGAGAGTATGCTTTGCGGGATTCCGTCACTACACTACACTTTTCTATACAGTGGCAAAAATAATTATTCATACACTGGTCAAAATAATTATTCGTAAATTGATTTTTTTTACAATATTCGCAATGTTTTTCATAATACTTTTTTTCGTTAATTTTTCACGGAAATATGGTTCATAATCATAATAAACATATGACAAAACTTTAAAAAATTCAACAAAATTTCATTAAAATTTTAAAATTTCGATTCATTGCACTTTATTATACGAAAATTAAATGAGCCACAAACCCAATTTTTTCTAAAAACTGTATCAAAATGTTCAAACTTTGCTAAAAAAAAATTAATTTTTTTAAGTTTTTTAAAAAAGTTTGAAAATTTAATGAATATGGTTTTTGTTAGAATATAAACTACATAGATATATTTTCTAGAAAATTAACGAAGAAAAAAATTTTATAAAAAAAATTTCGAATATGTTAAAAAAATCACTGCACGAAAATTCATTTTACCACTGTACATGCATTCTTCTTATTTAGCAAATACATAGCTAAAAAATAATAAAATAAAAACCTTTATATGGCATTTTTTTAACGTTTTTTATTTACCATCTCCTGCGAGAGCGCAACATCCTCGGCATTGCGTGCATCGAACATGAATTCATGTAGTAATTTCATCATGGGTGAACGCGTTTTGCCGTTTTTGCATACAAACGAAATTGTATTATTTAGTCGAAGTTTTTTATTTTATTAACACTCAATCGATTTTATTTGTCACTTATGCGCACATAAATACTTCGTTTCGTTTAAGCAGTGCCCAAACAGGCAAGAATTGGAAGAGAGAGCGCGCAGTCGTTGTAGGTAAATCTGTATTTAAATTGTGTAATAATCACCAAAGCTTTGGAATTCGCACATACTGAGATATTTACATATGTAAATGGCGAAACTAAACGATAACGATAAATTTATGTAAATGAAGAAATACATTCATATAAACACCACACAAAAATTTATGAAATTAGACTACAACTCGACTATTTGTTTACACAGGCAAAGGGTTGAATTTTACATAAATTAGAAATGCACTTTTTCTAAAATGGAAACTTTTTATAAAATTTTCACATGTTAGAAAATATATGAACTCTTTATAAAATATTAACTTTGTATAAAATTTTAACTTTCTGTATAATTTAGATTTTTTTCACAAATAGAAAATGCCTTTTTTATGAAATTCTCACTTTTATAAAATATCAACTGTTTATAAAACTGTAACTTTCAATAAAATTTCGACTTTTTATAAAATGTTCACTTTTTATAAAATTTAAACTTTGGCTTTTCATAAAATTTTACTTTTTTATAAAATTTTAACTATTTATAAAATTTTAACTTTTTATAAAGTTTTAACTTTTTATAAAATTTTAACTTTTTATAAAATTTTAACTTTTTATAAAATTTTAACTTTTTATAAAATTTTAACTTTTTATAAAATTTAAACTTTTTATAAAATTTAAACTTTCTATAAAATTTAACTTTTTATAAAATTTTAACTTTTTATAAAATTTAAACTTTTTATAAAATTCAACTTTTTATAAAATTTTAACTTTTTATAAAATTTTAACTACAAAATTTTAACTTTTTATAAAGTTTTAACTACAAAATTTTAACTTTTTATAAAATTTTAACTTTTTATACAATTTTAAATATTTATAAAATTTTAACTATTTATAAAACTTTTCCTTTAGTAAAATTTGTATTTTTTAGCTATATATTTTTTATTGATCATAATTTTTGTTCATAACTTGTTATTTATTAATTTTTTGTTTAATTTTCTATTTATTGATTTTATAAAATTACAAATTTTTATACAATTTTCGCATATTTGCACTTTTTCGAAATATCTGGCACTTTAAGTTATTTTATTACGCATTACTTCACACACTCGTTGCTTTTTTGTTGAGTACTGCTGCAGCTGCTGTTCAAAAGCAGGTATTCAGTGGATATAAAAGCCAAGTAGAAATTACCAAATAAATCAGCTGGTACATTTGCAAAAGCAATGAATGAGCTGGCAACAGCGGGAGACAAAATTGCACTCACACTAGGCACAAGAAGCACATAAATACATTATTAAAAACCGCTTTTTCACTGGGCCAGTAAAGGTCACATATACATACACAGCAGACACAGTGGCAGCCTTTGGCAGGCAGCAAAGAGGTCACAACAAAGTAGGAAGCGAGTGTATAATATTTCTACGCCCTGTCGAATTTACAAGCCACCTACACATTTGTTGGCGTTACTTCTTCGCCAGCGGGTCACAAATGATCTAACAAAGGATATCGCTTGCACCTGTGTCCTGTGGCTCACTCGACTCTGGTGTGGTTCACGCCCTTGTGTTTGATTGTGTATAAGGTAGAGCATTAGGTGCCTATTTTTTTTTTTAGAAATATATAGTTAGCATGTGAGCGAGGGATCGCTTTTGCATATTGTGATTGGAAAAATTTCTACCACTGTCTTAATACATTTTTATTGCAGTTTGTATTTATTTTTTATTCTATTTTCTATTTATTTGCTTTTAATACATTCAGTTTTTAATATTTTTTTAATCAAGTCTTATTTGAATTTTTTATTTTTAATGTATTAATTTTATTTATTTTATTTTTATTTAATTTTTAATTTTTTATTAATTACTTGTTTATAATTTTATTTTTTTATTAATTAATTTGTTGTAAATTTTTTATTTTTTTATTCATTCCTTTTTTATAAATTTTTTATTTACTTTATTTCTTTATAAATTTTTTGTTTACTATTTTTTTATATTATTTTTTTCATAAATTATTTTATTTATACATTTTTTGATTAAACATTTTTTGTTTATTGATTTTCTTTTACCCTTTTATCAGCTTTTATTTATCCGTTTTTTAATCAGTTTTTTCATCAGGTTATATACATATCGGTTTTCTTTATCAATTTTAATTTATGAGATTATATTTCGCCTTTTTTAAGTTTTTTATTTACCTTTTTTATTTGTTTATTTATCTTTTTTAAATTGTTTATTTTTTATCTTTTTAGTTTCTTTATTTATTAATTTTTTCTTTTATATTTTCTTGTCCTTTATTCATTTTTTTATATTTTATTTTTTTAGCTTTCATTTTTATTTCATTTCATTTCATTTTTATTTATTTATTTATTTGTTTTTTTTTATCTTTTATTTATTTTTTTATTTTTTTTTTATCTTTTATTTTTTTATTTGTTTTTTATCTTTTATTTATTTATTTATTTTTGTAGTTATTTATTTATTTATTTTTGTCATTATTTATTTATTTATTTTTGTCGTTATTTATTTATTTTTTTCTTTTACTTATTTCATGGTGTGGTTGCCTTTTCCGACTGGGGGGTGAGCTGATGATTTCCGTCATCCCTTGTCAATCATTTTATTTATTTCTGTTGTTTGTTTTTTAGATAATTTTCTTTAATTACTACTATTTTTACTATTGTATGTTTATTTTTCTTTATTATTTTTTATTCCATTTCTTTTATATTTAATTTTAATTTTTGTATTTTTATTATTTCATTTAAACGATTTTGGTTAAATTATTTTATTTTAATTATTTCATTTTTAGTACTTTATTTTCATTATTCTAATTATATTGTTTTATTTTTGTTATTTAATTTCAATTTTTTATTTCATTTTTGATTGCTCTTCAGTTTTTATTTAATTTTTTATTTGCTCTTTTTATGTTTTTTAAGTTTTTATTGCTTTTAATTCCACTTTCATTTTTGTGATAACTTTTAACATTTTTTTTCTTAAATTTACTTTTTATATCTTTTTTGCAATTTATTTAGTTTTTGTGTTTCATACTTTTTTTATTTTTTTTTTTCTTTTTTTATTACGATTTTTGTGTTAATCTTCAGCTTCTTAGGTATACACATTTTTTGTGAGTCCTACGTATTTTGTAATTTTAAATAAACTTTTGTTATTATTTTTTTACACTCGAAACTTTTAGCACACAAACGATAATCAATTCTCGTTTGATTTCTCGCACACTTTCAATACAGCATATCAAAACTGGAACGTAGCAAATATAAGAATGGACACACGGCACATAACCACCACAAAAAAATGCAAAAACGAGTATGTACCGCTTTTTCACGATTAATGGAAATCGGAATTCGTAATCGAGCGACGATCCTTGACACACCAATCAGTAAAATAGTAAAACGCCGAATCCACGCCACAGGCTAAGTAGGAGGTAAAGCAAAATCTTGGCGAAATTATGCTTGCAGACAAGCGCTAACAAAGCAAGACTGAGACTGGCTAACCTAGCTGCCTAATTGGCTGTTGGTTGAGCTTCACCATTAGACTGGAGCGAGTAAATGAGGCAAGCTAGCCGCCACGCTGAGTAAAATGAGCGAGGGCAGAGAGTAATAAATCTCGACGGCAGAAAAACAGAAAACAATAGATACGAACAAATAGCCAAATCAAACCAAACATGTGCGATTCGAATGGAAGCATTAGAAAAAGCATATCAAAGTGAAAAAACCTATTCAAGAGCTCGCCGCGAGGCACAGCTAAAATTTGAGAGGTAGAGGTATTCATACTAGCTATGTATGTATGTATGTATGGAGTTCCCCACTGTACAAACTTATTTATTCTACATTATTTCGATAAATCAAACGCTAACTCGGACGCACGAAACAGAAACACGTGGTGAAATTACCGAATAAATTGAGCGAACAAAACAAACGAGAAACAACAAAATGTGCAAAAAACGACAGAATAAATAAAAAATTTAACAAAAGCGGCAATTTATATGTAGTATATCAATACAATAATATGTACATATGTATGCATATACTTGAGATGTATTTAAAATACAAGTAGAGTAATTTTTAATTGGCGTGCTCGCTGAGTATGCCGAGTGTTTCAGAAGCAGCAATTGTGAGAGATACCAACTCGTAGAATATATATATATGTATATATATATATATATGTACATATAAAGAATATCAAGCAAGCAAATAAAGAAATCAATTTGCAATAGCATAACATAAAAGCCGATGAAAAAGAAATTATGATCAATACCAGTGTTGCCACTGTGTTATAATATTATTATTGTTTAATTTTTCAATATTGCTGAGCTATATTTTAAATTTTGATTTGTTGTATGTAAGTTTCTTTGGAGTTTTTAAAGTCATTTGCACAGTCTAATAAATTGTGTTGATGACTGCAAATCTCGTTCCCCAAAATTAAATGGAGAGCAAATATTGGCATTTGTTTGATTAATTAATTTATAATGTTTCACATTTTATCTTTTTTTTTTATTTTTTATATTTACTTCCGCTTTTTTCAATTACTTTAAATTGTTTATCTTTTATTTACTAAGCTTTTTTATATCTAATACATACAGTGGTAGGAAAAGTGTTGGATAATTTTCTTTTGTTTATCTAATGTTTAATAATTTTTTATAAAAGTCTAACTTATTACATAAAACACAGCGTATTTATCTACATCCTTAGCTTCACAGAATTCACAAAAAAAAATCAAATAAAATTTTAAATTTTTTTTAATCAAATTTTAAAATTTTTGTAATCAAATTTTAAAATTTTGTAATCAAATTATAAATTTTTGTAATCAAATTTTTAATATTTTTATTAAATAATTTTAAATTTCTTGCGAAATTTAAACCTTTTATTTAATTTTAAAATTCTTTTATTAAATTTTAAAAATTTTCATAAAAGTTTTTTACTTCCTAATCAGAGTTTTCAGAAAAATTCTGGGTATGCTGTTTTGTGACCTATAAAATGGTAGCATAATAATGTGCACATTTCAAGTGGCTTAAATTGATTTCGCCATGGGTGTTGCCCATCTTCTTCCAAGCAACGCATAAACGTATTCCATTTTTTTACACTAAAATTGAATGGTAGGTGGAGATTTTTTTGCTGGAAGCTCTCTATCGGAACTATGTTCAGGCTTCCGGATTTCTGTAGTATCTTTCAAGCGCAAATAGCTACCTAAGGATAATGAAGAATGTGACGTCAGTTAAGGAGCGTAACGTATACTGCGGACAGCTAGCAGAGCGCTGAACGCTATGATAGTGTGTTCGAAATAGGTAAGGGATTGTCTCACCTCTCTCTATCATCCCTATCAATTGGATGCCGGGCTACGGTGACACTGCGGGAAACTTGTGTGGCTGATGACTTGGCATTGAAAGGCACCCCCTTGACACATTATCACCGGATATGGCGCAGCTAGGGACACGTTTGTTGTCCTGCGGTTTTCTTGGACGGTTGAGCCCTACGTAAGATCAGCGCGCTGGACCAGAAGCAGGACATGGCAATCGCAAAATGCTTATTTAACAGCTTTTCACTGAAGGTAAGTTTTGTGGTATCTTTGCAGCTTCGCTTCGTTCAGTCTTCGCTTTGGCGTCGCTCGGCTTTCAGTGTGTAAATTAATGTTCTCCATTCAGTTTTCGTCGTATCACAAGAATAATATATAAATTTTCAAATGCACCCTTGTCTTGGCGACCGCTATAACTTAACCTAACCTAGGTGTCAACGCATTTCTACCTTTCAAGTGGCACGCTGCTATTAAAAGCTCTTCCGTTAGCCCATCGTTTGGATTGTCTTTGGTTTCTCCACTATACGATCTGGCCAGTGTAGAGAAGTGTTGGATCCAGCCGGGGCTAGAGGTCAACGCACAAAAAGGTAGCTAACCGAAAGTATTACCTTCCTTTGAGTAGCATCATCTCCGTTTTTAGTAGACGTAACGCCACCTTGGGCGAACCCTATGACTGATCGGAAAGACTAAGCAACATTTCGCTAGGTCATTTTATTTACTTTTTTTTTAGGTGAGTGCTGAAGACCATGCTCATTATTAGAATCTGGTATTTCGACGTTTATTTGCGTCATAAATCATCTTTTGATATTTTTAAAGCGCAAAATACCCTGCAAAAATTTAAGGACCAGGTGGTCCACTGGGACGTAGTTTTAAAGTATGTGCAAGAGAACCAGGTTGTATACTAGTAATTTGTTTGACATGAAGGCTTTATTTTCGTATATATATATATATATCACCCCGTGGGCATACGCACCCAATGCCGCACATCACATGACCGAGCCCTCACAAGTGACATTCTCATTATGTTTTTGTTTTTCATGCCATGGGCTATGTATTCATGTACATTAGGGTGGTCCAAAAAAAGTAAAGTCGGAATTTTTATGCTCTCATCCCCTAGGATTATTCTATATCGAAAAAATATACCCCTATTTTTTAAATTTGAAATCAGAAAATATCTATAGGTCGCTTAAAGCGCTCAAAGGTTTCCATGTATTTTAACTGAAAAAAAAAAACAACTTTTCGTAGAAAAATATTGACTTTCAAATATTCTATGCCATTTCTACGAAAAGTTGTTTTTCCTCATATAAAATACATGGAAAACTTTGAGCAACTCTAAATATTTTTTGATTTCAACAAAAATAGGGGTATATTTTTTCAGTATAGTACAATGCCAGAGGGTGAGCATAAAAATTCTGACTTTACTTTTTCACATGAATTTTTGGGCCTCCCTAATGTACATACATACATTCATATGTACGTATATATTCCAATGGATACTCAACACCTAATGACAGATCTGCATGTATATATATAGGCTACTGCTTACCGGTCCTTTTAAAGCAAGACAACAAAATCAAAATAAAATACTATGTAAGTATGAAACAAAGAAAAAAATTACTCACTAAAGTTACTCTACTCGAAAACACGCTCTACCATCGCTTACCTGCAGATTGGATCATCGCAGAAACGTGTGTAACAAGTTAAGAACTTAAAACATACATACATACGTACGTATGTGCATATTCGTGTACGTAAGGCAAGAATATAGTATGTAGTACAAAAGAATAAAAACTATTGAAAAACAAATCTTCAAAGTTCGTTGTACCGATTGGCAGCGTGACGATGAAGCTGTCAAGTAATTATTTTTACCAGCAACTGATCCCAACCAAACACGCTGCGCTGTGTACTTAAGTGTGCAGCACTACGGGGCGCAACTGATTTGGCCGCGATTACTGTAGACCGAGAAAAACAAATCAATGGGAACTCACCCTTTTATCGTGGGCATGACGGCAACCTTGAAATGTTTTTTTTTTGTGTTGTGCTTTTCGTAAGCCGTGAACTTGAAAACATTTTTTGTTGAATATTTTTAGCCTAATGTTGAGGATTTCATTTTGTGGTTTAAGAAAAAAATAAGAAGAAATACTAAGTGATACAGAATGCGAAAAATAATTAGCTGATAAGGAAACGATCAAAGCTGTGAACTGTAATATGGGAAATTGAGAGACAATATCTACCAATTCTATATATGTATGTATCTACATACAGTGACGAAAAAACAAGTATTGACACAGAGAACTCTTCGCAATGTATGCAAAATTTTTATACCCGAGCGCACTTGTGCACAAGGGTATTATAACTTTGTTCACATAACGGTTGTTTATAACAGGCAAAACGAATCGAGATAGATATAGACAAATGTATACATAAATGATCAGAATGAAAAGAGAAATCGATTAAGCGGTGACTGTCTGTCCGTCCGTCCGTCCGTCTGTCCGTCCGTCCGTCCGTCCGTCCGTCCGTCTAATTGACATTTAGAATAACTTTTAGACGAGAAATAATAATATTAAAAATTTTTGAAAAATGGGCGTAGCCACGCCCACTTATAGTTACATGTGTATATTTTGGTAACCGCTGCACCAATTTCTTCCAAACTTGGCACAGTTGTTGACCCTGGTACAGCATACCAAATGGCCGAAAATTTTTAAAATCGGTCAATAACCACGCCCACATCCCATATAACGGTAATTTCGAGAAATACGAAATCCTCGATAAATCAGTAAATATTAAAGCAAATTTATTCAAAATTGATGGTTGCAACAATTCTTTATCAGGAAATACGCTTATGATAAAATTTTGGAAAATGGGCATGGCACCGCCCACTTATGATCACATATATGTATGTATCTCGGCAACCGTTCGACCAATTTGTACCAAACTCGGTATGGTTATTGTGCTTGCCACATAAAAGCAAAGCGTTGAGAATTGTTGAAATCGGACTAAAATTCCGGCCACTTTTCATATAACGGTAAATTTCAGAAATGCTTGAAACTGCAATATTTCGAAATTTAAGGACGCTATTACTCAAAATTGATACACCCCGGCTAACCATCTAGCGGTAGGTTTCGGAAAGGTGAAAAAACATTTATTTAATATTTGCGCCGGGTATTTAATGTTCGGCTCCGCCCGAACTTAGACTTTCTTACTTGTTTATTCTAATTTCTTTTCACTCAGGAAAATTCAATAAACTTGCACAATAATTTGCCACTTTCTAATCAGATTCTAAGTATGCAGATTTATAGCGCATTCAATTTTGGTAAAAAAAAGTGGAATTTGGTAGTTAAGTATTAAAAAATCGGATTGATTTTCGGCAATTTTTTCACGTAGTCTCGTGCATTCAAAGTATGTTCGACATTTTTGTTTTTTTTTTTTTCATGGAAGAAAATAATACCATTCGCCAACAAATTGTCAAACGCCTAATTTTTTTCATACAAAATATGTTCGACAATTTTTTTATAAGGAAAAGATCGTAAAAGCAAAAACTTATAAAAGATCCTGAAATTTTCCATACATTTTTTTTTGTGTTTTTTGGGCAACTGATCCTAAAAGGTCCTGAAATTTTTTTCCAGAAATTTTCGTTTTTACGTTAGAGTTTGCAATACAATTTTTTTTATCTCCAAAATTGCAGCTATAACTTTTACCAAAAATTTAAATTATTTTTTTTTTTTACAAAAGTTTTCATTAAGAATTATTAATATACATACATAGATACATTTTCTTTTAAGTTCTAATTATATCTTAAAAAAACACACTGAGAGGTATTGTACAATAATATTGAGCCAAAAACTTATACATGTGTTTGCTTTACGATTTTATTAATTACAAAATTCTGCTTTTTCTTTTGGGTTTTTTTTTTACATAAATTCAAAAATCACCTATAAAACAAGACCAGTGCAACAATTTCTGTAACTATAATAGGTTTTGAGACATTCGAAAAATAAACTTGCAAATTCCGGAAAATTTTGAAAATGTTCGTGAAAATAGAGAATCTCGCCAGCCAAATTTGAGGTCTGAAACTGAACTAACTCTTACGCAAATGTAGGAAAAAAAATGGTTGGTTCATACAATTCTGCAAAAGAAAATGCTATAACTTTCTTGTATACAAATAAAAATATATATATATATATATAAAAAATCTTTTTAAAATATGTAAGTGGTCTTGTGTGGTAATAGCCATATCCGCATTAAGCCGAACAAGAACAATAAGAAAAAAACAGAACAATTCGTAATAGCGCAAAATTGCTCATCATTTTAACCCGAGCAAGAGCTCTATCATCAACGCAATGGCATAATCGCTAAGCGTTTACAATTATTTAATTTGACAAATAGTTTACTAAGCAATTAACTGTCAATCTAATTGGTATAATTGCCGGCAAAGTAAGATGTGTAGCTAGATGAAAGAGATTAAGAAGCAGTAGCAAGAAGAAGATGAGACAAAAATAAAAATAAAGAAAAGTTATGTAGCCGACCACAGACAACATGCTACGAGAGATCGACAACGGGAGCGTAACAACAATGAGATATAGTCAAAAAAGCAGCAGCGAGAGCCAGCCCCCCATAGGGAGTACGATTAAAGTATGTACGTATGTATGTAAACGAGCAAAGTCAGCAGCGAGTCAGCTAAACAGCAAGCAATGAGCGGCATACTAACACGATCGCCATCTATAAGTAAATATTTACGCCGGGTCAGAGCAAGCATGCGAGAAGAAACGAGTAACGAATAGTGCATGTATGTACCCTTGTGGTCAGATGATTAAGTCAAGTGACATTTTCACTAGTTTTGGCTATTTTTTCTTTTGTTTATTTAATGTTTATATTTTTTTTATAAAAGTCTAACAATTTACCTAGACAGCGCCACATAAATCCGTATTTCAACCTGCGTACAAAAATTAAGAAAATTCAACAAACTTTAACATTTGCACCCAAAAATGTTACTTTTTTATTTCAGCTTTTTAAACAAATTTTGTGTATGCAGTTTTGTAGCCCTTAAATTTTAGTAGGTTAAATTGCGAATTTCAAGACGCTAGAAAATCGATTTGATTTTTTATAATTTTTTTAGCTGACGGTGTTGTGCATTTTCTTCCATATAAAATACGCTCGACAATTTCGTTTGTATTGCAGAAAATGCCTAACCCCAACAACAAAAAAAAATATATTAAACATTATTTTTGATAATTTTTTTAGCTGGCAATGTTGGGCCTTTTCTTCCATATAAAATATGCTCGACAATTTCGTTTGTACGGGAGAAAAAGCCTAACACCAACAGCAAACAGAAAATATTAAAAATTATTAAAAATATATTAAATTTATTAAAAATCAGCGTCTAGCGTCTTGGAAACCTACTAAAATTTAATCAACTACACAACTGCATACCCAAAATTTTTCTCAAAATTCAAAATAAGAAGTTTAAAATTTTTGGGTGCAAATGTTAAACATTTTTTGAAATTGTCATAATTTTTGTATGAAGTTTGAAATGTGGATTTATGTGTGGCACTATATATATATATATATATATATATAAGTGCTAGACTTGTACAAAAGAAAATATAAACATTAAATAAATAAAGGCAAAATAGCCAAAAGTAGTCAAAATGTCGCCTGGCTTAATCAGCTGACCACAAGTGTATGTACTATGTATGCTTAAATATGCATAAAAGTGGCATTTTGAATTCCGCGCATGGCGTTCGCAGTGGGGCCTAGGGCACTAATTATGAGACCAAAGACAACAAAAAGCTAGTTTCTTTTTTGTATTTTCTTTCTATGTATGTACCTCCCATGTATGTTTTGTATTGTACACAGAAATAGCGTGAAATGAGTAAGCGAAAAGAGGCTGAAAAAATTAAAATGGGGAAACAGAAATGAAATACATAAACGCCAAAATAAACGAGCACGATACGCGTGCAAGCGGTTTTACTATGGAAATTTAAAATTTTAAATTTAAAAAAAAGTAAAAAAAAATAAATAAAAAGAACAAGTAAAGAATTCTAAGTTCGGTCGGAGCCGAGCTTCATATGGCCGGCTCACGTTTTAAATATCGGGTTTTGCCTTTCTATAAAACACCGTTAAATGGGACCTAAGCAGGGTTGTTTCTTCCCGATATCAAACATTTTCGATAATATGCTCAATTAGACTCCATTTTTTTTTCAAAATTGCTACTTTTTCATTCTAAGCATTTTGGTAGGTATATATATATATACAAACAACCGTTATGCGTACAAAGTTATAATAACCTTGTGCACAAGTGCGTTCAGGAAAGATTGTCTCTCTTTCCATTATCAGTATTAAATACAAAAAAAAAAATCGTGAAGACAGACGAGTCATTTTGCTGCAACTCTACAAAAAAATTATAGTAAATAAATAAACAATTAAATGTGTTGTGCAGTAAATGCCGGCCGGTAAAAAACGATGCGGTCCAACGCCGCTAACCCCGGCTGCTCGCCTTTGTCGTTGTTATTTATTTCATATGTATGCGCTCAAAAGATGTGCAATCAAAATTATGCATCTGTGTAAAATGTATGTATGTATGTATATACACATGTGCATATGAATGCATTCAACGAGAGAGAAAAACCTATGTCATATGGAAGAAGAGCTCGTATAGTTCGTAGAATAAGATACATGCTGTATAAATAAATAAAGATGACCGAATGTAAATATGTTCGAATTAATGTTATGTGCAGAAATTGGGTCACCTTAATAATTTGTAAACTTTTGTACTATTCTGAGCTGGATACAAAAATTTAGAAACCCCAGAAAAAGTCCCTCCTGCACGGGCATTGTTGGATAAAGTCATCCTTGGACATCAATACTACTAGACTTGACTCAAACAAGGGTCAAAACGTCCCACACGGGTGTGGGAAGTAGTGGGTTAAAATGTTCCAGAAAACAAGATGCCGTTAAATTTTACTATATATGTACATACCCTTTATGACAAGGTTAATTTTACTGTTCCTATTTTCAAATAATTTATATCAACTCCAAAAAAGGAAAAAAAACTAGGAGATTCACAAGGCGCCGTTATATCTCACAGTCGTAAACTTGTTCAATATAAAATAACGTTTAAAATATTTTAATAGGATTTACACTAAAAGATTTTTAATCTAATAGAAAAAATATAATTAGTTTTTATCTCACCTTACTAGGGCTAGAGATTTTCTTCCACATAAAATATATATAAGTATATCATTTCTACGAAAAATTTTATTTTTCTCATATAAAAATGCATGGAAAACTTTGAGCGCTTTGAGCGCTTTGAGCGACCTCTAAATATTTGTTGATTTCAAAATAAAAAATAGGGATATACTTTTTTCCGATATAGAACAATCCTAGGGACTGAGAGCATTACAATTCCGACTTTACTGTTTTTGGACCACCCTAATACACGTACATATGTACATGTTTTTTAATTTCGTTTAATTTTTAGCAACGTGTTTCTTCTTTTTTAATTTAACATTATTCTTTTCTAATTTGATTTTTAATTTTTCAATATTGTTTATTTTATTTTAAAAAGAAACATATTTTTTCTTGACATTAATTAAATTTTTTGGAAAGTAATTTATATTATTTTTCTTTTTAAATTCAATTTTCTTCATTTTTAGATTTTACTGTATTGAAAAATATATATATTTCATTTCATTTTTAGAAACTTATTTTATTTATTTTTCTTTTTTTTTTTGTTAATTTCATTTGTTTGAATTTGCTTTATTTAAATTTTTAGATTAAAATATTTTTTTTAATTTTAATTTATTTTTAAGAATTTTTTTAATTTCAATTTTAAATTTTTAGATTTTTATTGAATTAAAAAACTATTTTTAACTATTTTTTTAATTTCATTTAATTTCTATATTTAATATTTTATTTATTTTTTCTTTTCTTAATTTAATGGTTTAAATTTAATTTTCTTTAGATTTTTATGTTATTGTTTTAAAAATAAAAATATTTTATTTTAAATATAATCTAATTTTTAGTGTTTTTTTATATTTTTATTTTCTAAATTTAATTTTCTTCTAATTATTGGATTGTACCTAATATATTAAAAAGATACATGTATATATTTTTTATTTTCATTTTCTATTTATATTTTTTCTTTTTTTTTTAAATAACTTGTTTCTTTAGTTCAATTTATTTATTTTTTTGTTTCTATTTTGAAAAATTTTAAAATATATGTTTCATTTAGTTAAATGTTTAGAAAACTTATTATTAAAAGACAAAGAGAATAACGCTCAAACCTAATGCCGATTTCGAAAGACAGAAAATTCCCAGTCTCTAGCGTTAGAGAAACATTTTGATTTTACATTAAAATTCTAATGTAGTTCTCGAATCGAAAATCAGATTAGAGAATTCGATTAGAAAATGACTAGAAAAACACTAGACATCAGAAGCCAATTAGAATTTATCGTTAGAAAACTATTCGATATCCAACCTTTTTCTCGATATTGAGAACTAAGTCCTCTTTTTGTAGAGAATGCTATATTTAGTTCTCGACAGTTTCGCTTTCTAATTGTTCTCTAACCTAAACGTTTGTTGGATAGCTTTCACGAAAGTTGCCAGAATTCACAACTGTCTTTCGAAAGACTTTTGTGACCTGTTTACTCAGAGCATCTGACTGGCCCATGTTTTCTGCAAACGGTAAGTACGGGATCTTGTAGAAGAAGGGAAGTAAAACATTCACACAAAAAATAAATAAAGAAATAAAAATTGGCAATTTAACGCCGGTGATCTTGACGACCACGAAATTTCAAACAAAAACCATTCAACAAAACCAACGCCTCTTGGCAGCTATACGTTCTCTGTTTTACAGTATTAGGAGCGTTTCCTCAAATAGCTTTGAAAATTTATCTGCCTTTTCAATACAAATTTGGTTCGCAATAAAATTTGTGTAAATGGCAGATAAATTTTAAAATCTACTTGAGAAAACGGCCCTTAGAAGTAAGGGGAAAAAGTTGTCCTATACCATAAAAGTGAAGTTGATGTAACGAGCATGGGCCCAAGCGCCACCCGATTAATCAGTTTACTGATTATCACAAAATTGATTGATTTTCTTAATGTACTGTGCTACTACACCACAAGAAGCGTATAATGGCCAATAGCACCAAGTTAACGCAACAACACATCTTCGAGCTAAAAACAACAAATCGTCGTCTCAGAAAACGGATGACGAATGTGCAAAATCACGATTTTGGGATTTTGATGCAGATTTACTAAGTTGGACATGCTCTTTCGATTTCTGCAATCCATTTTTTTATATCTCCATTAGTTTTTGAGATATTTCGTGCGCATTTTGTCGTATGTTACATAATATTAATGATTGGGTATGCCTTTTGTTGTATGTGCTGAAAATGCGTCACATACGACAAATTCCCATACAAATGTAATCTTTTTTTAATCATAA
>NW_023458555.1:35453237-35499116 GCF_013731165.1 Rhagoletis pomonella | reverse complement strand
ATACGACAAATTCCCATACAAATGTAATCTTTTTTTAATCATAAAACATTTGTCGTATGTATCGCAAAACTTTGAACTTACGACAATTGGATGGTCCTCTACTATAACGATACAATTAAAATTGAAAATTAAACTAAGTAACTAATTTTAAAATTTTAAATTTTTAAATTTTAGCTAGCACTGAGTCTCCAATGAAATGAAAGAGATAAAAATGTACAAAAGACTGAATTTAAGTATTGTTTTTTGTTTTTATATAAAGAAAACGTATGTTCGTAACATATTTACAGCATAAGAGATGTACAGATTTTTTTAATTAAATACATGATTATGTTTTTGTTATGTTTTTTCTAATAAGTAATCATTATTTAATAAATATGTCTGTTTTTTTCATCAAATTATACCATCGTCGTTGAAATAGATACTTTACTATTGTCGTATGTTCTGTGGACAAAACAAAGTGGTGAGTAAACGCTACTTACGACAAATGTATACGGAATGAAAAGTAAATTTTCTCATTAACGTTAAGAGATATTAAATGTAAAAATATGGGAAATCAAAACTAATAACACCAACTACGTCTCCTTCAAAAGTTACAAAAATCTACCGTACAGTTTCGGATTAATTCGACCTTAAACTTCAAAGTCAATTTTCTCAAAACCGTGTTTTGTAACATTCGACATCCGTTTTCTGAGACGACGAAATGAAAACTAAAACAAATAAAACATAAGTACTTGTTGTAAGAAAGCTTAGCCACATACACATAGGAACCGACACATTCCAGTCACACTAATACATACGAGGTAGCAAACTTTGTTTTGTTTGCTGGCTGCACAATTCGCTAGTTGGCTGCCTGATTGTGTGACTTCTAGCTTGGCGAGTGCATTGACTATTGCGATGATGTCGTAGGTCATTGATTTGCGCCACCTCTATCTCTACCTCAACCATGGCGCTCGTTGCGCACGGCCAGCTATGTAGCTACATAGCACTGTTGCACACCGAGCTGTGTGTGAGTGGTTCTAGTACTTCGTTCTTACTGAATTATGTCGTCTGGTTTTTATTATTAGCAACTATCGCGCTTCCACCTTCCATTGGGACTTTTGGTTCACGTCTACCTTCTGTTGGCTGTTGTTTCGCTCGTTTGTTAAAATTGCTAGTAACACGCTAATCGGAACATTTGCTAAATCAACTCTATGCCGACGACACTTGTTTCGACAATGTGCATAGCCAATATGAGGTATTCTCGCAGTCTTGCAAAGCCCTTGCACCGTACCAGGATTGCACGGTTTGCAATGCTATTCCATAGGAAAACCGGTTTTTACCGTGCAATCCGTGCAGCATGCAAGAGCTTTGCAATACTCCGTGAATATCCCTTATTTGTTCTGACATAAATAGGTAGTGCATCCAAAAGGAATACATATGTACGTATTAGGGTGGTCCAAACAAAGTAAACTCGGAATTTTAACGCTCTCACCCCCTAGGATTGTGCTATATCGAAAAAATGTACCTATTTTTTATTTTGAAACCAAAAACAATATTTAGAGGTCGCTCAAAGCGCTCAAAGTTTTCCATGTAGAAATGGTATAGAAATCTTGAAAATCAATATTTTCAATCTAATCTTCTAGTTAAATATTAATACCCAATTGTTTATTTAACCAGAACATTTATTGGCCCCCTAGTGCATTTCCTTGGCAGACCTATAAAAGATAGTTACAATCAAAAAAACGGTTAAATAAACAAATGTGTGTTATTATTGGGAGTATCCTGACGAGAAACGCAGTTTTGCGATCGAAAAATATTTACATTCAAGAATTCTAGGAAAAGTTGTTTTTCCCATATAAAAAACATGGAAAAGTTTAAGCGCTTTGAGCGACCTCTACATTTTTTTTTATTTCAAAAAAATATATTAAAAATTCGGGTATATTTTTCAGTATAGAACATTGCTAGGGGTAGTCATAAAAATTTCGACTTTAATTTTTCACATGCATTTTGGATCACCCTAATGTACATACATACATATATTGATTTAACACATGTGCTTAATATGCTTAGTAAAGGGTTATGCATTTTGTGGTTTCGAAACCGCAGTGCTGTAATTGGACAGCCGTTACACTCAGCTGTCAACGCAAACGTGTGATATGATTTAGCGATATGAATTAGGGATGCCAACTGGGGGAGAATTAAATACGCCATTCAGAATGTTGCATGTTTGAAATGAGAAGTAAGAAGAAGTACATTTACAGTTAATTACAAGCATAAGCCTGCTTTGTTTTCTGTAATGCAGTACCAGACACCAGCATCTAAAACATCCACTAGGCCATTTGGGTGTCCCCTGATCAAAGAACGAAGAATCAAATTGTTGATCATGTTGTGATGTGTGTGGGATGTCGCATGGTTATTACCAACCGCACAGAAACAACTGGTATGACGAAGTGTGCCAATGGCAACACGCGGGAAAACTGAGTGATTCCGGAGAAAACAGGAAGGAAGAGAGACCTCTTTTCAACAGGACGAAAATAGAGGCAGAAAAGCGTGAGTGCGAAGAGCTTGCGATTCTGGCAGGCAAGAATACGACTCGAAAATTCAATCAGAAAATAGGGCAGCAATCAAATGGTTCCAAACCGTCTAATCTAACCTTACCAAACCTAACCTTACCAAAAATAATCTTACCTTACTTAACCCAACCTAACCTTGCAGGTATGGCGATCCGAGCGAATATCGCTACGTTGCAAAACCAGTTTTTAAAAGCGTAATTTCTCTAACAACCATGTCAACTAGCTACTAAGATGATGCAGTTTAACACCTTTAGACTTCTTGTGGAACTAAGCGAAACCCGTATTTATGCGGATAAACCTCTAACTCGGGAGCACTTCAAAACCAGCATTTGTCAAGTTATGGCCCAAATAACGTTCAAATGTAAGAAAAACTATTCGAAAGTGGCCTCAAAAGGGTCAACGATTGGAAGTATTCCGGAGACGACCACATGCTTGATGTAAAATTTTACATCATAAATTTTATATGAATAAAGAGTCTGTATTCCATCGAAATGGTTATCAAAATTTATCCATATTATCATTGGCATTTCTGAATGTTTTGATTAATCTTTATCAAAATTTAGTCAAATTTCAATCAATATATTATATAATAATAATATTACATATTTTAATAAACTTTCATCAATATTTTAATAAATTTTCATCGATGTTTTGATCAATTTTCACCGACATTTGAATTTTGTATCGATATTTTAATCAGTTTATATGGATATTTTAATATTTTTTTTCGATATGTACGTCAATTTGTATCAATATTTTAGTCAATGTTTTATCGATATTTTAATATTTTATTTTTTTTATCTATGTTTTAATATATTTTTATCAAAATTTTTACGAGCTTTTTATTAAAATGTTGACCAGTTTTCTTCGATATTTTAATAAAAATGGAACTTCACAATATACCTTAAAAAATGCATTTTAAATATTTTTCATTTGCCTTGTTTTTTTTTTTTTGAAAACGCAAAACGCATAACCGTTTATACAGTGTGAATTAGCTATGCATCGCATATTTTTTGCACTTTGTGTGCTTATTTTGTTTTGTATCGTTTTTTTTATTGTTTATGCTCTACACTAATGTCTACATACAGACAAAGTTGTTTTTCATTTTCTTTCGCTCTTCCTTCATTCTGCTTGTGCTTGCATGTATTGCATAGCTTGTTGCAAAACGAAATGTTCTAGCATTTCTTCTGTATTTATTTGCAGTCATAAATTTCTCCTCTGCCGTTCAAGAAAACTTAGCTCCTCCGCTTACTTATAGGCTCGGCTCTCTGTGTGTGCCATTTCAGCCCATTGAGTGCTCTTCGTTAAAAATTTCAAAGCGTTAGTACACATGTACTTGTACACACATAAAAAAAAAATCGTTCATGCCATTTTGGCCTTTCTTTTGCCTGCTCATTCTCCTCCTCAAGTTTACTCACTCAGTTAACGAGTTTGTCAGTGCCACCATTCTTTCGACACACTGCAGCACTTCGTTTAATTTCTTTTTCTGACTTCTTCCACTGCTCAATTAGACGCTTGAAAATTCTATTTAGTGGAGTATATGAGTCTAATTTAATATGCGTTACATGCGCAAATTAAATAAGCACTACTAACGAGGGCAACTATAGCAATGACAGTTTAATAATTACTTTACTACAAAAATTCTGCAAAACGTCAGAATTCATTTTAAATTTGTATTAAATCATCGACAAAAAATACCTTTGCCATTATCGATTTTGACATCTCGGAAGTTATAGTTGTATCGAAATACATATATATGACGAAACATGTGTGAATTCCATCGAAAGCGTTATCGAAATTTAGCCATACTATCATCGGCATTTATGGATGTTTTGATAAATTTTTATCGAACCTAATCAATATTTCAATCAATTTCTATCGATATTTTAATAATTTTTCATCTATATTTGAATTTTTTGTCGATATTTTAATAAATTTTTTTATATCGATATAGAAACCAATTCGTGTTAATATTTCACTCAATTTTTTATAATATTTCAATGAATTTTTTACCGATATTTTATAGCGATAATGTATTTGTATAGATATTTTTACTAATTTTTATCTATATTTAAAAAAAATAAAATTTTTAGCACTTTTTTAACAATATTTTTACTAGTTTTTATTAAAGTTTCAACCATTTTTCGTCTATATTTTCAAACATGTTTATCGATATTTCAATAGATTTATCAATATTTTAATAAATCTTTATCGATATTTATAAACAAATTCGATATTTGAATAAATTTGTATCGATACTTGAAGAAATTTTTATCGATATTTGAATATATTTTTATCGATATTTGAATATATTTTTATCGATATTTGAACACATTTTTATCGATATTTGATTAAATTTTAATCGATATTTGAATAAATTTGTATCGATATTTGAATAAATTTGTATCGATATTTGAATAAATTTGTATCGATATTTGAATAAATTTGTATCGATATTTGATTAAATTTTTATCGATATTTGAATAAATTTGTATCGATATTTTAATACATTTTTATCGATATATTAATAAATTTTTAAGGATATTTCAATAGATTTGTTATCGATTTTTTAATAAATTTTTATCGATATTTTAATAAATGTTTGTCGACGTTTTATTAAATGTTTCCGACTTTTTAATAAATTGGTATCGACATTTTATTAAATTTGAACCGATATTTTAATACATTTTCATGGGCAATTCAATCATATTAAATCGATTTTTATGAATTCTAATCGAAGTTTCTTGATCCGGTTTTATCGATTTTATAGCGATAGGCATTAATTCTTTATCGCCCCCGTGAAATTTTAATCAAAGTGATACGGAAGAAAATTTAGCAGTGAGCAAACATCAGCGGTCGATGCCACTAGGCATACAATAAGCAGATGAACGCTAAGAGACATCGGTCTTATCCCCCGCCTGTTGGTGAAACAAACTGCTTCGAAAAGTGTGTTGACGTTGTGGGTACTGTGGCTACGAAGGAAGAAACGTTGTATTAAGATCAAGATTAAGGCGTATACAAGCATCCTATACCGACCTGTGGTTGAGCGGCAAATTCGTCTATACCTGCCCAAAAATCCTTCTGTCTAGACAAAAAAAACTTACAGGCCTTACTTCCTCGTACTATTTTCACAACACTTCGGATGTTCTATGTTAATCCTTCAATCAGAAATGTTCCGATATTCGGAAGGACTTTGAAATAACTTGTATCTCAAATCGCCTTAAAGCTAGTGTTGCCATATATTCTCAAAGTCAGGCATAGAGACTGAAAAAATGCAGGGAAGTACCTAATTGATGACAACGAAATCAAGGATGTGAGCTCTTCGAAAAGGACCTTTAACTTTCGAGGTTTTAAAGGACCTTGAGCACGAGTCCTCACGCTGCCAAACTTAAAACCGAGATTACTAAACTCAACGAGATGACGCTTTCTTCTGGATTGGTGCAACTGCGAGTTGTTAATGGAAAACGGCGCATTTTTAGGAGCTAATGGAAATTTCACTTCGAATGTTTGTCTGACGGCTCCTACAGTTTGCTAGAGGATTCAATGTTGTTCTATTTTGCTAATCCTACAAATTTTCTATAGTAAAGTATGTAAGCTTTATCCTTTCTATCATGGAGTTCCGATTTATAGATATAAGGTCACTGAAAGCATCTGAACTTTCCGTTAATGTCAGCAATGGGTTTACGCCTCACACAGTTCTCTATGCAAGCAGAACTTCCGTCTTGATGGACTTCTCAAGGACAATTAGACACCCGAATAAAATTCAAAATTTTCAATGCCGTTAGCCTATCATCCTGAATACCTCTTACAAATACATGTTTCCGTAGATATTTTCTTCAGTCACCATAATGAAATAGTTAAGTTAAATAATTTTCTTTGTGCATTTACTATATACGGCTACATACATACATACATACATACAGATGTATACGCCACAAGCGAAAAAAAAGCGAAGAACTGAAGAAACTCTGCGCGACAGGTGCATTATTCGCCCATTATAGTCACCATGGATGCGAGTAGATTCCTTTCACAAGAAATACAATATTTTCTAATTTATATGCCATATAAGGTGCAAAAGCAGCCAGAGGCCAAAGCATAAATATGTACACAGAAGACATACAGGAGAATCTGTGTATTTCTCCTTCAATGTACGCCTCTATGCCAGCTAGAGGAAGCAATGGATTGTTTTTAGCTGAGCTGGTTGATTCAGCACGAGCATACATATGTATGTATACGTGTTGCCAGCGACTAGGAAAGGCTATAAAATGCGAAATTGCATCAAGAATGTGAATTAAGCAAATATGGGCATACGATGTAGTATGTATGATATGTAATATGTAGTAGTTCAACAAACGGAGGTAACAAGAGAAAAGATATACAGTACATATGCTGCACATATGAATGTTTGTACATTAGCGTGGTGCGGAAACAAAATTTTGCGTTTCGAAATTATCCGGAGGATCGTTGCCTTTGGATGTCAATAGGATACCCCACAACTTTTTTTTTTTTTAAATCGGTTAATACTTTCATTTTTAGAAAAATTCTAGGTTTGTAGCTTTGTAGACCATTAAATTTTAGAACAATAAAGTAAGTGCACGTTGAATAAAAACTTTGTCGAACATACATACTTTGTATGGCACACAATGTGCAACACCATCAACAAAATTTAAAAAAAATCAGCGGTGTTTTGTAGTCAATTCCACTTAAAATAATAGCAGCAAAAATGATGGTGGCTTATTTTTATTTATTTATTGTTAATAAGTTTTATTTAAAGTATGGGTCGATCTACAGTCAGCGTCAAAAATATTAATAGCCTGATGTTGTGACGATTTTCTTTATTTATATTTTTTCCATACGAATTTTATAAACCATTTTTATTGAGCTTGAAGTCAAAATATTTTTGTTATCGCAAAATCTGAATTGCCTAGGGGTAACAAATATTACACAAATATTACACAAATTTCAAAATTCAATCAAAAATGAGAAGCAGAAAGTAATAACCGACTTCAGAACAATTTAGGGGTATTCTATTGACATCCATAGGCAACGATCCCCCGCGCTTAGTATTTTTAAACTCAATTTTTTTCCCGCTCCACCCTAATGCCCATACATATTCATGAAATATAGAATGCAAGACGAAGTAAGAAAATAGCATGCAGCGAAAAAAGGTTGCAAGAATTGTATAACTGGCTTCCAGCCTGAGGAAGAAGGTTGCAACTTGCAAGAAAGCAAAGGCTGAACTTGCAGAAACATCAGAAAAATAGTAGAAACAACAAGTCAATAAGACAACATTAGTAGTAGTGCAAAAATATTCATTAACTTAAAAGTAAAAAAAGAAGAAGAAAGCCATTGGAACGATCGAATGCAAAACAAAGGAAAAAATTTAGAACAGCAGAAAAAATTGCAAGGTAGCTACATATGTATGTATACATTGTATTTATCTGAGAGCAACATGTGCAACTCGAAGATGTAGTGCGTTGTTGTAGTCGCTGCTAGTTTGTTTGTACGTTGTTGCAAAACAAAGATGCATTACTCAATTTCGCTTGAGATTACAAATACATATGTATGTATGTACTGCTTAGTTATATATATCAGTATGTACAAATGTTGCAAGCACAAACGACGCACCTTTATAGTAAGTCGGCGACAGCGCGAATGCATCTCGTTGCAAAGGCACGCTGATACACTAGTGGCCAATGCGTGCTGTTGAAGCTGGTTGCTAGGTTGCAAGTGCGTGCATCATTAAGGTGCGTGCAACAAAGAAATAACAACAACAACAACAGCAAAAGGAATAAGTCAGAAAAGAACAGAAGAAGTGAATGAGAAACTGAAGATTCGAGCAAATTAAATTTTTTATGCATAGAGCTTGGATACAGCAGACGTAGGTACATAAGTATTTAGAAGGAAAAAAAAATATATATATATCGCTAGCTTAGAAAGAAAAGTTGCTAAGTCCCATTTTAAAAATTTTACAGGAGAGGAAAAAATCTTCCTATAGCCATTTTCTTTAACTATTTCGCAAGACTTTGAATCAAACATTTTGGGCGTTTAAAGCAAAGCAAAACTCCATAAGAATCAGAAGGATTCGATATTTATTAAAAGATGTCGTATTATTTTGGCCTTATCGGATTTGTGGTGCTTCTTTTGGACTTAGCAAATTTTCCTTTTAGGGCTTATGAAGAGGAAAAAATAAAACAAGTACCTTTATAATTTTCGAAACCATGCGTATTCAATTTCTCTAGCCTCCTATATCAAAATATGAGTTTTCATAAAAAGTGGACTTAGCAACTTTTCACTCTAAGCTAGCGATATATATTAACTAACGGCTTATATTCAATTTTATTGTGATATAAAAATCCACCTAAGACTTAACTGTCACCGATTATGTTAATGCTTACCTTGTATACATGGACCTATCACTTGTTAGAAGAATTTACTATTGAATTGCAAACCTGAGTCCTAAATCGGTTCTAACATGAGAAAGTCCGTTTGGTGAAAATTGCTGATAGAGGGTAATCAATTCAAAATCTGAATAATTCAGTAAGCCCTATGGCGTTTTCTTTTCTACAAAAAATTTTGCCTTTTCATTGCCCTCTCCTTAGTGAAGTCAACATTTTTCGGTAGAAAAGAAAACTCCATTCGACTTTTACTATTTTGAGTAAGAAACTTCGATCGATTATTTTTGCGTTTTATTTCTTGAAGCAAAGGCAACACATGCTGTTCTTTGTTGAGCAGAGTATAATTGGAAACATTTGCTTTTAATTTTTAATAAATAGCAATTACAAAATAATTCTGAAAGTCCCAAAAAAAATCCGAAGTTCTCGATAAAACTCCGAGGAGTAAAGAAAATTCCGAAAACTGAAATACAAAGAATACCGAAAAATTCAGAAAGGTTTAAAAAAAAAAACAAAAGATACTGTAAAATCTCGAGAAAGAATACACCAGAAGTCTGTCACGAAAAATTGCCGAAATGTTCCGAAAAATGCCGAATTGCTCCGAGGAGTTACCGATTTTATCAAAAAAAAAAAAAAGAAAAAATAAAAATCAAATTGCTGCGAAAAAATACCTAATCACTCCAAAAAATGTAACGAATTAATAGAGAAAATACCAAATTACTGCGAAACAAATACCGAATTACTTTGGAAAAATTCCGTCTTATGTCGAAAAAGTAGCTATATACATATTCCGAAATATGTATAACAAATTATTCCGGTATATAACAAATTATTCCGAAATATAACAAATTATTCTGAAATATAAGAAGTTAATCCAAAACAAGTAAGAAAGTCTAAGTTCGGGCGGGGCCGAACATTAAATACCCGGCGCAAGTATTACATATATGCCTTTTCACCTTTCCGAAAGCTACCGCTACATGGTAAGCCGGGGTGTATCAATTTTTAAAAAAAATTAGCGTCCTTAAATTTCGAAATATTGACGTTTCGAGCATTTCTAAAATTTACCGTTATATGAAAAGCCGTGATTTTAGTCCGATTTCAATAATTTTGAACGTTTTGCTTTTATGTGGCAAGCACAATAACCATACCGAGTTTGGTAAAAATTGGTAGAACGGTTACCGAGATACATATATGTGATCATAAGTGGGCGGTGCCACGCCCGTTTTCCAAAATTTTATGACAAGCGTATTTCCTGATAAAGAATTGTTGCAAGCATCAATTTTGAATAAATTAGCTTCAATATTTACGGATTTATCGAAGATTTCGTATTTCTCCAAATTACCGTTATATGGGATGTGGGCGTGGTTATTGTCCGATTTTTAAAATTTTCGGCCATTTGGTATCTTGTACCAAGGCCAATAACTGTGCCAAGTTTGGAAGAAATCGGTGCAGCGGTTGCCAAGATATACACATGTAACCATAAGTGGGCGTGGCTACGCCCATTTTCAAAAAAATGTTAATATTCTTATTTTTCGTCTAAAAGTTATTGCAAATATCAATTTTGAGTGAATAATCTTCAGTAGTTACTAAAATATCGCAGTTTTCGTATTTCTGAAAATTACCGTTATATGGGAGGTAGGCGTGGTTATTGTCCGATTTTGCCCATTTTCAATACCATCCGTCCTACGCCCGAAAGAAGTACACGTACCAAGTTTCGTTAAGATATCTTAATTTTTACTCGAGTTATCGTGTGCACAGACGGACAGACGGACGGACGGACGGACGGACGGACGGACGGACGGACGGACAGACAGTCACCGCTTAATCGATTTCTCTTTTCATCCTGATCATTTATGTATACATTTGTCTATATCTATCTCGATTCGTTTTGCCTGTTACAAACAACCGTTATGTGAACAAAGTTATAATACCCTTGTGCACAAGTGCGCTCGGGTATAAAAAACTAAATACCCCGGAATATATCGAACTACTCCGAAAAATACCAAATTACTCTCTACAAAAAACCGTATTACTCAAAAATGTGAAGTACTCCGAAAAAATATCGTATCACACCGAAAATACCTAATTTATCCGGGGAAAAGATGGAATTTATCAAAAAAAAACGCCGGCTACTATGGGGAATACTGTACTACTCCGAAAAAATATCCGAATTACTTTCAAAAAATATCGACTTACTATGGAAAACATGGAAATAATACTCCCAAAAAATACCAACTTATCACGGGGAAAACTGTACTTCTCCGACAAAATAACCGAATTACTCCCAAAAAGTACCGAATTACTCCAACAAATGTAGAAATACTCTGAAAAATACTGAAATCCTCGGAAAAAATATCGACCTACTCCGAAAAATACCGACTTACGCCTTAAATTTCAGGCGATTCGTGTGACCTCCAGTTTTCACTGACTTACAATCATTCAATCAATCAATTCATACAATCTCTCCGGCTTGAAAGCACTAAGACAGATGGAAAGCCTGGCGTCGTGATTTTTGCAGGAACTATAGAGGTAGCAACCATTTTTCGCCGCGAACTGACCTTTGCAAAAAAGTAGTATTATATTATATAGAAATTTCTACAACGTTTAATTGATTTAAAAAAAAAGAAACCGCTTCTCCAAGAACATCGTTTTTCCTCTTTTTGTTTAGTTTATGTATAAGCTCAAAGAGGGAATAAATATGATTCAATGTACATACATATGCATGTACCAGTTAATTTCCCAGTGACCGTGGAAAGATCACCGTAAAATTGTAATTATACATTCGGTCATAAAAAAATTTGGTTAAGCGATACTACAAGTGTCAGAAGCTAAGCTTAGGTTCTACTTGCTTTGCTTATTCATGAAATATATTTATGCAGGAAAATGCATTTAGCTATGGAGATACAGTCGGTGTCAAATGTAAGTGGACACCTTGTTCTAATATAATATTCACAATTATTTTCATAAAATTTTTTTTTCATTAATTATTTATGAAAATAGTTGATCATTCTGTAACATTAATCATATGCATAAAAGTTTCACACTTTATATAAAGTTCACAAAAATTCAAACATGTTTCATCAAAATTTTTATTCAGAATTGAGAGAAAAGTGCAAGTTTCAAATCCCTGGAAATTACCGTTAATTTTTTTAGAATTTTTTTTTTTTTGTGGAGGGTGGGTGTTGCGCGTTTTCTTCCATAAAACGCGTAATCAGAATCTATTTTTATAAGGAAGAAAATGCGCAACAGCATCCACAAAAAAAAATTCTAAAATTGAACGGGCTAAACATTTGCATACTCGAAAATTTTCCAGAAATTTTGAAATAAAAATTTTGAAATTTTGATAAAAATTGTTGGAATTTATGCGAACTTTATATAAAGTGTGAAATTTTTATTATATGGGTTATATTATAGAATGAATTATATTTTCATGGATAATTAATGAAAAAAAATTTTTATGAAAATTCTGAATATTATATTAGAACAAAGGTGTACACTCACATTTGACACCGACTGTATGTTCATAGATATGTGGCTTGTGCATGAAGCCATAGGGATATAGCTTTTGTGAATATCTCTTTTAAATTATTTATGCACTAATTTTATTCAAATGAAAGCAAAACTTTTAGAACGAGAAGAATTTCGAAAGTACGCGCAGATAAGCTTAATAAACAAATAACATCGACTGGAGTTATATCTACCAGGAATGTTTAATTAAAAAAAAAATAAAAAATTCGGACCGCCGTTGACACTAAAACCGCAACGCAAATAGTTTAAATTCTTATTCACACTTGAAATTAATGCTTTTAGCGAGACAAAAATACAGAATACATATATACAAACATATAAAGTAAATTACGAGAAATGGGCAAAATGTAAAACCTCAATAATTTCACAAATTATTTGAATAGCAATTTTTTTTTTTTCATTTTTTCTATACTTAGTTTTACTATCGAAAAAACATAAAATAGTATAAAAGTGCATTCATTACTAGGTAAATGCACTTGTACGTTTGTGCGTTAAAAATGTTTGTAGAATTTCCCATTGAAGCGGAGATGCGAGAACTTTTGGAACACAAAATGTGTAATGCATGCGGAATAGCCAGGCAATTAATATTTATAATACATTAATAATCTTGCAGTAATAGTATTTTCCGAATTTAAAAGTGCGATTATTGACCATATTTGAAATTTTAGTAACTTGATAAATCTTTTGAAATCGTAGTAATTTATAAAAATTGCATGTTAAGAAATTTTTTCTTTCAAGCTTGTTCTGAAACTTTCAAGCATAGATAAGCAAAGCGAGCTTTTGCCCTTTGTGCACGTGTAAAGAATATATAAAAAGCTTGGAAAAAGCTTCGCCGGGGGGTGGTTATTACAGCTTTAAGACAATATTGACAAGATAGAGCTTTTAACCTGTGCGCGCCTTTATATCACGAATAAAACATATACTGTAGTAGAAGTTTTTTAAGGCTTTCTATAGATTTCCTACAGTTTCGACCAGAGAGAATTTTAATACGTGCACGTCCGTATTAAATATATGTAGACTTTAAAAGTTTCAACCGTGGTATATGTGCTGGTTGTGACTGATCTAAAACAGTGATGGTCGCCTGCATGCACAGCTTTTTGAAGCTTTCTATAATTTATCACAGGCGTGCGCAGGGTAAAAAGCTTTCCATGTCCATAAATAATCTAAAACAACGACAGCCAGAGACAGCTTTTTCGCTGTGCGCGTCGATATGAAATCTTTAGAAAGCTTAAAAAGCTTTTAACGCGGGGAATGTGTTGATCGCGACAAATGTAAAATATAGCAAAGATTTAAGATACTCATTCGCGAACTCGACTCTTTTTTGTATAAAAATGTGACACCTCACACTTAGACTAGGGCTGAGAATTCTATTCGGATAATTTGAACGTCAGCATAATCCGAATATTCGAATATCGAATTAAAAAATTTGAATATTCGGATGTGAACCGGATATGCGAATAACAAAATGAACAGATATTAATCGAATATGAACGAGATATCCGGATAACAAAATGAAAATAATTCCACCCGTATACATGAATACCAGAATACACGGATAGTAATCGAATATCGGATTAAAAAATCTGAATATTCGGATGTGAACCGGATATCCGTATAAAAAAAAATAACGGATACTAAACGTCGTTGCTTTGCTAGTTGTTGTTGCTTTCGCACGCAAAATTTTTCGTCAAGCGAGCGGAAATCAAACACAGCTGGCAGAAAAGTGGCGAATCGAAGGCGGCTAATGTAGAAGAGGCTTTACTCTTCATGAATCTGTATAAACGAATATCGGTAAGGACATCGGAATACACGGATATGCCCAGCCCTACACTTATCCAGATCATAAGAAGTATTTTTCAGCAAAAGTTATCCGGTAACATACATAAAAAAAAATATTCCCGTAAATTGATAACATTTCTGCTTTTCAGTGTTGCCGCTGTGCGACTAAAGGGGCAATTTGACCCTTTTTAACCGGAAATACCCTTTGACCCGACTTTTTGAAAATTTTGATTTTTTTACCCTTTTCCAAAATTATGCGCGGCTTTTGCCCTCTTTCAGCGATTTGTTTAGGAACCATGATAATAGAAAATATTTCCTCCGGTAAGTACGAAAAAAATGCATCACTTAAAACTTCTAATGGAAATGCAATTCTTCTCCACTAGCAACTAGATTTATATGTATTTGTTTTGTGTAAAGCTTGTCCCGTTATTTTCTGTTTAAATTCTACAGATTTATATAATATGGTGACGCCTTTTTCGTCAATGACCCATTTTTTGAGACTCTCAACGGGCAACATTGCTCCTTTTTTGAAGTAGCTTTGGAAGCTTTGATTTTAAACAGGCGTGGGCGACTGAATAAAAAATAGTTACGGTTCAAAAGTTTTCTCTCCAAAAAAAAGTCGAAGAAGTGAAGAATGAACAGATAATTAAATTGTTTCCATATACTAGTAGGTGTCCAGCTTTAATTACGATCATTAATTTTTTAATCAGACTTTTAAGAAAAAAATTTGATACGCAATTTTATAGCTATTAAATTTTGCACAGTATGTTCGAAAATTTTTTATATAATTTTTTATATTATCTTTGAATAAATATTTGAATTCAACCGTTAAAAATGTTCTACATTCTCGTCCATATTTAATTCTTATTTTTGGATTCCTTTTTTTTTTTTTTTTCAAAGCATACCGAGCTCTAGCCGCGAAAAAATTTCGCTTACGATTTTTTTTTGCGGTTAGGGCTCAATATTATAATTTGATAATCAGCGCGTCAGGCATTAGCTAAAAAAAACGTTTAACCATTTAAAGCCGATAAAAATATCTCCCAAGTCGCACAAATATGCCTATCGACTAGCGTGAATTCAATACCACTGATTGGCGCATATGAGTCAACATCTATTTTTCATAACAGGCGCACTTAACCAAAAGACAGTGGTCGTAAATCAATGAAATCAGCAGCGATTATCGCGATCGATCATAGAACATAAAAAAGCAAATTAAGTTCACAAAATACCGGTATGACCAAAACAGTGGAGTATATGTCGTTTTATCTACATATATAAACTAACAGCACACACACACACACGTAGTTACTAGTTCAATTATAATTGCTGCTATGCTAAAGCTAAACCGCACTATCTAACAGTTTCGAAGTATGTAATGCAGTGTCATAAATTGTAAGAAGTAAATAGAATAAAAAACAATAAAAAAAAAATTTGAATATTACTCACCGCTGCTGCATTGCGATTTGCGGCTGCAGCTGCCGCGGCAGCATTGTTCATGAAATGATTTTGCGGCAACATGCCCATGGCGGCGGCGGCAGCAGCTGCAGCTGCATTTGGTGGCTGGCCGCCGAAATACACTAACTCGCCGGGTCCACCAGTTGGACCGGGTGGTCCCGGTGGGCCTGGTGGCTTGGGTACACCGTTCATGCCCACACCGGGATGCACGCCGGGATGATCGTACATGCTGCAATTGCCCGCTTGCATGCCAGCTGCCATCTGCATGTGCGGCGGTTGCATACTAGCAGCAATGGCGGCAGCTGCTGCAGCAGCAGCTGGATTATTCATGGCATGATTTAGTAAATTCGAGCCGAATTGCTGATGTGATGCCATTTGAGAGGGATGTGGCGGTCCATGTGGTTGCTGCTGCTGCTGCTGCTGCTGTTGTTGTTGTTGCTGCTGTTGCTGTTGGTGTTGTTGCTGTTGTTGTGAGTGCGACAGCGCCATTTGCTGGCCAACGCCAACGCCGCCACCATGTTGTTGTCCTTGCTGTTGTTGTTGCTGCTGCTGTTGTTGTGGTCCTGGTTGCTGGTGTGCCGGGTGTGGCGGCTGTTGTTGCTGTTGCTGCTGCTGTTGTTGATGTTGTTGTTGTGCTGCAACAACCTGTGACATCATATGATTGTGCTTGGCCACAGCAGCTGTGTGCATGGCAGCCATGCCAGCGGCAGCAGCGGCTGCGCTACCACCACCTACGCCCATCTGTCCGACACCCATCTGGGAGGGTCCACTCATGGAAGGGTGTAAGCCACCATTCGTGCCAATACTACCAATGCCAGCACCCATGCCGATGGGGCCGATGGTGCCGCCACTACCGGGCGGTGCACCGGTTGTGGTATTAGCGGGATTCATTTGTGGCGGTGGATTGTACTTCCATTTGTCGGGATTCTGAAAGGAGAAGGAAGGGTTGATTTTATTTTGTTAAAAAAAACGTACTAGTTATTTTAACATATAATGGTATAATTTCATCCAAATATAATACATACATATAATATACTTTGTATATGTATACATACATTAGGGCCCATCGCTCTCCATACAAAAAATCGATACTGCTTTCCCATCGGAACTAATAAAATATATCTATTTTGAGACTCCCGTAAAAAATTTCGAAACAATAATATTTGTGTACGTGAGCTAGACCAATTTGAAACCACATCTAAAAATCGAGCTTTTTTTAAAAATTTGTTTTAAATAATATTTTTTCCCAAAAAATCACTTCAGAAGATAGAAAAGTTTAAGCTTAGAGGGTCTGTATAAAAATGTTTACAAAAGTGATTAAATTTAATTACTTTCAAACATGTGGCAACCCCCTACAGAACTGTTTTTGAAAAATCTTTCTGACACCTGCTCCGATTGATATCCACATTGTTATACATACTTTATTTATCAAATACTGGATTTTGACTTTTAAACAGGTGGCAACTGTCTTCAAAATATTTTCGAAATAAAGCTTTCTTAAACCATATTCGTTGGCAATTCATTTGAGTTATTAATAAAATGGAACTTAACTTTCTAAATAGGTGGCAATCCTCTTTAAAATATTTTCGTAATAAAGCCTTTTTTACCTCGTTCGTCTGGTACCCTTATTGTAAAAAATCGCTGAACTTATGATTTATCTTTTTAAGTAGGTGGCAACCCTTTGCCAAAAATATGTTATGTCTTAATCTACGTCAGAAAGAGTAAGAAACATACACACTCACTCACTAAATTCCACATTTATAACATTAGTCAGATTTCATTTAACTTGTCAACTAAATTGATTTTAAATTTCTAAGCTGGTGGCGAGCCTCATATTGAAATATACCCATACCCCTACCCATATTGAAATATTTTAATTAACTTTTGACTTATCTTAATTTTGGATTTCTGAACAGGTGGCAGCGCCCTTTAAAAATATTTTTGAAATAAAGCTTTCTTAAACCACTCTTATTTGATAGCCATACAAAAATTTTTCATTTAACTTGTTATTTAAAATTGTAACTTTTTGAACAGGTGGCAACACTTTTACAGAAATGTATCGACATAAGTAGGTCGCATTTATTAAGCACCTTTTGTTTGACACCCACATTGCTGTGATACATATTTTATTAAGCGTATTTGTAAATGTAATTTATCTTTTTCAGCAGGTGGCAACACCCTTGAAAAATATTTTCGAAATAAATAGATTTGGAGCCAATTTCATTTGACAAGGTGGAGGTGGTGTTGTGACACTTTATTTGACTTATTAATGTATTTTAAAAGGTGGCAACTCTGTTCAAAAAATATCCTTTATGCTAATCCAGGTTATAACCTATTTGTGTGCCAAATTTGATTGAAATCCGTTCAGCTGTTTTGGCGTGGAAGAGCAACAAACATACAAACTTTCACATTTATAATATTAGTAAGAAGAAAAGATTAGTAAATAGGATTTTATCATAAAGTGTATTAACAGCAAATTTCTGCGAAATTGCAGCCTACATAGCGTTGTTCCACTACGAAGATATCAAAACCCAAACATGCCCAAATTTAGTTACCACATGTGACTTTGTTTATATCGTTATGTTATTTGTTATTCTTGCAATGCGTCCTCGACTTCCAGCCAGCTTGTCTGGGACAATATTTTCCAGCAATAAGTAATACTTAGTCAAGGATGTATGCGAATTCGTCGAGTCGTTGTCTGCTGTCGCTCAATGAAATTCGTTGGTGAGAGACTTTATGGCAGACAATGCTAAATATTCACACATGCACACACGCAACAACAGCAAATACATTTTATTTCGCACAACGAAAAATATACGTACGTAAGTACTTATGAAAATAACTGGACTATGGCGTCGAACACCATTAAGAGACCTATGTATAACACATACTATGTATGTAAGTAAAAAACAGGAACCCCAAACCAAAATCACTTGCATTAAGTGGGTGCCAAGGCAAAGAAAGTTTCGCGAAGGCGTGCGATTGAAAGTCTAAACGAAAACTACCAGTGAAGGTACTGGAGGGCAGGCCATGGAGATAATGTATACATATATGTATGTACTTCAAAACCGCAAACTTGTTTACCACCTACGGATTGTGTATGTATGTTCCCTGTAGATAATTTCAGCAGTTAAAAGCTCTTCCGAAGGCCTTCCTGGGAGGGAGAGGGAGAGATTGAAAGTCTCCTAAAGGAGAACCAGAGTTTTCCGATCGAAAAATATCGATTTTTAAGAATTCTATACCATTTCTGCGAAAAGTTGTTTTTTTTTCATATAAAAATATATGGAAAATTTTGAGCGCTTTGAGCGACCTGTAAATATTTTTTGATTTCAAAATAAAAAAGTAGGGGTATACTTTTTTTCGATATAGAACAATCCTAGGTGGTGAGAGCATTTCAATTCCGACTTTACGGTTTTTGGACCACCCGAATGTACATACATCGGCCTGTGACAATTTTATTATATGTACAGATATGTTTTATAGTAACTTATAATGTACTATTTATTTATATTGAAATTCATTTGTACTACTAAATAATATAAACTTACATATTCGCGTTAATTGTAAAACTAGGAAGGAGAGCCCTTCTAGAAGTAATGTAGGGAAGCGCAAATTTCAGCCCTTCCTGGGAATGTCTTTTAAAACGCCTCTACTTACGAAACCCTACATATATTGTCTTCTGGGTATATGTATGTATGTAGGAGGAGAAAAATCAAAACTCAACCAAAATCAAATAATTTTTACTGTCGCCAATTTGGCGGCATGCTGTTGAAGAGAGAAGCTAGCCGATGGTTTTTGGCGGTTAGCATCAAAGGAAAAAGCACACTCCAGACATACTGACTCACTAAATTGCCCGGCACTTGTGGTCAGTGTTGCCATTTTGCTGCTTTTAGAGCTAGTTTTAACTCTTTATTTCCCTATTTAACTCCGAAAATTGAGATTTAGCTCCTAGCTCCTTTTTAGCTCTTTTCAAAATTATCTAGCACTTTTTTAGCTCCAGAAAGATTTAGTTGTATTTAATAATATATTGAAATTGAAAATCATTGTACAAGTGTTGACTAAAATTCATTTGGCTTTTGTGATATCGGGCTATTTTCGATACCTTCATGTTATTCTATTTCGATTAATACTTAGAAAATTTCCATTCCTAATGCAAAATGGCACGTATGCAAATGGAAAATGGGCAAGTAAGTCGATTACTTTCTACCACGTGGAGCCAGGAGGAGAGAAGGAAATAAAACTTTTCGGAAAAATATTATTCGTAACCCGAATATTTAGAGTCAATTCAAATATCTGAAAGTGCAGATTTTAACAGTTTGTAGAAGTATCTTTAGTTCATCGTCTAGTTATATAAGTACATGCATACATATAAGTGTTATATTTATGTGCCGTAGCAATGAATTCGAAATAGTATATGCACCCTATTTTGGTTGTAAAAGTTTTTTTCAGCACTTTTATTAATTAATTAATCCCAACGGCTTTTTACCCTCCATTCCCGCCCAACCGACACGAGGGGCGCAGTCCGCTTGACGTACGGAACCTTTTTTTTTTTTTTTTTAGTTTTTTCGTGCCGAGTAGTGGAAACAGGAGTTTGTTAAGTGTCGAGATCTAAAACTATTCAGCTACAGAATCAAATTCATCAGCTGATTGGATATGCTAAAGATAGTATTTCAATTACTGAGAGTGGAAATAATAGTTTTCTTTATAGTAAAAAATCGACGGAATGATTCGTTTAGTTCAAAATTAGTTTTGCATGGCTTTAAAAATAAGAGGTCGAAAGTGTCTTGACACTCGAGAAGGAACATTAAAATTTACCTCAGCCAGGAGGGCCGGGCTATTAATCAAGCCTGTCATTAATTTTACGATAAATATTATACCCAGCATTTCTCTACGACTTGCGAGTGTAGGCAAATTTATGAGCTTTAGACGACTTGTGTAAGGGGGGAGATTGTAATCTGAATCCCAGTTAAAATTACGCAATGCAAAAAGCAAGAATTGTTTTTGAATTGATTCAATCCTTTCTGAATGAACTTGGTAGCGGGGATTCCAAACAATAGATCCGTATTCTAGTATAGGTCTAACTAAACTCCCAAAAAGAGCTTTTGTAACATAAGGATCTTTGAACTCTTTTGACCATCGCCTTACAAATGCAAAAACGCCTTTGGCTTTATTGACTGTAACACTTAAATTTATAATATTCGTTATTTTTATTAAAATTGCGGAAAATGTAAAAGCAACTTTACGTCAATATATGCTCAACTTAAAAAAAAATTGTTCTTCATTTTAGCTGCTATTAGTATTATTTACCTCTTTTAGCTCTTTTTTCGAATGATTTTGCTCCAAACGAAATTTTTTTCTGGCAACACTGCTTGTAGTCGAATGGGCGACCTTCGGAGGGCAGAAGCACTCTACCCATTACAATTATGTATGAGCATTGCAAATTCATTGCGAAGTGTGTGCGTATTGCCAAGAATTAGAGACTTGTTTACGTTTGTGGGTGCTTCCAGCAGTTTTCGCCTTAAACTCGTTTTTCGCCTTCACAGCAGCCACCAATGGCTATTTGTCTCTCTCGGCTACTTTTTCTGCATTCAGCCGCCATCAGACGAATGTGGGCACAGCGCAGGGTAGCCAACTCATTTTTGAGAATTCCCCGATTTCGACAATGAAATTCCCCCGTCCAAAATTTCGTAAAATTCCCTCCCCCATAGATATCTCCTTATTAAAAAAAAAAATTTGTATATTTTGCTACATTGTTGGTAGAAGTCCCCAAGAGTTGGTTTCCCTGGTACAGCGACACATGAGGTAGGTATGTAGTTGCTAGTGCGAAGGGCGATCCCGCCGGAAATCGTTCAGAGGAAGCGCAAATAAGGAAAATTACAAGTCGTTGTAATTTCAGCGAAGCACAGACAAAGTTAAACAAAAATATGTTGTGAGGGTAAAATGGAGGCAGAAAATAAAATACTGAAGCCTTGAATAAATTCATCTGTATTTACATATGTATATACTATACTGCATTTATTGACGGCAGTTTCCGCTGCTGAGCGCAAAGAGTGTTAATGGGAAAAGCGACATAGAATAAGGTAAGCGCTATTTAATCAAATTACGACTTAAAACAAGTGTAGCTTTTTTAAAGGATCTTTCAGAACGACTCTGTTTTGATACAGTCTGATCGAAGAAGACCAGTCCTTTTTACATCCGTTTGTATGAATGAAAGATACGACACACAGTGGCATGTTCCGATATAGCTCTAACCAAAAGTAGTAAATGTACTCCGAAATCCTGTGATATTTCGCAAATATACTATTTTGTAATTAGTCATGAAGAAATTTGGGAAAATGGGAAAATGGTAAAAGTCAAAGCACTGCCACGACCAAAAGAATTGCGGGCGGAAATAGTAAATATATCCGATTAAGATAAAATTCGGTGTATACTCTGGTCTTAGCCAGACAAGCATTAATCTAAATGATAATCTAAATCGGTTGATATTTACGTGCACCAACTGCAAAAAATTTGGCGAAAAAGAAAAAATAAAAAATTACCGGTGAAATGTTAGTGTGTACAACAAGGAAACGACTTCGGACTATTTCGGACTAAGTCCTGGAGTACGGGAACAGGCTAGTTGTCTGTAGCTAACAGTGATGCCACATGCAGATTAAAGGCATGATGCAATAATACAAGGTGGTATCAGTTGTGACAGCGCGATTTGATACTGCCTTAGCTCAGTAGAATAAGAAGAAAAACGGGAAGAAATTAATCCCCATTTGAGGGAAAAATATAAAATTTCATATTTTCTTCTAAAAAAAAATTTGAAATTTGAAGTGAAGTAAAATAAGATAAAATACCTTTTTAAGAAAACAAAATGTGTATACTGAGCAAAAATAAAAAAAAAAACATTCAACTATATTATTAGGCTAAGAATTGTTAAAGAAGTAACACTGTTTCACCTAAGGCAGTCAATATGGCGGAATTAGAGCGAGAAGCTGCCAGCCGATAACACCTTAAAATCTTAAAAGTCTTAAAATGGCAAGAGTTACCCTCGACTTGTGAATTAAAATGTATCACAATTTATACAAAGCTAAAAATAAAAGTATCTTTTAAAAATTCTATGATCCTTTTGGATCAAAACGCCAACACTGCGTATGATGTCTAGAAATTTCTGTATCTGCACGAAGCAAAACTTCAACAAAAACCAAACACACACAATGCGCTTCGAAAGCAAATGCATTTGCATTCGAGAGAGAGCGGCATATCATAGCAAATAAAAAACTGAATACAAACTGTGACTATAATAACTTTAATAAAGTTAAGAACAAAACTTGCAATCAAGAATTAAGGAGGAAATATGCCAAGGCACGCGGAGAATGAGACGAAGCATGTGGTTAACGCATTTGGCGTGATTTTGCCCCTTTGGCTAAACAAATTTGAGGCAGCAAAGCAACACGCAGCTATCGCTAGACGAGTTGACAGCGGCAGAAAAGAAAACTCAAACAAGTCAGTAAAAATACCAGTTCATGAACTGGTATGTGCCAAAGCGGTAGCCTGCCTGATTCTAAGATCGCAGCTTCGAATCCCATAGGAGATGGTTCGGAATTTTCAAATGAAATAAATTTAAGTTAATATGTATTATTTGAATTTGAAATATGAATCACTATTATCTGAATTTAACTTCATTTCGAGTTCCTACTAATATTACACCGTGCGACAAAAACAAAAAAATTTCAAAACACACGAAAGAATCGATATACATACTCACGAAACTATGGGCCAAATATAGTAAAACTGTGTTTTTAATTTTTCACTCTGACGTCGGGATTTTTCTCAAAGAACTATGAAACTCTAAAGATATGATTAATTCAAAAAATTATTTAGAAAAAATCAGTGCAATGTAGAATAACAATATGGGCACAAATGAGAGAAAAATTGTAGAGTTTAAAAACAATGAAGTTTTTTGGTTTACAAAGACGAATAGGTATTGGCGCTTTTAATCAATTTTATCCTTTTAAGTTAATAAAGTTTTACACGACCAAATTCGATTTACAATTTTTTCAAAAAAAAAAAAAATATTGCAAATTTCAAGGATATTTAAGCACAAAATTTGTAAAGGATATTTTCTATACCCATTCGTCTTTATGCACCAAAAAAATTTTTTATTCTGTTATTATTCTACAGAATTTTTTCTTTTATATGATACCCTTATTGTTATCCTACATTGGACCTAATTTAAAAAAAAATTAAATAATCATATTTTTTAAACTTCAAAGTCTTTAAAAAATATGATGTCAGAGATACAAGCTAAATACGCAGTTTTACTATAATTTAGCCAAAGTTTCGCGAATATCTTCATTTTTTTGTGTGTAAAATTTACTTTCGCACGGTGCTATAAACTTTAAAAAATTTGTGCGTGAATGAGGTGTGTAAATGTTTGTTGTTGTTTTCCACGCTAAAACGGCTGGGCGTATTTCAATAAAATTTGGCGCACACATGGGTTATAACTTGGATTAACATTTAGGTAATTTTTTAACAGAGTTGCCACATTTTCTAAAGCTACAATCTATTAATTAAAAATTTTAATAAAATATTACAACAGTGTGGGTGTTAAACGAAAGGAGTGCAACAACGATCTATAAGAAATAAATTTGAAGAGTGTTGCTACCAGTTCAAAAAGTTTAAGTGAATTAATAAAATATTGAAAACTTAATCAATAAAAAGGTAAATTAAATATTTTAATAAGGGTATTAAACAAGAGAGATTTAATAAAGCTTTATTCGGAGCATATCTTTAATGAGGGTTGCTAACTGTTTAGGAAATCAAAATTTATTTCATTAAAACGTTAAATGAATTATTTCAATACTTAATACTCGCTTAAGAAATTTATATATCGACAATATTTTTTAGGAGGTTTGCCACCTGTTTAAAAATTCAAAATCAATTTGGTTAATGAGTAAAATGGATTATTTCGATATTGCTGTCAAACGATAGAGGTTTTAGACAGCTTTATTTCGCAAATATTGTTAAAAGGGTTGCTACATGTTTAGAAATTGAAAATAAATTTAAGGAACAAGTTTAATGAAATATTTGAATATGGGCGTCAAATGAGAAAGATTTAAAGTATGCTTCATTGCTGAAGTATTTTTGAAGTGCTGCCACCTGATCAAAAAAAGCAATTTAGGTAATAAGCTAATGGACGCCCATTAATAAGCATATGAATGTATGTATATGTATACATATGTAGGTGTCAATGGAAAAATAGTTTAATAATGCTACATTTATTTGTTTTGGGGAGAGTTGCCACCTGTCCGAAATTTCAATTTAATTTATTTAACATGTTAAAGAAAATATTAAAATATGGCTATCAAAGGATAGAGGTTTAAAAGGCTTTATTTTAAGAGGGTTGCCACTTTGGTAATTTAAAATCAATTGAATAATAAGTTAAATGAATTATTTGAATATCGGTGTCAAGTAAATTTTTTTTAAATACTTTTATATTAGGAGGTTACAAATTTTTCTCTAAAATTTTTTTTAAAGAGGCTTGCTACCTGTTGTAAATGTCGATAAGTTAATTGAAATATTTGATCGAGCTATTTTACATAGCATTTACTCTGAATTATTTTGAAAACATAAAAACAGTTACCACATTTCCAAATACCTTAGAAATTAAATTACTTCATTTTTTTTTTTAAATAAATTTTTAAAATTAGTACATTAAAACAAGCAAAAAGTTTCCGCTGGCCGAGGAAATGAACCTTGGATCTCTCGAATGGCACGCTAGTGCTTTTGCTCTCTCGGCCATTGCGACTGTTGCAGTGGCGCAAAATACAAAGTAAAATGATATGATCCCGTTCATGGCTGATGAATCGGCAGACTTCGGAGGATATCACCCTACTAAATATATGTATGTTCCAGTCGATAGCATGTAAAAAGGAGCTTAAAAGTTAACTAGAAGAATTCTTGTTCCCTACAAGTACATACATATGTAAGTTGTAAGTAGGTTTCCCTGCAGGGAAGTTGCAGCTACATACAGCCAGCCAGCCAGCCACATGCAAGTCAGGTTGATGTGGTTGCAATTCTTCCTTTATGGATATTTCCCCCTACTTGGGTAGATAGAATCATGTGCAACGCATCGTTTCACAACGCAGAGGCGACACTGCTCATTTAAGAAGATGGCGATAAAACGAAAAAAATTATTATGCACTAGGTATCTATAGATATGTAAGTACATATGCAACACAATTACTATCAACCAAGGAGGCAAACATCAAGCGCTCCCCGAAGAGTCGCCGGCGCCGGCAAATAGTATGTACTTACATATACGAAGTAGCAAACCGGCCCCGTCTGCCAACTACGATGTCTGCTGCTGCTACAGTAAAAGGAAGGTGGTGGACAAGCACCTTAAGTTTTGCTAAAATTTTACGAGATATAAAACTTAAAAAATATTCTCCCCAACGCAGCTACAATTCAGTTTTTTTTAATAGATAATTTCATATTTTTTTGTTAAATTTATAGGTACGTATATGTACATACATACGCTCAGTGGTCGTTTTCTATTTGCACACAGTTGTTTTCATCCAAATTCTGTGCGATGATTGTTTTCTGTGGTTTGTTTTCATTTTCGCTTTTGCACTAATTTTCCTGGCACATTTCCAGTCGTCGCCAAATGCTGTGAAAATTTTTGATTTTTCGCACAGCATAAAAGCACGCATAAAAATCTGAAGCCATCTTTTAAATAAATGCAATACAACGAACGGACATAGATTAATAGATACATACATACATGTGTACATATAATGATGGAAAAATAAACACGGACGCGACATTTTAACGAGTTTTAGCTAGTTTAAATTGTGTTATTTTTTTATAAAAATAAAGCTCATCATCTAACAAAAACCATATAAAACCAAATTTCCAAATTTATGCGAAAATTACAAAAATTCTGCATAAAAAAAAACAACTAAATGGCAAGCATTTCAATTAGAATTTCTAGTAATTAAACTTTGGTATAACATAGTACAGGCTTTAAGTTGCTTTAAAAAAAAAACCGCGTTGCCACCTGTTTGAAAAATTTCGATTAATAAAATTGGTGAAATAAATGAAATATTACAACTTGTGTATCAAAGTATGCAGGTTTAAGAAAGTTTAATTTGGAAAATATTTTTGAAGAGGGTTGCCAGATGGTTAAACAATTTTATTTGATTTAATTGATAAGGTTAAAGAAGTGTTGAATTATGGGTATCAAAAAAAGAAGTTTAAGAAAGCTTATTGTCGCAACTATTTTCAGGGAGGGTTGCCACCTGTTTGAAATATTTAAAGCAATTCAGTTGGGAAGGTTAATGAAATGTTGCAATATAGGTATCTAAATAAAGAGTTTTAAGAAAGTTGAATTTGGAAAATATTTTTAAAAAAGGGTAGCCACCTATTTAAGAAAAATATTAAATTAAATTGATAAGATAAATGAAATATTACAATATAGCTGTCAAAATAAAGTGGTTTAAAAATGTTTAATTTCTAAAAATAGTCCGAAGTAGTCCGGAGTATAGTACTTAAGGTATTATATGAAAATACTTCGAAATACTTATGACAGTGCAAATTTCTACATTTCATGCTACTCACATCAATGGGATGCTCATCAGCGCAAGCCCAGCGTTTTTGCGCAAATTGTGCAGCATATTCGGCAGCGGCCATGTCATGCATCGAAGTGCCAGATGGTTGAAAAATAAAGCCGCCAGTTGCTTCCTCTTGCACGCGCGGCATATTCTGATCGCCGCGCCCATTACGATCATCGTTACCACCCAATAACTTCATGTGTTGTTGTTGGTGGTGGTGCTGTTGTAGTTGTGACTGCGGCGTTGCAGGCAGCGGCGGTGTTAGCAGAAAATTAGGATGCGATTGCGACTGCGATTGTTGTTGCTGTTGCTGTTGTTGGGAGTGCGGCTGCTGTTGCTGCTGCTGCTGCTGTTGGTGGGGCAACAGTGGAGGGAATGGATGATGAAAGCCACCACCAAATGGCGTATGCGGATTGGAATGATGTGGTTGTTGTTGTTGCTGCTGCTGATGCTGCTGCTGCTGCTGCTGGGAATGCGGCTGCGTTTGCTGTTGAAAGGACTGTTGCAGTAGGTGGTGTTGATGGTGCGGATGGTGGTGGGGCGATAGCGTCGGCGGCGCAACCGTGGATATGGAAATCGTGGGCGTTGGTAACAGCTCTATTTTGACGGCTTTTATTTAACACACGCGCAGCGGCGAAAATAGAAATTGACAATACGCACAAGTGACGCTTTTCGATTAGCGACTTGCGATTTTTATTTAATTTTAGATTTTTGATTTACGCGTTTACAAATTGGTTACTGTTTTTTTTTTATGCGTTTAATGGAATTTTTGCTTTTTTGTTACAATATACACCACAATTATTTTAACACACAAAATACTAAATGCAGACTTGTTTACACGATTTTTACACTTGGCTTGGCTAACTTTTTAAAAATGCAATACTTTCGTTTAAGAGCTTTAATTCATAGATGATATCACTTAAGATTCGGCATGCAGTAAAAGATGCGCTCTTTCATTAAAATGCGTTTGTTTCTTTTTCTACAACGAAGCTTCGTAAAATTCAAGAAACCGTTGAAATACTGTGAGATTTGCAATTTACAGATGCTGCGGACAACTTTAATACAACACTTTTCTTTTGTTTTCTATTTTTGATACTTTGCTTTTTACAGATGTGCTTGATAAAAGAGCCAATATCACTACACTAACTATTTATATGCGGTATTTTTTGATGTGCATTTGTTTGTTTGTATTTACTATGTATGTATATGTTTGCAAGTAATTCGATTATTTTACATATATGTATTTATACACAAATATTTTACAAGAACTGTTTCACGATATTAACACTAATGAGATTTTTATTTTGCATTTGACCATATAAAGCGACGATTGAAGAAGAAGTAGACATGCACACTGAAATGAAAGAAGAAAAATGTGATTAGCATTGTTAAAATTGCAATACAAGAGTAAAATCAGTAATATCAGGCATAATTAAGAATACTACTTTTCTCAGACAGTCTTTTTCCAATATACGCTTTAATTGTATCATAGTTTGTCGTTTCCTTCCCTACTCGATTATTAATCGATTAATTGTAAAATAATTGTACCAAAATGTTCAAGAAATATGGAATCTGTATTTTCAGAGCATACAGTAAAGATAAATTTTAAAACCGGCTTGAAAAAACGGCCCTTAGTGTGGAAACATTAGTAGGCAAGTTGGTTAACCTTGAGGAAATGAAAACTGTTTACCCAAAACGTTACGGACTTTCGTAAAAATACTGACATTTAGTTGTAAAATAATCGTACCAAAATGTTCAAGAAATATGGAATCTGTTGTTTTCTGAAATTGCAAACAGCCGCAAGAATTGATCAAGTTCAGAGCATACAGTAAAGATAAATTTTAAAACCTGCTTGAGAAAACGGCCCTTAGTGTGGAAACATTAGTGGGCAAGTTGGTTAACCTTGAGGAAATGAAAACTGTTTACCCAAAACGTTACGGACTTTCGTCAAAAAATACTGACATTTAGTTGGTACCTCGGTGCCTGCTGAGTGCCTTTTTTCAAACGCAACCGCTTAGCAACAAAACGGTTATCAAAACTTTTGTTTTTGCCGGGAAGCTGTTCCCGCACGACACCTTACAGAAGGTTTATTAATGGCTAAAAAAGCTTTTCCTGTAAATCCTGCAAAACTTGCTATTCGTACTGCTAAAAATACTAGTTTTATTTGATTTAAGGCTAATTAACAACAGACATTAGACATTGTTTATAGAAAAATGTTTTTCTGAATACTCACTCAATAATTGCAATTAATTTTTTTTTGCGTGTGATTAATTATATGATTAATTAAGATTTTTTTTTTTGCCATCCCTAACTATGGCCTTGACTAACATTTTTCATAAATTAAAATCAATTAATTAATAAGTTGAATGAAATATTACAACAGTGTGAGTGTCAAACGAAAGGTGTTCTCAAACGAATTATTTCGAAAATATTTTTTAAGGGGCTGCCACCTGTTAATAAAGTTAAAATCTATTTTTTAAGATTTTAAATAAAAAATATCCCAACAATATGAGCGTCAAATGAAAAGGGCTAGAAAACGATTTATTTCGAAAATGTTTTCTTAGTGGTTGCCACCTGTGCAAAAAGATAAAAAAAAACCAATTTAATTAACAAGTTAAATGAAATATTTTAATATGGATTTCAAAGTAGAGAGGATAGCTTTATTTCAGAAATATTTTCAAAGGGAGCTGCCCCCTATTTAGAAATTCCAAATAAATTTATTTAACAAGTTGAATAAAATATTTTAATGGGGTATCAAACGGTAGGTTTTACGAAACCTATATCTATTTAAAAAAATATTTTTTTGGTAGGTTGCTACCAGTTTAGGAATTTAGTTGGCAAGTTAAATGAAATCGCACTAATATTATATATGTGAAAGTTTGTGAGTGAGTGTATGAGTATGTTTGTTGTGGCTTTTCTTTGTATAAAATTGGGCGTGCAGATAACTTATGACGCGAATTAACATAAAGCATATTTTTTTAGAAGGGATGCCACTTGAATAATAAATTAAACTCTGCCTCAAATTGATTGTAAATTTGTGGAATTTTCCTAAATTTTGTAAACAATTTTATGCTGTGATTTATATGATTTTGGATAAAGCTTGGACGGTATTTTTATAGAAAAATAACAAAACAAAAACAACTTGCTAGAAAAGCTTAAGAATATTTAAAAAAAATTCAACAAGTGGTCAGGTCAATTGTTTGAGTCACTGTGTGTAAATACTCACATTGTTAAAAACTTTCATTCACTAATCATACAGTAAAAATAAACTTGTACTTTTTAACTTCATTTAAATTGTAATAGTTGATTTCCACCAAGCCTTAACTGCAGCTTATGCCGTTTGAAAAACGCAGATTACAACTCGAAGGGGGTAATTCCACCTATTAAGAAAGTAGAAGCAAACGAAAGGAAATAAGCAAAACTTAGGAGAAAAAAATTTAGCCGATGACCCACTGTCGCCGCCTTTGAAGAACTCAAAGCTAGTCTTGGTCGAATAAGGGGAATGTGAGCACCATGCCTATCATTGGTACATTGATCTGAGGCGTTCTTCGTGAAACGCGCCTCCTTTATATACAAAGTTAAGTTAAGTATCTCTGCATCTCAGTTTTCTCTGCATTTGACAAAAAGTAATAAAAAAATATGTAGACAATTGTGTGCACCTGTCGAAAAGGCATCACATTTTAGAATGTCGAACAGGCTCGGCAAAACTCGCACCATTGCAATCAATTGCATGCAAGTGTGTATTATATGTATGTTTGTTTGCATGACTTTCCTGAAAAATAACAACGCAAATAACCGGTAGATAAGAATGCAAAGAGCAACAGCAAAACCATCGCCACTGAAAGCGACATGGGAACATTTGTTTGTGTTCACGCATTTGTATATTTATATAAGTGGAAGAAAAACTGCATAGCAAGGAGTAAAAAATATATATAAATAACGAAAAAAGCGTAAAGAGATGAACAACGAGTTAGAATATTTTTTTACGATCAGTGTTAAAGAAATCCAGGAATAAACGAAAACTAGAAACATAAAAATACATACATGGAAAAGGAAAACATCATGGCAGCATTAAAAGAAAATGGTAACCAAGAGGAAAGTATGATACAGCTGCGTGAACCAAATGTTAATCGTTCATGATAGCGCTTAGCACACACGGACGTGCATTAACATACACTGGCGGTCAAAAGTGGATGAATGGTTGTTTGTTCTTAATACATAATTACAATGTTTTCCAAGCTAAAATTTTGAATGTTATTTTTCCCTAGAAATATGGTTCATACTTTATGGCCTGTATGCAGCTCTCAAGAAAACGGTCAAGAAAAGATTGCAATTATTTCGTGTGTGTGTCCAAGGAATTTTGACGTTTTAGATAAGTCACAGCCTCTTTCCTCAAGAAATAATGGAACCGGCATATATTTCTGTTGCAAACCTGGGTTGCCTTGTGGTCTTTTTTCACTAAAAACTTTAGAAAACCGTAGTAGAAAGCGTAGTAAATTAAGGAAATTTGACTCAAGAAAATTTCTTAGCCATTTCTTGTACGTCTTTTACCAAAACCATATTTATATATACAATGAAACTTTCAAACTGTATATATCGACTGTTGAGTAGAAGATCGACCTATCTCGGCTGCCAGTTCGATAACGCCCTACCTCAAAAAACTTTTCAAGAACGAAATATTTCAGAATTTTATTGAAAAACACCCTATCGCAAAATTTGGTTGAAGAACTCCTTATCTCACTTCAAAATGTATTGAAAATGTGCTGAATCGGCAGCTGAGAACGAGCGTTTTTGAAACGAATTCTGAAATATGGTATTCTTGAAAAGTTTTTTGATATAGATCTTCCACTCAGCTGTCGTACTTATGGAGTAGAATTCAGAAAAATTCAACAAATTTTCATCCAAATTTTGAGATTTTTAATCAGAATTTTTTTACAAAATTTGGATATGCAATTACAATACTTATGAAATTTTAGTAAAATACTTCCACTTTGTACTAAATTTTGTTCGAGAAACGGTCAACTCGATTTTTTCCAGAAAAACGAAAGCTACAATTAATTTCCTTTCTCAATTCTATCGACTGGGTGTATGGTGTAAAGTTACCACTACATACCATTTTTTCTTAAAAAACGAAAGTTACAATTTTTTTTCTTTCCACACCGAAGAAGCTACAATTAATGCCGGTATAACAATTTCAATATCTCAATTCCATCGACTGGGTGTATGGTGTCAAGTTAGCACTACATACCAAATGAGAGCTACAAATTTTTTCTTTCCTACAACTAATGTCATATTTAACTTTTCCAATTTCGAAAAGTGCAGTGCTAACTTGGTAGTATATACATTTTAAGATCTAGACATTAACAGCAAGGTCATTTTTTAGAAAATTTAATGCCCTACAAGAATATGCATATAAAAAATGTTTACCTCCAGCGGTTCAATAGTTAGGTATAACATTTTTAGTGAAAAAAAAAAAAATCCATATAATTTTAATTTAATTCCACCGACACCATTCAAGATTGGATACAAATTTTTCCAAACGTGAGAATTTTCTTCTCAGTAAAGAGGCCTTTTTAGACCATAAACTCGTTAGGTTAGTTTATTTTGATCACCCTAACGTACATACATACATATCTACATTCACACATACATATGTGAGTACATATGAACGCAAATAAAAACATCACAAAAACAACAAACAAAAACAAGACAAAAAATGCGCCAATAATCCTAAAGAAAAAACGTCTAGGAGAAAAAAGGAGATTCAAACGTACGGCATAAAGCGAAATCCAGGAAAAAATACGTACATAGGTACATATATATAAGAGAATATGTAGTATGTATCTACATATGTATATACATACTAGATATATGTATATACAGATGAATGTGTGCACATGCTTATAGGGATGTGCATGGCTCCAAAGTTGTGAGCTAGCAGCAGTAATACATACATACCTACATGGAACAGGAGGAATAGGAGACAACTAGGAGTAATATATGTGTGCACAAGTATTGAAAAGGGCGAAAACCTGCTGCAGCAGCCGGCTATTGGCACAGCCAACAAGGAAGGTAAAAGTACACTACAGAAAATCAATCGAACCAACTGAAAGGCAAGCAGTGCTTGCTGTAGGGACAGCACCTAGCGTGTTAACAGTAACAACTCAACGACCATTTCTGTTTGGTCGTGGCCGAGTCGATTATCTACCTACATATATGTATATCTCTTCTCATTATTTTATGCTTTATGAAAGACTGAGGTGCATGTTGTTTGTCCAATGCAACGATAGCACAAGTAAAAATATCGGGTGCCAACGGACTGTGTATGTACATATCTACGTACATGTGTATATACATATGTACATAATATGTATCACATACATATGTATATGAATTTTGCGTTACACAAATGTTCTAAAAGCAGAAATAATTTATTTTTTTCACGACACAACAGTATTGCATTGTTTTGATATTCCCTTATAATTTTAATAAACCCAAGAATTGATTGATTTTTACCTTTTTATGTCTTCGTTTTGTGGTCAAAGGATTTCTTTTAGGCTGTGCCGAAGTACGTTCAAATTAATACACTGTGTGGGTAATCGGCGGTGTACCCAAAATTATTTAATTATTTTTATTTAAATGGATATTCGAAGTAGTTGCAACTCTTCATTAGCGGTAGCCAAAAAAATATTTCTAGTTTTAATTTCTAGTTACACACACTTTACACATGAAACTTTGTATTAAAATATGTAATAGCCACCAAAGTGTTGGAACATTTTGTTCATTAATTTAACGTTGTTTTTAAGGAATTGATTACAAGATGCAGAACAATGAAGAAATTAACAAAATTAGGCTTTTTATAAGCAAATTTTGCTGTTTTTAGCTTCAGGATTTACACTTTACACAATAATTACAAGAATGGTAGACGCTCGGTTGGTTGGTTGGTCGTAGTAAGGGTATGGCAAGGGCACACATCAACGAACTGGCGACAACGCGAAGCAGCGGCGTTTGCTTTTCTGCGTGCTTCGTTTTTTTTACTTCAGGTTTTTCCTTAATTTACCCAAAATGTTACGACCTCCGCACACACGATTTATTACTATATATGTATAACTTGCTTAATTTCTTATGTGAAAACGAATACTTGCGATTTTTGCATAAATTTTTAGGCGTTTTTGCATTAATTACAAATTATTTACACAGGATGAAGTCGTACTCGTCGCGAGAACACACACAAATTGCTTCTATTTCACTCTGACTTTGCCTGTGCGATTCGTTAGAAGAACAGCAGCGATGCAGCTAGTGAAAAAACGAGCGAGAAAGCCAACGAATGAGTGAGCAACAGTAGAGAACGGCAATGATTGTACATTTTTGCTCTCCTTTTCTTATTGAAATTCGTTTTTGTGTTCGCCCAATTCTCTCGGCATTTTGCATACACTGGGTGCATTCCAAAACGTCAAAATACAAAGCAACTGTCCATTTTAGTTCTAAACCACCGTTAGATAAGTTTCGACTAGGTTGCGCAAGTTAGACTTTTTCTTTTAGTGCGTTTTAGAAATAAGAGACTACTGATTTGTATTTGGACGTTTTGGAATGCTGCGAATTTTTGCATTGCATTCTACATGCTCGAATTCGCCAAATAATTTATTTAAAGTATTTAATGTATATATGTATATATGTATGGCGGCCGTTGGGGGGGAGGGTATGGGGGGTAAGCGCCAATCTATAATTATTGGGGTTTATTCTTGTTTTTCCACGAATCGAAAAATGAAGTTTTCCTTTTGTTTTTTATAAAGTTCATTATTGTTACAGCATGTATGTGTATAAAAAACTTTGCATGATGTTCGAAGGTGTCGATTGACTGGTGCAATACCCTAATGTTCAATAAGTTTGGAAATTGTGAACGGCGAAGGGTTAACAGAGCTCAACTCTTTGTAATTTGCAGTATACTCGCTCATTTGAACGCAGCTCGCTCGACGCTCTGCTGTTAAAATTATTACTCTTTTTGTCTTTGCGCACTCGATGTTTACATAAATGTGCTCATTGCTATTCGCATTTGTGAATTTTGCTTTGAGTGTTTCTTAGTTGCCTTTTGTTTTTATTTTCAATGTGTACACAAACACATGCCGAAATAGTGCAAATGCCAGACGAGACAAACACAACAAAAAATCGAATTTTGCCAAACACCGAACATTTTTTATAAACAATAAAGCACACGGAAGCAGCGCGAGCACATTCTTAATTTTTATTTTTGCTTACAAATGTGCTTCGGTGTTGCCACACATTATAAAAGAAACTTTAGTTACACATTAAAGATATTTCCAAAAATTGCTTAAAACACCGTTATTTTAATTTCAGATATAAAATATAAGATAATATCTTCACATGCCTAGAGCATTGTCACTTCAATGTTAGTACATAGGGAAGGATGAGACAAATTGTCTACTAATTACAACTATAAGCACAATGGTTTTGTGACTAGGCCAAAAATAGTCTTCTTCGCATGCCCACTAAACCCCACCACTCAACTAACGCATCTGCCCTTATGAACAGATCCGATAGAAGCAAAATTGGCATCATCATCAATGTCATCTATTACTAAAATACAAAATGAAGACCTCCGATGACGCCTTATGTAGTAAGTCCCCTTTCAGACACGTAAAGTCTTGAAAGCAATTTTTATCGCATTCTCTTTTGTGTTTTTCTCTTTGCGTCAAGTTTTATTGAATTCAAGTCCTTGGATCTTTAGATGGGAGGCAACGAAAAGATCAAAAGAGAACAAGAAAACTTGAAACGAATTGACGGTACGGAGGTATCTGTACTCTTCCCCTCTCTTCCCACCTCCTTCGCCAACGAACGAGCAGACTTGAAAGCAAGACTTGACGTGTCTGAAAGGGGACTAAGTTGCAAGTTATTTTCGGGGCCCGAACTACTACGAGCGGCTCAGAACTACACTCATGGCCACACAAACCTTAAATACCATCACTTTTGTTTTAATTGGTAGAATTTTGTAAATTAGATAATAATACTTATTTTTTTTTTAATAGGTATACGATTGAATCTCAAAACGCAATTGCCTAAAATGCAACAATCCAATAAACGCACCCGCTTCGTTGAGATAATGAATTACTCTAAGGCTAAACGCATAGTGGAACGGCGATAAAAGCGACGAGCATAGGATCGAGCAAAACGTCAATTACAAACGTGTATGTACGCTTTGATCTTTACTATATACGCTCCAATTGAAACAAATACGTTTTGCTCGATTTAGAAGAACCTATCAACATTTGCTGAAGAATAACAAACCTTGAGTGATGTTGTACGTGTTTGAAAACAGTGGCTCATTTAAAACATTTCTGGTGATTCTTACTTTTTCCAGAAATTCACAAGTATTGAGGTTGACACAATTTACAAAAAAAAAAGGTGTTCAGCCTCAAGTTCTGTGTTGCTTTCCTCTATTCTCGCAATTTTACACTTCTGAAACAATAAGTGCATTAGTTGAACGATTGAATGATTTTCATACTGCCTGATAATACAGCAGACGCGTTCAGTTTTGAAGCCCATATTTAGAACTTAGTCACTAAAATTAATTTTTTTCTTCATAGTACGACAAAATGTTTGACGTTTGTTCTAAAGCTTAGAATATCTTCCTATTTCAGTTTTGCCAAATGAACAATTCTGCTACTGCTCCACAATACACCCCTCGTATATCAATTTTATGCGATTCTAATGTCACCTCAGAAATTAAACAAAACAGTGCTGTATAATATAACGAATCAAGTGCTACCAAATTTTGACTACAGCTGAAATTGTACTAAAAAGTGCTGGGTAGTAGGAAAGTAGAAAGCACTTGAAATTGTATCAAAAAAGTACAATTGTATCGAAATTATCAACACTGATGTATAGGATTTGCATAGGATGCAAATTTCAAGTTCAAAAACATAACAAGATATCAGTCTTCCCAACTTTTGAGTTTCAAAAAGCGCCAAAACTTGGAAAAACACGTTTAACCACACTTAAAACACTAATATTCCTTTAATAAAATGATACTTTTTTCATAATAGTTTGTATTTAATAAAGGCAAAAAAGAAACAACATTTACAACAATAAATCAATTACCAAAACTTTTTCGCTCATAGCGATTGAATGGCCACTACACATGCTATTACGATTCATGCTTACGAAGTAATACCGAAGAACTGCATATTAAAACTGGTATAACTCGAGAGCTAAAAATTAAATCGCAACAAACGAAAATGAATTTTAAATGGAAAAGGTAATACTAAATGATGCCCTAAGTGGAAATGTGCAAAAAAAAATTTGTAGTTTTCATAATATACTACTAAATGATGCCCTTAGTAGAAATGAGCAAAAAAAATTGTTGTTTTCATAATATACCCAACCTCAAATATCACGAAAAATCGGGTTTTGGTACTTTGTGGTAAGGATATCTCATAATTCTGGATTCAGCACCAAAAAACCTACAAGAGGCGATGCATTCCACTCAGGTTTTAAAAAAAAGTCAAAATGTGGCAAACTGTGTAATCAATCAAAATATGTAGATATTAGAAAAAAAACTTTACTTACCTGCGTGCTAGCAATTTCAACGCGAATACAATTTTACAAGAACTTTGGTTTGCACCCTCAGCTTTTCCGCATCATGGTTGCATTCTTGTGCATTTAAATTTATAGATTTGTGTAAATTCAGTGCTGCCACAGCATTAAATAGTTCAAATTATTTCATGTTTTAACTCTATACTAATAAGAAATTTGAGTTCAGAAAAAAAACACTAGAAAGGCACTATGCACTAAACCATTTCATTGGCGTTCTAATGCTCAAAAAGCACTAAATCTAGTGCTTAAAGCACTAAGTTGGCAACTATGAAGATACAGCAAAAAAATTAAGTGAGCGAAATGAGAGGAGTGAGAGAAATATGTAGCAATTCCACCAACAAAACCACTAGCACAGTGTCGCATTTATTTGCTATGCTTTTTTGCAAAATATATACATACCCGACTGTCGTAGGAACGTTTTTGCCGACGGTCTTGTGTAGTTATTTCCATGTACTTAACCAATGATTTTTATATGGGAAAAATAAAAAACTTCGTATAAAAAATGCCCAAAAATCAACCAGATTTGTCAGCTACTATAACGCAAGATAAAAATGTATTTTTAAATTCTAAAAAATCAACGGCAATTTTTTGCGACTTGAAACTTGCACTATTAAAATTGAATGGGTTACAAAAGTGCACATCCGAAAATTTTCTAATTTTCTAATTAAAAATTTTGAAATTTATTCAATTGATAGTTTATTGAACTTTGATTATTATTTTTAAATTTGTGGTAGCTTTGAAACTTTTATTGATGTGGTTTATGTTATAGATTGAATTATATATTAAATGAAAATTATTTAAAAAAAAGGATAAGTTGCAAACAATATCATTTTGAATTTCGATGCTAATTAGTTGATCGTATCTGTATATATAGTAGCGTTAAATAAAATAGTAGCAAAATTCAAAATGATGTGGTTTGCAACTAATGCTTATTTATTTATTTTTTATAGTTTTCATTAAAAGTATAGTTTGATCTATATATCGAGCCCTAACCGCCAAAATAACGTAAGCGACATTTTTTTCAAAATTTTCTTTTTGATGCAGAAATATTCCTCGATTATCTTGAGACATTTCTGCATCAAAAAGAAAATTTTGAAATAAATGTCGCTTACGTTATTTTGGCAGTTATGGCTCGATATAACCGAAACCAAATAAATAAAAGTTCCAGGTTCACAAAACTTAATCAAACAAAAAAAAAAAAGTTTATCAAAAATTCAAACTTTTTATTCAGAATTTCTAGAAAATTTCGGGTATGCAGTTTTGTACCCCATTCAATTTTAGACCAATAAATTGCAAGTTGCAAGTCGCTAAAAATTACCGTTGATTTTTTATAACATTTTTCGCCGAGGGTGTTGCGCATTTTCTTCCATTTAAAAATAGATTTTATTCATACGATATATGGAAAAAAAATCGGTTTATTATACTAGAATTTAGTGGGCTAACAAACTGCATACTAAAAAATGTTCTAGAAATTCTGAATAAAAAATTCAAAATTTTGATGAAAATTTTTTGAAGTATGATTAATATTTGTGAACTATGTGCAAACATTGAAACTTTTATTTATGCGGTTTCTGATATAGATCGAACTATATTTTAAATGAAAGTAATAAAAAAGTAATATATAAACATAAGATGCAAACAACATTTTGAATTTCGATGCTATTTTATTGATCGCTGCTGTATGTACAAGAGAAAATTTCTCAATTTTTCGGCCTTTCACATATGAGACCCAGGGTTGGGTCCTCACGAACCCGATTGCGTAGCAAAATACCAGAAAAATCGTAGTAAAAGAAAAAAATCGTACCTAAAGATAAAAATTGGTCAGTATTTTAACTTTAAAACAAAACCAAAACAAAAACATAACATTTGAATTTCAAAAACATGTGTACTCTTTTAAGTATTGTATTATATTTGTTCTACAGTGACGTTTTCTCCAAATACCCAACTTATATAACTAAACAATAATAATAATAATAATAATAATAATAATAATAATAATAATAATAGATTTCCAGCTTACACATATGTTAGTGTTTGGCCGATAGAACTAAGCCCTTTCGTAATAAATAAGTGAAAATTTAGTTGACTTGAGATTGATTTCTACGAAATATTACATTAAGGCGAACATAACTTTTTCCCCCTGCTGAGCCGCTATTTGTCTAGGACACGAATTCGTCGTTGAGGTTATTCGACACGCGGTCATTGTTACCTCTTTGCGCAACTTCGTATCTCCTTGCATCAAGCCAAAGCATCAGTCTCTTTTATTTCTAAACTATAATTGATGGAAATGTCAATTATGCGCATCCACGGTTAAAAGACGAATTGGAACTTAGTTGCGCAAATAAGAAATTTCCATCAATTATAGTTTAGATATAAAAGTCTCTGATGCTTTAGCTTGATGCATTTCTGAACGCACCCTGAATCTTTCTGTCTGTTATGCGAAAATTTGACCGGTGGTGCCTATTTATGTTCGAGATATTGTTGGTAAGACGCTTACTGCAAAATTTGCAGTAAGGGTATATATTTAGATCTTGAAGCCATGGCCTGTTTACCGCATTTTCGAAGTTATAGTAGTTGTATTCATCAAGTTGAGCAAGTTGTCAACAGTCGTTGCTTGAGCTCATCTGCTCTTTTGCCAGAGTGCCAGGCCACTTTGTCACTTTGGTGAATACCACTAGTGATTTACAAATAGTTGCTACTCAATAGTTGAATGAAATATAAAAAGCGCAGTACAAATAGGATAATGCGTAGTGGGGTAGTAAATTTCAAAATTTTTGAAAAATCGTAGCGAATTTACTACTATCGTAGCAAAGTGGCAACGCTGAAGAGGTCTTGAAGGCCAGAGTAGCCTGACATTTCAAAACAAACAAGTAATTTTTAGCAAAAAAAAACCGACTTCAACTCCCTTATAAAAAAAAAATATATATATAGGTATATATCTCATGATCCACTGTACGGATCTCAACCAGATTAGTATGGGACCACCTCTGAGACACTACCCTTTCCGATGCATTATCGAAATAGGTTGACGTGGTCCAAAGTTATGCGGTAACATACATAAAAAAAAAATATTCCGACGAACTGATAACCTCCTCCTTTTTTGGAAGTCGGTTAATAAAAAATTGAGGAGCAGCTAAAAATGCATTACTAGTAAAGTAAGTTTTCTTTTACTATAATATTAGCATCAGGTAGGTGCAATGAGCTTTTTAGTAAAATACGGCATTTATTTTTTTGTAGATTCTTCTTTCTTATATTACTATTTTTTCTTTGTAGATTGGCTCCTCTTGCCCCTATGACCTCATATGTCCTTTCAGCAAGCAAATAATTCATACTGGGCAATTACTTCACAGGGTCTCCTTAAAAATAATTAATTTCTGGTTCAAAAAAATGAATTCGGTTACATGTGCATTAATATATCGGGTACGGTTTAGTTATTTGTACAACGATTTTGGGTTGCTGTGCCCAAACGCGTGGCCCGAATCAAAAAAAAAAACAACTTATTCACACACTTGTAGACAAGAATCTACGCTTTAAAAAAAAATTAAGAAAATGACTATACCTGTGCACTAATTTAATTATAATTTCGGTTTGAAATATGTTATTTTTTACAAATTTCCAAGCTGAGCGGTCAAACACAAAAAATATCCACGAAATATCTCTGCAAATGGTGTTGAGCCCCTCTTCTTCGGAAACACAGAAAGGAGAATTTTACTTAGTGAGGGTGGGGTGACTTCATAAACCGCGGTCCATCCTCTTTCGTTTAGGAAGTTTGGGAGGCCACGGGCCTTTACCCCTCCGTCCCCACCTCAAAATCGTTGTACAAATAACTAAACATTTCCCAATATATCTGCAATTCAATTAGAAGAAATACAATTTAGGTACATATTAAATTATTACATATGTATATACATATATGGATAGCAATCGTGTACAATTTTTGCAGCACTGTGGCAGAGTGGACTTACCGTTTAGTTTAGCTTTGGTTCCTTTTGAGTTGATTTTCTCGATGTTTTCTATTTTAGGTTTTTACTTTTTTCATACAATTAGCACACGGGACGACAGTAATGTTACATTAAAATTTAAGAGCCTGGTTCCAAGTTGTTCGATTATTTACTTCTTTTCAAGCAGTTCTCTTATTTCCTATCACAGCTATTCCTCTGGAAATTCTGATCCTTGTTCTGTGATTACTGTGTATCTAACTTTCTGTAGGCGAATTTTCACACTTTTCTTCTTGTTAAACGTTTTTATGTCTGTATTAACTTTATTTCGATACTTCTATTCACTTAGCTGTCGTAATATATGTGTTTTCAGCAAAAATTCAATAATTTAGCTTGTTTCCACACTTGTATTTTTCGGCGTTTTCAGATTTATCGCTGTCTTTTACTTGTTCCTTTTTTGATATTTGCAGAAAAACGCTAGTGCTTGAGCAAAAGCAACAACACATTACTTGCCGCTAACATTGAGTACATATACAAAGAACACAACACTCAAGTTTCATAGAAATTTACAATGGCTATAGAGCTAAGGAATTTGTTTGTAGTGCACTCGTTAACAATTTATAAAACATTAATTTTACTTGATTATGCTGCATGAATGAGGGATGAATTATTTATATGAATTCACAAATCTAATTGCTTTATGAAATTTGCAATACAAGAATTTTCCGCAGCGGCGTGAAAACTTGTCTACTCGTGTTGCGAAAATTCTTAACTACTCAAATTGCAACACTCTGTGTTTCTTTGTTTGTGAGCAGTGTTGCCAGATTGCTGTTTCATTAAACTGTAAATTTTCGAAAAAAAACTTTATTCTCGACCAGAAACCCGTAAGGCTGACTACACACGAGGCAACACGTTTTTCTTGTTCAGTACTCACGAGGCAACTTCAAAAGCGTGTGCCTTGTTATTAAATAAACATATGGAAGAAAATTTGGTTGTCTACCTAAACATGCTGTCAACTCACTTGTTTTCAATGAACTAAGGCAATAAACTCAATCAACAACGATACACACGGGGCAGCTAAGGGAACCGACGCGACTACCAATAGAAAATATCAAAATGTTTTAACTTTCGGGCGACGGTTGCGGCAACAGGAATTTCTATGAGCAAAAATGCTACACACGAGGCAACAGTTGAAGCAACAAGGGCATGCTGCTTCGACCGTTGCCTCATGTGTAGTCAGCATAACCTTCAAAAACGATATTTACTCAAAATTGATATTTATAATAGTTTTTAGGCGAAAAATAAGTGTATTATAAATTTTTGAAAAATGGACCTAGCCACGCTTACTCATGGTTACATGTGTATATATTGATAACCGCACCACCAATTTCCCTCTTGGTCATGAGTTGGCACAGAGGAGAAAATACTTGCGTGCTGTTTGGGACTCGGCTAAAATCGCTTAGGCGTTTACAACGCCTATAAAGAAGAGAATTTACCTGATAACATTATTGTGGAATTTTAGAAAGTGGGCGTGGTACCGCCCACTTTTAACCATATAAGTTTGTCTCACTAAGTCTAACTGAACTGGGCGTCAATTCCCGTTCTGCGTTATCGTGAAGTGAAGTGAGAAGTCAAAAATTCACACCGAAATTAGTGCAGGGTGAAAATATTATTAATATCACTTCACAATACAGAACGAGAATTGACCCTCTGATCCGGACTTTTTTACTTGTTAAGAATGATTTAGTTCTTAAAATTCCACAGAGATTTGGAATTTCTAGTTTGTATCCTGTTTAATTGATTTGGGGAAACCATTTGTTTCAATTGCTCCTACATCGTCCCCTATTAGCTAAAAAGACTGTAATTTACAGCTAAAACTGGGAGTCTGGCAACATTGTTTGCGAGTGCTGCCATATTCGACAGCATTGCACGCATGTGGTATAATTTTGGGCTTCACATACTTGCAAATCTCGCTTGCGTTCTGCTTTTTTTCTCTCGCAAGCGAGATAGAGTTTATGTTGACTGAGCATTTGACAGCATACTTTTTCATTTGTAATATGTAACCAAAAAAGAAGTTTCGAGCGTTTTTGGCCACATTTGTATTTTCCACCAAAATAAACGATGTTTCTACTCTGAAGAATTCTGCGAAAAAAGAAAATACCTGTCAATCAACAAAAATGACAGTTGAAAGCATGCGAGACCTCGCACACCGCTCGGTATGCGAGAAAAGTACTTTTTGCGGTCTACACATCTCGCATGCGTCGCCAAAAAAAAAACACAAAAACGGGATTTTATAGCAGCTTGAAACTTGCACTTCATTATACTGGAAATAAATTGTCTACAAAACTGCATATCAAAATTTTGCTTAAAAAGTTTGAAATTTTGGTGAAAATAAGCAGAATTTTTCTAATTTTTGTACAAAGTTTGAAAACTGGATTTATGTGGTGTTTGTCGTATACCAGCTAGATAGACTCTTATACTAGGTTCACATATAAGTAGATTATCCTCATATTCGAGCTTAACGCCCTAATATAAAATTCGCCATATAGAATTCGTCCCTTGTTAATCTGTAATTATAAAATAATCTCAGATTAAACCGATAACTTTTCGGTGTCCATCCTAGTTTTATCGATTGTTTTTGCAAAAAAGAGGACAAATGCCAAATGTAAAAGTAAACAAAAATGTACGCTAGCAAGGAAAAGTGGTTTGTAAAGGTATTTTTAATAAAATGTTAAGATAAAATATATTTATATTGCTTATTATAGCATAAAAACGTGATCACGGTGGCACAGAGAAGAAACATAACTTTTCCTTGAGATGTGAGAATAACAAGCACAACAAATTTGACGGGGCGATTAAAAAACGAGCTTTGATTGGGATAATATTGATATGTGAACATAGTTTTATAAAAAAAAAAATATAATAAATTTTAAAGAAACAGAAGACAAATGCCAAATGACAAAACCAGTCAAAATATCGCAATTTTTTTATTTTGTGGACCACTATATTTATTTATTTAAATTAAATTTTATGTTCCTAAATATTTCTTGCTTAGCATCATATAAAAAAGTATTTTATGTTATGTTCATAAATGTGATATATGTAAATACATTTTTATGAAAATGTCACTTTATTGAGCTTTTTAAACCTATTTTATTTTACTTTTTATGAATAAGGCCATTAGATTATACATATACAGTTCAAATTGTATTATCCTTGCCATTTTTTTAACTTTAAATTCTCAAAGCAAAAAATTAAATCTGCTTTAAAACCAGGGACCGACGATAACGATTATCCCTTGAAATTTCAACTCAAAAAATCACGCTGAAAGAGAAATGCTACGTGCATAAGGAGTAAACCAAAATATTTCTTATTACTCGGAATATCTTCAGCGGCACTGATTTTTGTTTTTTAATTTGTTCTTATAAAAACCAAGTTTAATCATTACTTTTTGAGTTTTATTTTTTACTCAGAAAATAATCGTTATGTTTTGAGTTTTATTTTTTTGCTCGGAAAATATAACTTAACTGCGTATGCGCATGCGTGAATAGAACTTGAATAGAGTTGAACTTTTAACGGCACTGTGGAGTGGGTAATGAAAATACAGAGAGCAAGATACAAGGGCAGAAACAAAGACAAGGGCAACGACAAAACCACAGACACTCACAACCTATATTGACGGATCAGCCAATGATAAAGATGAAGAACAGGACAAAGTTAAAGATAAATAAAAAGACACGGATAAAGATGAATACGAAGATCAATACGAAGATGAAGACGAAGATGAAGATAAACATGAAGATGAACATGAAGATGAAGATGAAGATGAAGATGAAGATGAAGATGAAGATGAAGATGATGATGAAGGTAAGGATGAAGATGGGGATGATGATGAAGATAAGGATGAAGATGAGGATGAAGGTGATATACATCGTTTTCATCTTCACCTTCATCTTCATCTTCAACTCCATCTTCATCTTCACCTTCATCTTCATCTTCATCTTCATCTTCATCTTCATCT
>NW_023458555.1:35353618-35428237 GCF_013731165.1 Rhagoletis pomonella | reverse complement strand
TTCTTTAAACGTTTATTTGCAAAAAGTATGTGGATCGGTGTAAAAAAAAAAATTGTATGCCTATAAACATTTCGTATAATTAGGTATTTGAAGCAGGGCTTCGGAGCAAAGGTATTTTTTTCGACACTCCGCTCTAGCTCTACTCCGGTTATTTATTTTATTTATTTACTTACATATCGACCCCTAACCCCCAAAAACGTAGGCGTTATCTTTCGGAAATTTTTCTTTTTGATGCAGAAATTCATCTAGATGCTCTAGGAGCACTTCTGCATGCAAAAGATTAAAAAAAAAAACGCCACTTTCGTTTTTGGCGGTTAGGGCTCGATATGCAAATGTATGTATGTAAGCAGTAGAAAATAGAAGAGTAAAAAGCAATTACGGAAGCCCTTCTCCAGAATGTAGAGGGCCTTACCATCTCCATGATTCCCTTAATTATTTTTTTTTTATATGGAACGAGCCCAATTGCATTGCCTTTCCACTCCCAGGAGAACAGCTCATAGAAGGACTTATTTTTTATGCGCAAATTTTTTAATTTGAATGCGATTTTGCTCTGTACTTCACAGATGCTTTTTCGTAATTAAGAACAACCAATAACAAAAATGAAAAGTTATCGCTGGGTCTAACGGGATTCGAACCCGACAAAAAAAAACAATTAAGTAAATTTATTAACCAAATATTTTTTCTTTAAGGAGCTAAGGAGCAAATTAATATCTTTAGCTCTTTGTTCCAGCTCCGCTCCATCCAAAATCCTTTGCCCCTTAGCTACTTGCTCCATTGCACCGAGGCCCTGATTTGGAGTACAAACAACTTGAAATTTATGTGTCGATTATGGATGGCAACGCAAATGCAGTTGGGTTGCCGATGGGCAATAAGTTCTATAAAGTTGAAGGTAATAAGATTTTGAAGAACCAGCAACTAAGTAAATAAGCTGAAGAAACAGCTGAAAAATGAATAAATTATCGCAATCAAAATTTTCGCGGCAACCATTAAAAATGTAACTCAGTTGTCAGTTGCCATTTGTAATACCATTTCAGCCACTGGCCACCCAACTTTAGTTCGGTTGCAATCCGTAATCGACTCACTAATGTGTATTTAATGGTATTTATTCCTTGGTCAATAAAACTACTTGATGAAGGTGCGTTACGTTTAACAAATTTGAAAATTTAGTTATTATTAATTTAAGTATTTGTTTGGAACGAAAATGTACTATTTACTATTCGTAGCTTTAAAAGCAAACGGCTGCATTGCTGAATGATTTTTGTTCACGAAAAGGGAAAAAGCAAAAATTAAGAAAAAACCTTGCCGATCATCACATGTTAAAATTTTTGGAAATTACGTGAGCTCTTAACTACAGTGAAAATTGTCAATTCGCTTTTAATGTTAGTTATTTTCTTTTCTAAATAAATACTGGAATCCTTTTCCATTAGATGATATAATTCAGCTTATACTCAACGTCCAAAAATCCAAAATCATTCGACATCGAAATTTATCTTCAGTGAAATTCTAAAATTAACTTCCAAGTGTATTTTAACGAAACTCACTTTGATTGCGACAATCGTAGTTTGTATTTCACTTTCGGAGTTTTACAGGCAGGTTCTGGAATCCGAGTGAAAGTGGAAATAAAACTCAGAATGTGAAACACAGAACCCCGAATGTCGATTTCAATGAGAATTTTGGTGAAATTCACTCGGAAGTGAATTGCAGAACCGGCCTAATTACACTGGTCTACAAGGGTTTTGCGAATAAGACGGGACCTGGTGTTTCCGAACGGATTTTTCGTGCTGAACACGAATCTGGGGTCCAAAACTTCCCATCACGTCACGTTTTCGAGAAAAAAGGGGTTGAAACCCCTAAAAACAGCGTTTTTGGCCATTTTTGAAAAATTGTAGAGCTGAACCCTGACGTGCTACAAACTTTGTATATGTCAGAAATTAAAGGCTAAATCGTGCCCTTTCGAATGAGCCCTATGCCGAATTAATCGCATGCACCCTTAGATCAGGGGGTGTATTTGTGTCTAGGAGTCCAATTTTTATATCCACCATATTCGACCCGTCATCTTAAATTTTTAAAATCTAACTGCAGATTCGTAATCAGCGACTTTTAATATAGTTAAAACCTTGGCATTATTAATTTTCTATGATCGTTTAAGATTAAATTCTTTCTGTGATCAATTTTTCCTGCACCCCTAAACACAAATACACCCCCTGCTTTAAGGGTGCACGCGATCAATTCGGCATAGGGCTCATTCGAAAGGGCACGGTTTAGCCTTTAATTTCTGATATATGCAAAATTTGTACCACGTCAGGGTTCAGCTCTATAATTTTTCGAAAATGGCCAAAAACGCTGTTTTTAGGGGTTTCAACCCCTTTTTTCTCGAAAACGTGACGTGATGGGACATTTTTGACCCCGGATTCGTGTTCAGCACGAAAAATCCGTTCAGAAACACCAGGTCCCGTCTTATTCGCAGATAAAAAGTTGAAATTTGTAGACCAGTGTTACCTTTTTTTTTGTAATATGCACGGCAGTACCCAAATTTGGAGTTAAGACATTTTGTAACTCAATGTTGCTCTAAAAAATATTAGCAGTTTAGTTTTTTTTCCCGTAAAAACTATGCGCTGACAAAAAAAGTGTGTTTAGTATTTTGACTTTTTATTTTTCGTATGAACTAAGTAAACAGCAAAGGACTTCTTTGAGAAATTTTAGAGTTTTTGAAACAATTTATTTTTTCCCAATTTTTCGCCAATTTCAGATGAGCTGTGCCGATTGATGAATTAAAAAAATATTCATTTTCGGATCAAATATTTAAATGCCCAATGTCGGCTATTTAAATATGGAAAATGCAACCCTGATTTTGATTAACTTTAATGCCATTTAATTTTTGATCTAAAATTGGCACTTAAGCTTTCCCATTTCTACTGAGCATTGGTTCCGTTTTTTGTCGAACTTTGTGTGCAATATTTTTTAGAATTGAAAATACATATCGTTGCTTGGACATAGAAAGATACTAAGTGCTGGTTTTAATTTTTTACAGAAGTAAAAAACCTAAAAGCCAACAACCCAGTGTGCAGAGTTTTTTGAAGTATTTAAAGAGGGATGATGCGTTTGGTGTAAGTAAACAAACTAAACTTCCGAACAAAAGGTTAAAAAAAAAAAATTCAGGCCCTCCTAAATTTCACTAACAGAATTTCTAAAATTTATTTTACAATAAAATACTATAAAAAAAAAAATTTTGGGCGATTTCCCGCAAACTAGAGAAAATAAGAAAGTTGAAACTCGAAAATATTTTTCATACAAATTTTCACAGCTGAGTTAAATGTTCGAAACCAATTTAATGTGAATAAACAGTTTCCATAACAAAAAAAAAATTAAATTGGTAAAAATTATTTTTGTTTTACTTTATAATTGCTGGATATATTTGTTCCAAGTGGAATTCACGTTGAGGCAGAGGTTTTCGTGGCGTTTCGCCTAATGTAAATTTTCTTTGCCTTTCCCAGCGACTTGAAATTGGTACTAAAAAAAACCGTTTAAAGGTTTGCATGCATTGCATACTGCTAGGCAGAACAATTGAGTGTACAAAATTTCTTCGGTGGTTGAAACAAAAAAAAACACGGAATCAAATTGGGGAAAAGATTAAGGGCCAGTTTCACAATGTGTAGTTAACTCAGAATCGGCAGTTAACTACAGATTTTTGTACTGAAAATCTCTAGTTAACTGCCGATTCTGAGTTAACTACGCATTGTGAAATTGGCCCTAAGGCTTCATTAAAAAATTTAGAATTTTGAAAATTAGTAACATTTCGAATGGAAACCCTACCTGAGGAGTCATAAGCAAAAACTCAGAAATGTGAAAAAACGGCTTTCAAGTTTATAATCAGATTTTTCTTTTTAAAGCATATATAGCATCTAGCTCGCAAGAAAAACTAAAAATTCATATAACAATGGGCTAAAGAAATTTACTTTCTAAATTTCTTAAATCAGTTTGCAGTCCTCAAGAAAAATGCGCTTACATGCATACACTGCCGGGAAAAAGAGAGAAAACTCCCAGGGAATTTCTGTTCAGAATCGGCCTGAGTGTCATGCAGTTTCTACCAAAGAAAGTATGTTCGACAAATTTTTTTTTTATGTGGAAGAAAATTAAAACGTCAGCAAAAAAAAAGCCAAAAATCAACTTGATTTTTAAAAAATTCAAACTTGTGAAATCTGAAAATTTCCGGGGGGTCTGAACATGATCCCTGACCAAATCGAAAATTTCCAATAATCTCGAAAAGCTGGGAATAAAGTACGAAAATTTACGAACGAATTGTTTACTTTTAACGTCTTTAGCAAAAAAGTGACTATTTTTTTTTTAATTTAATTTACGTAAATTTTTGTGTTATTTTTTAGTCATTCATAAAAAGCAAAATTGAGATTTAAATGTACCGCTGAACCTGAAAATTTCATATAAACTCTCAAAAACACGTGAAATCGCTTAAACCTTAAAAGGTCCTTAAAAAAGTGAAATTTTCGGACGCGAAATTCCAGAACGCCCCGAATAAATCTCCAAGGGTCCCAAAAATTGCCATCATTTTGAAACAAAAGACGAAGAGTCATAGAAATCCCGAACAAATATCTAAAAGTTCAGCAAGGTCCCGAAAAAGTTCTGAAGATCCTGGAATTTTTTTTTGGACATTTAAGCATACCTGAAAGTCGAGGCTGCGGTTAAATATTCTGTTGAAGCAGAGAAATTCCTAAAAGTCCGCAGTTAGACGCCAAAAGGCATGAAAATATTTGGAAAAAATCTGGAAAAAATTCGAAAATGTTCAAAAATTTACGTAATATCTTGAGATACTATTAAAATTCTAAAAACATTAAAAATCTAAAAAGCTTTAAAAAATTCCGAAAATCCAAAATAAAGCACAAAAACTTATGAAACCCCCGGTAAGTCCAAACGGCATCCAAAAAACTTAAATATTGCCGAAAGGTTCTAGAGAGTCTCAAAAAAATCCATACAGAATTTCAAAATGTAGCTAAAAAAATACTACAGGTTTGAAAAAATTTGTAATGAAAGACGAAAAGTCAACTAAAAGAAAGGAAAAGTCGACTGGAGGAATTCAAAGAAATTGTGATAAGAACGAAAATCTCCCGAAAAGTTCGGAATCAAGCACGAAATCACGAAAAAACTTCGAGAAGTCGACAAGAAAGCAGCATACATATATCCAAGAATATAAACAACTTGTGAAAAAAGGTCAAGCAAAAAAGGCGATCGATTCCTCATGCTGACGATGCCAAATTTCACCTAACCATTTTTTATTTGACAAATTTTCAGCACATCCAATAAACTTCAAGTCTTTTTGACCATGAGAATCAAGCGTAGCCATTTCTGGCATACCATTGCAAGAGGGCTTAGATTAAAGATTAACATTTTTAAGTGATATTCGAAACAATCATTCAAATAACAAAAGCAAACAACAGCTTATTACGCTATTCTACTTATAGCCAAAAGCATTCTTAATTATGCTCTTAGTGATTTATAAACGCCGCAGAAAGGTTAAGCGGAAATGAATGTAAAGGAGCGCATTTGTTTTAGAAATTTGATTTTAGTTTTTTTTTTGCGAAAAAGATTAAAATTTGCAAACGTTGTGAAAAATTCTGAAAGTACTTTTTAAGCGACAGAACGAATAAAAAATGATGTATTTAGGTTTTTCTTGTAATCTGGATACCAAGCTTAAACAAACACTGATAAAGCAATAAAATAAAATAGAAGAAATGTCGCAAAATCTTATCCAGAGGATAAGGCTACCATCAAACATTAAATTGGTTACTTCCTTTGTTCAAAGAATAATTGCTTCCTAGATGCACATGCAGGTTCTAGCATCCGACTGAAAGTGATAACGAAAAATTAATTCATGTCGATTTGAGATGCGAGAAATACAGAATACGAAAATTCGGATTCAATGTGAATTTGAATAATTTGCACTTGGCAGCGAATTTCAGAATCTGCCTGATAGTTGTGTATGTATGTGCATATGTACATACGTATATGGAAAAATGTAAAATTTAAATGAAGACAAAATTTCTTTTATTTTGTCGTACGGTTAACAGATAACTTTATGCATTTTTTACAACATAAAAGCATACTTAACTCCAACATTTTTTACTTTCTTGGGATTATGGTGTTCTCCTAATAAGGGTATAATATGCACATACGTTTCACAGTGGTTCGAATCTAGCTGGACGGAAGTCAAAATTTTATTTGTTTTCAAGTTACTTACATCATAATGATACATATACTTAGTTAGATAAAAAAAATAGCAAAAGTAAAAGCCTGTGAAGACCGTTATGAAACGACTTGCATATTAGCTCTGATCCAGTATTCCATGAAATTACAGGTTTTTACACGAACTTGCAGGAAGTTACAGGAAAAATGTTCCCGTACTCCAAAATCCTTTTGGAGAGTTGTGTAGAGAATGAAGTTGCAAGATTTTACCCGAACTTTTTCTTCTGGTAAAATCTTGAAAAGTGTCAAGCGATCACAGGTTTTCTATTACCGTACTTTTTGTTGTTACTCTCACTTCAGAGAGTAATTTTGCTGTTTGACATTTTTACAGGATATGTAGATGAAGAAAATGATAAACATAAAAGTAAAAACAAAGATGAAAAAGATGAGAATGAGGATATCGACAAAAGTAAAGATGAAGATAGTGGAAGAAAGATTAAAATGAAGGAAATTATAGAGAAAAGCATATAGATACAGACACAGACTAAATCTGGGAACTATTTCGGCATTTTAGAGATTTTCGGGATTCTCGTAATTTGAGGATATAACAATCGATATTTTTATCGAATTTGTTATCGAAATTTTTATCTATGTTGTTTTCGATTTTTCTATCTATTTTGTTATCGATATTTTTGTCGAATTTCTAATCGATATTGTTATTATTTGTATTGATTTTGCTATCGAAATTTGTATCGATTTTGTTATCGATATTGTTATAGATTTTTTATCGATTTTGTTATCAGTGTTTTGAAGGATGTTACTATCGATTTTGTTACCGACAAGAGTATAAATATAAACATAAAGATAAAGGAAAATAGAATAACATAAATGAACAGGGTAAAGGTAAGGATCTAGATAGAAAAGACAAAAAATAAAATCTTAAGCAAAAGCATATGTACTATATTGGTTATGAGATAAACTAGATATGTAACGTAAGTTTCACTTCTCCAGTGTGGCCCAGGTGCACTTACTTTTTTTAATGTTTTTGTCCGCTATATTGGATCCGCCATTATGAATTTTTGACACGCGACTTCGATTCGAACCTCTGTGCGTTTGTAGATAAAAAATGCACAAAGAATTTATTATTATGAAGCGACCTGTCGACAGAAAATAAAGAGCTAAGTGTACATACATATATGTACATATACTTATGTTTGTATGTTGACTAAGCAAATTAACAATTTAGAGAAAGTAAAATTTGGTACTGAGTTTTTTTTTTTTTTAATTTTTCTCAATACTTTCGTATTATTCTTTCAGGAAATATTTTATTTTTCATTAAACAATTTTTTTGTTTTTATAAAAACACATATAAATTCAACAGAAGTCTACTAATGAGTAAAATAATATTTATGTATGTAGGTAGGTAGTATTTATATGTAGGTATGTATGCATGTATTATGTATATTTGTGTTTAAGACACTTGGAAACAATTTTTTAACTGAACTAAGTAAACTGTGTTTTTTTTTTTTTTGGAGCAGAAGATGACAAAAGTTCTGCTTATGCATTTTATAAATTATATTACAACTTAATAACAGTATTATTAATAAGGTAGTTGTTGTTTTTTATGCGTTTCAATTAAGCGTGTGAGCTGTTTGTTTCAAAGGAATAACATTTTTTCTCTATTTAAGTTACACCTTAATGTACATATGTATGTAGCTGTGGACATAGAAAGTAGAATTTTTTGGAATAAATTTGCTTGGCGCTAATTATATATGTATAAATATATAAATATATGCTGCGCTGAGAAATCACTTGCATGCCATGAGAATCTCGCTTGTTTATAATTTACTATTTTTTAAGAAATTTTTTTTCGATAATTCTAATTGTGGCGAGCACATTGCTGCTGTATGCTTGCCAAAAAATTTTTTTAGTAAAAAAAAACTATCTAGTTTTTTTGGTATTATTGTTTTTTGTTTTTAACAAAGTTTTGAAAACAATTTATAGGTTATTGTAAAAAAAAATAAATTTTTAATTTAAAAAATACTTTATAGCATTACAGTTTTGTGTAAAAAATCAAATTTAAAATTTTCACTGCGCTAATTGGCAGCGTTTTTTTTTTTGTTATTTGGGCTGCTGCTTGTTTTGTGGTGTGTTTTACATTTTTTACACTGATTTTATCGTTTTCTTTTTTACGTTTATTGGCGGCGATTCAGCTTGCTTTGTAGATCGTTCATGAATCTAAATAAATACTTTCTGTTTTCTATTTATTTTTTTTTTTAGTTTATTTCAATATTTTTTAGCTTTCTACCTAAAACATTTTCTACGCAACTGTTACTGCGCGTTAATTACAAAATTTTTGGAAGTTTAGTTTTGCGGGGTTTAAAAAGTAGCTTTTAGTGTTGTTGTTGCTTTACTTTTGTGTGGCTGTTTATGTGTGTATCCGTGTGTGTGTGTGTGAAGTCGTGTGAACTGTATTAGTTTCATATTTTATTATTATTATTATTTTTTAATTAATAATTACAATTACGAATATCTATTTTAGTTTGTTTTTAATGTATGTATGTATGTATATACGCACGCATGTATATAAAGAAATATAATTAACGTTAAATAAGAATGAACTGTATGCGTGTGTGTTTGTGTGTCTGCGTTGCGCGCCGCACTTTCCCTCAAACCTATTGAAACTTTCCTGTTTGCTTCAAACACAAATTATTATACATTAGGCTTTTCTGCTATATATTTATTTGCGTGTATGTATGTATTATGGGGTATGCGAGAGTTTTCGCTTTTATTTTATTTATTACCGCTTCTTTCCGTATGTATGTATTAACAATTATTAATATCTATGTATATGTATATATATATAGTATATATGTATTTATATAAAGAATATATTTATAAATTTTAAATTAGTTTTTTTAATAATAATGTTTAATAATTATAATAATATTACTTCGTTTTCCATTCAGTAGCATACAGAAGTTGTTAATTTATTTAATTTTTTGCAGTTTGTGTTTTTATATATTTTTTATTGGTGGTTGTGAATATCTCTACACATACACATTGAATTTATTATTTACTTGTATTCTTGCTTAAAACACTATTTCCTTTGATAATTTTTTTTTATAATTATACTTTTGTATTTATTACTATTTGTATATTTAAAATTTTAGGCAAAGTCATTAAACAACTCGATAAGACCCTCGGTTTGATCCAGTGAAAAGTTGTAGTCGACATCGAGCGGTGGTTCAATGGGTAGGAACGGTGGCAGATCATCAAAGTCTATAGCGGTGTGTGGCGTGGAGGTGAGGATCCAGAGTTGAGATGAAATTAAAATTGGAAAGAGCAAATTTGTAAATATTTGAATAAGTATGTATATATATATTTTTGAATGATGTCTATGTATGGCTCAGTCTATGTTGAATCGACCAATGGTTGGAATCGACCATTTTTGATTTGAATGACTTTGGGTCAGAACCTTGCTCTATTATGTAACGAAGTTCTGCCAAAGGGGGGAAAAAATTCGAGAGTTCAAAATTCCCGGATTTTGCAAGTTTATTTTTGAGTATCTCAAAAACTATTATAGTTACAAAAATGTGGTTATGGTTTCGTTTCAAAGATGTTATTTAGGGCTGTATAGAAAAACATACATACATATAACAAAAAATCGAAAAATAAAAAAAAACCTATAGAATTTTGAAATTAACAAAATCGTGAAAGCAAAAAATCAAATTTTTTGTTATACTCCAACTAATCCTAAAAGATCCCAAAATTTTAAAGTTTTTTTAAGATATACATGAACATTGAAAAAATTTTTGGTTTGCTAAATTCTAAATAAAGTTATGTTAAACAATGTTTTTCAATTTAAATTTATTTTTAATCTAAAGTTAGAGCAATAACATATTTTTTTCAAATTAAAAAATTCATATCTCAAAAAAAAATATTTTCTGATGAGTTAGAGGTATCGTATAAAAAAAATGGAGCCAAAAATATAAGTTTTTGACTTTACGATTTTTTAAATTTCAAAATTCTATACCTTTAATTTTTCGATTTTTGTAAATATATGTATGTATGTATATATTTATAACTTGAAAAATCCCGGAATTCGCGAAATTTATAATTTTGCCCAACTTTCAAAAAAAAATTGTAATTTTTTTATATGATAAAAGAAAAGTTCTGACCAAAATTCATGCAAATCAAAAATGGTCGATTCCAACCATAGGTCGATTTGACATGTATTGATCCGCAGTATAATACTTCTTAAATATTAGGGAAAAAGTTTGCAAGTACTTAGTAGTTATGTATTAATATTGAAATCCATCAGAAAGCTTAGTTGGTATTTCGTTTGTTAGTTAGATATGTGTGTATGTATATATGTATTAAGAAAGAAAAGCATATTACTTGTGAGGAAACTTGTGAATTTATTTACTATGCATGTGCGATTAATAAATTAATCGAAGCTGATTAATCGAAATCTGATTAATTAATTAATTTTCAAATCAAATCAATTTTTATTAATCAAAGTGATTAATTTCTCGATTAATTTTATTTTTATTAATCAGAATTTAATCAATTTTATTAACCAGAATACTGATTAATCATAAGCTGATTAATCGAAAACCTAAATAATGGCTGCTTTATTTTTTTATATAGAAAAAAATGTGTACACATACAAAAATATATGAACATACATAAGTACATAAGTATGTGTATATTTTTTCATTTCAATGAGCAGCATAGTAATGTACTCGTTTGGCATTCTATTTTTGTTAATAAGAAAAGTATTGTATGCAAAATATCGTTCGACAGTAAATTTTACACACAAAAAATCGTATATATTCGCGAAACTATAAACCAAATATAGTACAACCGCGTTTTTAATTTTTTTTTCTCTGACGTCCAGATTTTTTTTTGAAGGACTTTGAAATTTGGAAAATATAATTATTTCAAACAATTATTTAAAAATTTCAGTGCAATGTAGAAAAACAACTGCTATCAAATTAAAGAAAAAATTCTGTAGAATTAAGGGCGATTAAATTTTTTGGTGCGTAAGGACGATTACATATTGAAAATGTCTTTTTCACATTTTACAATAATTATTTTCGAAAAAAATATATGTTAAGGACTAATACATACATACACATACATACATACATATCTTCGAATTTCGTCCTTCTAACTTTATACGCTTAAAAAAGTAAAACTGATTAAATGAACATTTTCAATACCCATTTGCCCTTGCGAACCAAAAAATTTTAATTTTTTTCATTCTACAGAATTTTCTCTTTCATTTGGTGCCCATACAGTTTTTCTACAGTGGAATGCATTTTTTAAATAATTTTAGGAATTAATCACATCTTTGAAACTAGTAAGATAATAATTGAAGAGTTAAAAAAATGTTGCTGGCCGTGAGATTCGAATCCTCGGCCTCGCGGCTTGCATAATTCGCAATACTGCAGTCTGTTGGATTACAATTTTCGTCAGGTGAACTCCGCCGTTAATCCGGATTAACGTTGTCGTCTGTCTATGCTTTAACCTAATTTATGTATCTATATGAAGTTACATTAATATATACAATTCAAAATTATTTTCGGCATTCAAAACTTCTTTTTATTCGGGGATCTGAAGGCTATGGACAATATTTTTATAATAGGATGCAAGCATTCAATTTAATATTTATTTAACAAAAAATATTTATTTTAACAAAAAAATTCTACTTCTTCGATACACCAACTTAACTTTAAAATGGTTGTTTTTATAAATAAAGCTAGCATTAGTAATAACATAGTTAATTTTTATATTATGAATATAATGAATAAGTGTTTTACAAGTATAATTAATTACACAAGTCTGTATGAAAAATTGCCTACCCACGGACATTTGAAAACTATTGCAAGAAATTACACAAAATAAGTTAGCTGGAATTTGTTTAATCACATTTGTACATATGTAAAAGTTCTATATTGTTATAGTTTTGCCAAAGGAAAAAAAGTTGAAAATTCGTTTTCGGAAGTTATGTAAAATTTTAAATTTCACAATTTCCGAAATTTTGCTAGTCTATTTTTTTTTAATTTTAAAAATTATACATAGTTCAAAAATGGTTCTGGTCTCGTTTTAAAGGTGATACTATTTAGGGCTATAAAGAAAATCCATACATCGGGAAAAAACAAAAAAAAAAATACAAAATTTTTAAATTAAAAACTACAAATCCTGATCTTAAAAATTGCTGAAACTTGCAAGATGTTCTTCTTTTTAATATATACATATGTACATTAGGGCGGAGTTATTTGTTCGGAGTAAAATTTTCGAAGAAAGTGTATATCAAATTTTAATTCTACGATTAATTCTATGAGAAAATGGCTAACAAACTATATACCGAAAATAACGTTTTACCCTCCCAATTTTCAAAAGAAAAAGCAGTATATTGTAAGGTTTTTGGTATAAATTTATTTTACTTTGTACCAAAAAAACGACCTACATGTTTTCTTCTCATTTTTGTGAAGTAGTTTCGTAAATATGAAGAAAACACAAAATTATGTAAATCAAAAATTAATAATTCGTTCAGAAAAAATTATTTCTTTTAAAAATTGGGAGGGTCAAACGTAATTTTTGGTATATAGTTTGTTAGCCATTTTTGCTTAAAATCGAACGTAGAATTCGAACATGCCTTACACTTTTTTCGAAATTAAATTAGTATGTATGTACATATATACATTCTTGAATTTCGAAAAAATTGTTTGCAAACTCCAAAGAAAAGTATGCTACACAATTTTTAAAATTCATATATTAAAAAAAAAAAACACCTGCATGAAAATTTCAGGATCTTTTAAGATCAGTTAGACGTATTATTTAAAAAGGAATCAAATAAGGTTTTGCTCTAACGATTTTTCTATATTTAAAAACACTGTATTTTATTTTTCGAATGTTTTTTTTTTTTAATTTTTTTGTATAGCCCCAAATATCTGGAAATTTCGAACTTGGGAAAAAACATTTTTTTTCCTTTGACAGAACTTTGTTATATGACAACAAAGAAAGTTCTGACCAAGATTCATGCAAATCAAAAATAGTCGATTCCAAATATTGGTCAATTTGAAATAGATTGATCCCCATATTTACATTTGTTATTTGTTAGCGTGTACATTTAAATTGAACGTTGTATTAGGTAAGTAGTAGTAGTAGAATTGTATTTGTATTGAAATTCACGCCAGAGCTGAATCTCATGGTGCTACAAAATTTCAATCACAATACGTTTACCTTGTCATGGTATGCAATGCAGAACCACGAGAATTCAGTTCCAAAATGAATTTTTCTGAAATGTCCAACTTTTAATTTTTTGTTGTTGTAAACTTTATCGTTTTTTCGATTTACTTCCTTGAAAATTGCGTTCTTTTAAATTCATACATGTGAGTAATTATGTCTATTTACTTATGGCCATTGTTGCATTTATTAATTTTTGTTTCGCACTTTTTTTTTGCTAAAATCGGACTGAGTTTCAAGAAAACTTTAATTGTTCACCAATATGTAAATTTTCATTTTTGTATGTATATTTAAAAAACTGCATAATAATTAAAAAAAAAAAAAAACTTCTACAAATTATAAAAATTTATTTATCAGCCCTATTCTGCATTTCGATTCGAATCGAAATTTTCTCCGTTTGGCAACTTTGGTATTCTGCGTTCCGTTTCCTTTCGATCAATCTTCGAAATTTACGATTATACCTATTCTACATTTCGATCGGAGTTATGTTTTTCTAAGTTGTTTCGATTGTTATTTTCGTGGGTTTAAATAATAAAATTTTATAAAAAAATGATGTAAATTATACTGTGCCTGATTGTAAGTCCTCATAAATGAATTTTCACGATTTCTGTGTTTTCGCAGCGGTAATACGGGCAATACGAAAAATTGGCTCAAATATTAGCAACCAAAAGGGATATTGCGCGAGGTTTTCAAAGAGGAAGCACAGGCGTTTTTATTTTCATTATCTATAAATAAGACTGTGAAATGCACTGAATACGATTTATTCTTTTTATATAACATACATTCGTACGTAAAATGTGGAGTTATATAAAAAAGATGTTTTTATTATTGTACTCGTTTTTACTACGATTTGCTATGGAAGGATAAGCTTTGTTCTTCCCCTCCTCCTGACGGCTTTTAAAATCGAATTCATTTGCGTTCAAATCTTCCACTCAGTACTAAATGCAAATGTTGTGGAGTGCTCAAACAACGTTTATAATTTCACTGGCTTTGAGCGGTGAGAATGCAATTCAAGATGAATTTCTTATAATTCTTCACTCATCTGAAAAGGATCAAACATGTCTCTAAATCTCCTCGCCTTTCAACTTTCGCATCAGCAATCTGGGACTCGTTCTGCTCTTCAAGCAATAGAATTATGTTTCCACTTTAATTAAGAACAAACGAAATTTTATTTTGAAATTAAAATGAGTTAGATATATTTAGTTATTTTAAATATTTACAAAGCTTAACTTCATTGGCTGCTATAGTTTGGTGCAATTATTTCTTTTGTTTTGTTTCGATTTCACACGTTCCTAGGCAACCAGCTGATTTCGAAGATGTTTTCGCTCTTCCTCTTCTTCTTTCGATTCGAGCGTAACTCAGAATACCAAATTAGGATTGTAGCGGAGCGGAATGCGGGAACGTAATCGAAATGCAGAATAGGGCTGAATAAATCTTCAAATTCTATTTGGAATTTCCACTCGGCATTGAAATTACAAAAAAATGTGTGTAAAAAAAAAAAAAGATTGGAAACTGAATTAATGACTTGGCTCTTATTATGAGTTGCATTCGATTTTCGATCTTCGCTGGTTATCGAAGATCGAATGAGAAATTCGTATTATGAGCTATGTAACCGTGCCGAAATTTTCGTTGCGTATCGAATTTTCTCTCGAATGAAATTTTGCCTTCGATGCTGTAGCAAAATGTGAGAAAATTGCGAAAAATGAATAATTTTGCGTTTGTTTTTTACTTTTTGGTGGCTAGACACTAACACCCCTATTGCGAGTATCGACCAGACATAGATAAACGACTATTATTCGATTTACCGTTCCGTTCGGTCGGCACTTTCGAACACAGTCGAAGATCGAATGCAACTCACAATAGGGGCCCTTATTACACATCACAACAAAATTTCAATAATTGCATATGACACACGCAGTGGTGACCACTGTATGATTTTTTTATTGGCTCTAGTTTTTGAGATTTTTGGAAGTTAAATGGTCAAAAAATTAATTCTTTAAATTTTTCGAAATTTTCTACATTATAAAATTATAAAATGAAAACTGAACTATCAGGCTTTTAGTTCCAAAGGTAAAAAACTAGTTTGTCGAAAGTTATTAACGTGCTGACAACCGATACTTTTTAGTTCTCAACTTTTCATTAAAATGTTTCGTAATTTTCTGCCCAGTGGAGATCTGGTATTAAAATAATTTTTAAAGACAAAACAAATTAAACAGCATTAGGGGTTCAACACTTTATGATAATGATAAATATTTTTTAGACAAATTTGGATGCCAAATAGTATGTACCTATGTTAATAAAAGTAGTCATTAAGTTTGTTTCCAAATGTTTTATTTATTTTATTTTATTTTTTAATGGCGCAAACTGTTTGCATTAAAATAATTAATTGTAGCAAAAAAATAATATAAAAATCGATTTAAATTTTTAAATGGGGAAAAAATTATTTTTATTCTTTTTACTTATAAAGTTTAGGAAAAATTCGAATGAATGTAAAAAAAAATTTGGAAAAATATATGTATATTTGTGGCATTTTATTAAAACAACTTAAGTGACTTTAGGCGGTTTAACTTAGAATTATAAAAATAAATTGTCCTTGAAAAATTTTATTTTTTTAAAAGGGATATGAGATAATGTGCTTTAATAAAATTCCACAGATAAACATATTTAACCACGTGCTATGTGGTTTAAATTTAGTTTAGTTAATTTTTTACTTTTTAAATAATTTAAAATTTTAAAATTAATATTAAAAGAAAAAAATTTAAATTGTTTGGAATTATATTTTTAGATAAAGTAAAATAAATTAAGTTTTAGATTACGTAAACTTAAACTTTCTTGGGTTAAAAAAATTACACAACTCTACTTTTTTTTGTCCAGCGCAGGAGCCTAGCCAAATCATAAAGATTTTGGTTCGCTAAGTCAGAATCTTTAATCAGAAGTTAAATGTTGGTTATGTTTTCTTCTAACCTAATTATTATTGTTATTGTTGGGGATATGTACATTAGGGTGGTTAAAAAAAGAAGTCAGATCTGTAATGCTCTCACCCCCTAGGACTGTTCTATATCGAAAAAAAGTATACCCATATTTTTTTATTTTGAAATCAAAAAATATTAAGAGGTCGCTCAAAGCGCTAAAGTTCTTAATGTATTTTTATATGGGAAAAATACATTTTTTCGTAGAAATAGATATAGATAATATAAAATTCTTGAAAGTCAATATTTTTCGATCGGAAAATTCTGGTTCTCTTCAGGAGACTTTCAATAATAATACGGAATTGTTTATTTAACCATTTTTTAATCCTAACGATTTTTTATTGGTCGCCCCACATTGCATTTTTCGGGGGTTTTGTGGGTTTTTGGCGGACCTATAAATTATAGTTGCAATGAAAAAATGTTTAAATAAACAAGTGGGTATTATTAATGGGAAAAGTTGTTTTTTTATCCATATAAAATACATGGAAAATTTTGGGCGCTTTGAGCGACCTCTAAATATTTTTTAATTCCAAAATAAAAAAATAAGGGTTGTTGTTGTTGTTGTAGCGGCACTACCAAGCCCCGCTTTTTTCGGGTCTACGTTCAATCATTCTCGTCAAGTTCAACTAACGGGAGGCCCAGGAAACAAGCTGTTTCAATGGGTTCGGACCAGAGGGAGAGGGGTGTTAGCTGAGTCGGATTGAGCTGGCATGTAAAGAGGTGGTTGGTGTCGTGGGGGGATTCTCCACATGCCGGGCACTCATTGGGGATATTGGGGTCGAGTCTGGACAGGTAGCTGTTGAGGCGGCTACAGTATCCAGACCGTAATTGAGCCAGGGTAACGCGGGTCTCTCTTGGCAGTTGAAGCTCAGTCTCTTCTACAGGTGGGTGATTGGGCTCCTATTACGGCATTCATAGGTCGAGAGTCGAGGTAGGTGGTAACTGACTCTCTATGAATGTCGTTGATGGCTCGTCTGTATGTCGTCGGGTCCAGTGGTTGGTCTACGTATTGTTGGACTGCGTCCTTGTATACGAATAGGTGTGCCCTGACGTGCCTGGGCGGAGTCCCCTCCTGAAGCAAAGGTCTGTTTGGGTGCTCACTTCTGTGACACCCCACCAGAAATTGTTTACAAAGCATTTTGTTGTGTTCCCTTACGGGGAGCACTTGGGCCTCGCTGTGTAGGTAGGTGCTCAGGCGTCATCAGAAGGCACCCAGTCGCCGTCCGGAGTGCGGCGTTCTGACAAGTCTGTAGCTTCGTCCACTGCGTCCAACTAGTCCCCGGCGTCCAAACTGGCGCAGCATAGTTTAGAACCGGCCAGCCAATAGCCTTGCATGTTGCCAGCAACGTTTCTTTGTCTTTGCCTCAAGTGCTGCCGGCGAGCGACTTGAGGACCTTGTTGCAGCTCTGTACTTTATTGACAACTGCGGTTGTGTGCCTGGAGTAGGAGAGCAGGCTATCGTAGGTGACCCCTAAAATTTTCGGGTTAATTACAGTCGGGGTTCCACAAGGTGGTGTTCTCTCCCCCTTACTATTTAACTTCTACATCTCGAAGCTTCCTCAACCACCGGAGGGAGTTTCCCTGATCTCATACGCTGACGATTGCTCGATTTTGGCGTCCGGGAATGGAATTGATGACCTCTGCTCAAAAGTGAACGACTATCTCTCCAGCCTTTCTCGCTTCTTCACTGCAAGGAGCCTAACACTCTCCCCAACGAAATCAACGGCGACCCTCTTCACCACCTGGACGAAGGAGGTCAGGCTAGAGTTAGGTATACACGTCGATGGCACACCAATACCGACTGTAAAAAAATAAGGGTATATTTTTTCGGTATAGAACAATCCTAGGAGGTGAGAGCATAAAAAAATCCGATTTACTGGCGATTGGCCACACCATATGCCAACTTCTCAGACATATAAAAATTTTTGTTTTTTCTCATATAATTAACATATATTGAAAACTTTGAGCGACCACTAAATATTTTTTGGTTTTCAGATAAACAGGGGTATATTTGTATTTCAATATAAAACAACCCTTGGGATCTTACTAACTCAGAAGCTGGTTTTCAATTCCTTATTTTTATGACAAAAGAGGCTGCATTAAAATACCTTTTAAACATTTGAACTAGTCTCGAATAGTTCAGTGCGAGTTCCGAAAAAGTTGTGAACCAGTCCCAAAGGGTCCTAAATAGCCCCAAAATGGTCATGAACAGGCCGCGAAACGGTCGAAAAAGTCGTGACCTTGTCCCGAAGTGTTATCGAACTTATAAATCCCAAAATGATCCCGAACTAGGCCAGAAATGGCACTTAACTAATCCTGAGCTAGTCCCGAAATGTTTCTGAACTAGTTTCAAAATGGTCGTGAACTTGGTCTTGAAGAGGTCCAAAAATGATCCCGATTTAGACCCGAAATGTTTATTTGTTATAGTTACAAATCTTCTGCTGGGTTAACGCAAATTTTAGCTTTACCGAGAGCTAAGATGTATACACATAAAATAAAAAATTAGTTTAAAAAACTAAAACCTCGCTATTAAAATTTCCATTCGTACTGTCATCAGGTATCTAACTTGAGAATGGAAATCGCTGCATCTTTTAGGCGTAATTACATAGCTACATCCCAAGCTAAGAAAAGGGGGGTAAAATAAGAAGTCAGGTGTTCTAACGCTACCTACATGTCTGTTTAATAAGCTTATAAGCTTATTTTCAAAAATAATATTCATGGCTATATTCCAGTATTCGACGGATCCCATTCGTAAAAACTAAGATTCGCATTGTCGATAATAAGCGAGTGTGAAGAAATAGATACCCGCGAATGGAATCCGCAACCTATTTAAATAAATTGGAAATTAAAAAATGTTTAAAAGTGTATTTTCATAAGAAAATTCAAATTTGGACTGAGTTCTCGGTTTTAATGGTTTGAAAACAAATAATATAGTACATACACATTATGTATATCCAAACATGAAAAATAAAACAAGAACATTAAACAAAAATAATAGAAAAATGATAACTTCATTACAGTTTAAAAAAGGGCCGGAAATAATTTGGTATAATGAACGAAACTGAAAAAAAGATGGAGTTACATGCCATTTCTGAATATCTCGATTTACTAAGCCTGCCGTGGCTCAAAACAACGGTACTGTTCAGGAGCGGCGTTTAAAGTTTTCAATTTACTCCCAGAAAATTACTTACAGATAACAGAGATCTAAAATTTTAGCACGAGAATGAAGCATGTTATAACGTTCGTTTTCGTTTTTTCAGTTATGACAGTCTTTAAGTAAATTAGCGATATTCATTCATATACATACATATGTGTGTATGGATATGTATATGTATGTAATATAAGAAATCCGACACTTTTTGTAAAACATATTTTTTTTTTTATTAAACAAATATCAACAAATTTATGTACATTATTTGCAAGTATTTTATGTTCCTAGTATGTATGTATGCATGTGCATTGAATATGTGCATATATGAGTGTTAATGTTTGATGTGCAATTTTTAAAAAAATTTTATGAATACATATGTTAGTTTTTATGTTATTATGAGACAATGTGTTGCTTGAAGTGTAATTATATAATATACAGCGCAGCACGAAATTTCTTTTTGTTACTTTTTTAATATATTTTTTTTGTTCAATTTTAATTTTTGTGCGTTTAAAATTATCCTTTTAATGGTCTTCATTTTCTGTTTTGGTTTTTTTGTTTACTTCATTCGCAATTATTTTCAATTCATTAATTGTTTTTCATTTTTGCATTTCAATCGATTGTACTCAAATTTCAGGCTCGTTGTTGAATTTTGAAAAAGCGCTCAGCAAGAACTCAGACTGTGATGCGAAATGAATTTCTGTTGTAAAACGCAAATCACAGCCAGAGCTCCCGTCAAGAGTTTTTCCCGTTGATAATGAATGGCATTGATTGAATGCGTTGTTGATGCGTGTGATGGAACCGAATGAGAAGCGATGTGAAAATGTACAGCGTGGCGACGACGACTACCTGTTACACAGTTTTTTTTTTTTGAAAAATAAAAGAGTCCTTTATAGATTTTGCGAAGAAAGTATATCATTGCTAATTTTGTACATATTTTAGTTGAGTTTTTGTAAATGGTTTTAAAATTTTATTCTTTATTTGAGTCTATTCGATTGCTGAGTATGAGGCCTTATGTTAGACAAAATGGGGAGTACAAAATACTCAGAATGGAAGAAATTAGCTTATGGATACAGAAGATATGGAATAATTTAACCGATGAAACTTGCGTGCCGCTTGCGATTTTCCCTCAAAGCATTTACCGCTGGTAAACCCAAATAAATGTTAAAATTTAAAAACAAATTAATAAATTTAAAGTAAAATGAAATTAACAATAAAATACTTTCTTCGCGAAATCTATAAAGAACCCTTTTATTAAAACAAAATCTGATATTCGTCGCCACGCTGTATATAGCAATGTAAGCGTACCTAAAGAAAAAAAAACACTGCAGCTGCCAACAATTGCGTTAACTCCAAAATAGTTCTGTCTGGTTTCTCTTACAAAGTTATTAGGTTTTTAACGTTTTCTTCTTGGTTTATTGTAGATGCGTGATAAATAGCAACAAAACTTATGAGAGAATACGAAAATGTATGAAATGCATGCAATTTTTTTTATAAAAAGGAAAGGTTACCAGGATTAACGCTCAAATGCAGTTGGTTTCGTATTCCAAAACAAAGAAAAAGTTAGAATAGCTGAACATAGCGAACGAGACCACACTTTCTGTTAAGCATAAAAAGCTGCGAACTGCATTTGAGTTTAAACCATGTAAGAATAAGCACTTGCTACCAAGAAAATAAACCCAAACTGCTACTACTACTACTACTACTACTACGTTGCCAAATAAAATTACTAAAACGTTAAACATTTGCTTACAGTTCGGCAATGGGCCCGGACTCAGTAGATTCAGCGAATTCGAAATGAGCGCGTTCCGGACGCCTGTGCTGCCATTCGAATCGCCCATGTGCGCCAAGTGCGAGTCCATACGACCGATGCCGCCACTATCGCTGCTGCAATGTCGACTGCCAACGATGCCGGCACCGCCAAACATTGAGGGTGTGTGCGTTATTGGCATTGACGAAGACGCCGACGCCGCCGCCGCCGCTGACGTCGATGCTGACAATGAAGTACCAGCAGCATCAGCGCTATTTTCACTTTGCCGACTATTATTCGCTGCAGCGTCTACAGCTGAGGACGAGGACAACGACGACGATGTTGTCGTGGACGTGTTTGCCGCCGCTTCCGCTGCCGTCGCTGATGTTGTGTCCTCAGCTGCTTCCTGCCCTTCCATTGCACTATTCACCATGGATACCTCTTCGTTTTTAAGACCTGACTTCCTATTGTTACTACAACTATTAAGCGTATGGTTTGTTGAATCACTATTCTGTTGCTGCTGCTGCTGCCGCTGACTACCGCTACCGCTACCACCGCCATACGCACCACCCAGCTTACGTCTGCCGAACAGTTCACAATCGAAATCTTGCTCGTAAATGCGTTCGGCTTCCGCTTGCGTCAGCACTGGCCGCGTTAAGGTGGGCTGTATATTGTAGTCGCTCGATTGCTGATGCTGTTGTTGTGTATGGTAATTGCCAACGATATCAGAATTATAATCCGTTGTATCACCGCCGATACTACCACCACCAGTACCACCATCAGCCGAACCAGCAGCAATTTGACGTGCGGCATCTTCAATTGATTTACTGAGATTTCGTTGTGCTGAACGTGCGACGACGGTTGCTGCACTGCCGGGATATGTATTGCCCGTTGACGTGCTTGAGGACGTCTTTGACGCTGAGAGTGGGGGTAAACCTGACGTGATGAATATATAAATAAAACAACAATAATAAGTATAATGTACTACACATGTAATGATTACGCGCTGGGCAATTACCTAGACGCATACGTTTATCGTCATCGAGACTAGGTGTCAACCGACTGATATCGTTGAACAGTGGATCGTTGAATTGATGCGGCTGCTGGCGATATGGCGGGGCGGCGGGCGATGAGAATGTTGGCGAATTTTCGGGTGAATTGTCGTGACAGAGAAATACGTTAATTTCGCCATTATTCTCGGCTTTAACGTAGATCTCACGTGGACAAAGTGTGTCAGGTAGCTGCAAGGAAAGCGAAGAGAAAAAAGGCGTATAAATTAGTAATGCAATCAAAATATGTAAACACAAAATAAAATATGAACTGTAGAAGTAACTGTAAAATTAAATCACAAATAATAAAATATTTCTTTTTTTTTAAATTAATTTCTACTTATTTTCGGCGGCAACTAACTTCCAGTGATTGACTTCACACACCAAAGTTCGCACCAAAATGATGAGTACGAAAATAGCCGGCGACTATTTCAGGTCTAAGTATACGCGCGAATTTTTACGCGCCGCTAACGACTGTCTGAATGCCGACAATTGCTGCTGCTTCTTGTTATTTAGACTGTCTGGTTTGGCACATACCTACAAACTCACAAGTATCTATACGCATTTTTAGGATTCGTATACATACTTATTTATGTATGTATCTACCTACAGTAAACGACTGACAGACCAATCGACGTACGATAAACGGCGACAGAGTTGGTTGACAGTGGTGTAGTTGCATAATTTTGGTATGAGGGCAAGGGAAAGAGAACAAAAGAAACGTTTTCTCGACTGACGGGTACCTATACGTAACCGGAACAAATCAGATTTATGTCTGACTTAGGGCTGTCAGTCCAGCAGCATTACCCAAATCACCTTGGGGAATTCGTATGCTGTTACAACAACAACAAAGCAAAAGGAAGGAAAGGAGAGGACAAAATGAAGTGACACGATAGGAAAGGAAGAAGTGGGAAGGCTAGAAATGGTTAGAATAGGATAGATGAGAACTAAAGGTTTGGATGAAAAAGAAACGATAAGGTATAATAGAATAGGTTAGGATAGAATGGGATGCCATGCGATGCGGTAGGAAAGAAGAGGTATCGATAAAGGAATAGCACAGGGTGAGAAAGGTGTAGTAATATGAATAGTACTAGGCGGGATATGATAAGATAAGATTGCAACGTTTTTAGCGACACAAAGCGTTTCACCGGACGTCAAGGATTTGAATTTAAATTCAGCAAACGGCTGTTACTTGAGCAAATATTTTGCGAAATCAAAAAAAAAAAAACACAAATAACAAAAAGCGCCAATAAATAAATATTCGGCGCGCGTACATTTTACTAACTGTTTGCCCAATCTTCCCTCCAATTTGTGTAGGAACTTACAAGTTTCCCCCGCCTCCAATGGCAAATGTTTTCGATGAGAAGCTTTTTTATGGCAGAAATGCACGCGGACAATACTAATACATAGTAAGAAGACTTAAAAAACAAAAAATACTGTAGGGTAAATCTCAAGGTTTGAAATTACACAAAAAGCGCTGAAACACGTAAACTTAATTTTGAGGCGTAGATTACAAATCTGTATTCCGTTTTTCTAGAAAAGGTAATTTTCCAAGATATGTATTTTTATTTTTATGAAAACAAAGATAAAACTTTATTATGGACAAAATTAAACAAGTACATAATTAAAAAAAAAAAATCTTTTATTAAAGAATACAAAAAAACACCTAACGACAAATTTTTTTGTGGAATTTTTTCTTTCCTTTTAAGCACATATTACACTTTCTAAATCGCACTATAAATAGGGATTTTGCAAATATCTCAACTCCTGCGCCTCCTATTATGGCATATTTTTGTAGAGTTATTCCTTTTCATGCAAGTAATATACATTTTCAATATGAACCATTGTGGGACCGTAAAGACGGGTTTTCAAATATCTCGATACTTAAACCACTTAGTGCCTCGGGAAGTTGGTTAAAAATGTATTCAAAGATTTGATTACACACAGGTGAAACATAATACAAGTTTGTAAAAAATAACAGACTGGCTTTTTGCCGGTGCTTTTACACAAAACCAAGCTACTAACGAATAAAATCGATGCAGAAATAAAATAGTTGTAAATGGCCAAGTGAAAATGCGTAAATTTTTTCAGTTTGAAATATGAGCAGGCAAGAAAGTTACTCATACGCCATGTAGGAGTACATATGTAATTTTTTTTTCAATTTTCCCTATTCAAGTTTGGACTTTTTCATTCACAATTTAACTCAAACTTAATATGAAAATATCTTGACCTAGAAAAAAACGTTATACAGATCTGTAATCTACGAACCAAAATTAAGTTTACGTGTCTCGGCGTTTTTCTGTGTGGTATTTTAGCGTTCCTACAGTGTAATCAGAGACAAAAAAAAGGCTAGAACAAGAATAAGTTAGCAGGGTATTTTTGAATGGCCAAACCCCCATTTTTCGCTGACGTACAAACACATAGGCCACTGTCGCACACACATGCGACGACAGGCAGTCAACGTCTGCCACATTGCCTTGGATATAGTAAATGAAAAATCTTCCTTATGACCATTTGACCAACGATGTGCTGCCAAAATGACAAATATATGTTTGCGTTATTCAACAACAAAAAAAGAAATATAGTTATGGACTTTCATTTTAGAAACGACTAAACAAGTTTAGAAGTTTTTGCGATCAGTGCAGCAAGTTGCTTGTGGGCGTTGAATTGAGTGATGCTTTTTAAAATTTTTTTTATTGCTGAATCTTTACTGGACTTTATTTTCACTTAAGAGACGAAACTTTTTATCAAGGCAATATAAATGAGTATTTTTCATTAAAAAAATTCTAACAGGAGATAAGTCATTTTTTCACACATATGCACATATTTATGTACATATGTACAGCTATCTAAATAAATAATTAAATGTATGTACACATTTTTGTATTAGCGTGCTTTTATTTTTAGAAATGATATGTCGTATTTGCGCTAAGGCAACTAAACTCGCGCATCGTTCGTGTTTTGTTGTGATTTGTATTTCATTTTATTTGTGGCGCTATTGCTGCTTTTGGCCGCCAATAAAGCTGCATCAAATTGTGTCTGCACGAGTTTTTGGCCACGCGGCAACAACAACAAGCAATACACGCAGCCAGCTAGCTAGCTGCTCTACGCGCTGGACGTTTGACTCGAATGAAATTTTGCGATTTATTGAGATTGCTGCGTTATTGTAAATGTATGTGTATACATATGTATGTATGTACATCTATGCACTCTTGTGGGTGTTAATGCGTTTTAATCACGAAGCAAATTTCAATTTACAACAAATATTTATATGTACATAAATCTGTTTATACGCGTATAAAGTTGTAAGAAATTTTAGTTTTCAACAAAATTACGAGTAGTTCTACACTTCTAGCACTTAAGCACACAAAATTGTCCGCTTCCAACGAATTTGAAATTAATTTAATTTAATTAATTCTTCAGTGTTCGTTAAATATTAAAAAAAAAAATACTACATACATATAAATAGCATAAGCATTTCAGTCAAAAGAATGCAGACAACAATGTTGTGCGGCAAATGTGTTGCTTTGACTTTTTTTATTTAATGAAATGAGTAAGCAAAAACAAGCAAATAAAATACACAATTCAATTTTGTTAGCGACAACTTTTGCTATGCCTTAATACATTTAAATCTGTCTGGGTAAAATTTCTTATTGCAAGCGAAAAAGACACGAAAATATAGCAACTTGAAATGAAGGTGCAAAACATGTGAGGAAGTCTGAAACTTTATTAATAATATTTTGCGAATCATGTGTTCTACTTTTTTTTCGTAAAAAATAATACGTTTTTAATCAAAACAGCCTTTATCATATTTGAATAATTTCCTTGTCATTATATGCGCTGTAAAGTTTTGTTTTTAATAGTGAAAAGTTGTATGCATACTATGCTCGGGGTCACACTGGGCGTATGAGTAACATTTTCAGCCTCTCTGACCATACAGCTTTACACCCAGCTATAGTAAACTAGTTATAATTACTAATAGCTACATGTAAATTCGAAATAGTTGCGAAAATATGCAACTAAAATGGATAAATATGCGAAGGCAGTGTCAAACTTATAACACCCAATTTACATGGATCAAGTACTTGAAAGCAATTTTTGCTCATTCTCTTTTGTGTTTTCTATTTGCATTTATACGCTACAATTCTGTTGAATTCAAGTTTTTGGTTCTTTAAATGGGAAAGAAAGTTGAAACGACTTGAGGGTACATTCGCATGTGTACTCGTCCCTTTTCTTCTCACCCCCTCTCTTCGACATGCGAGCAGAATTGAATTCAATACTTGATCTGTGTAAAAGCAGTCTAAGTATCATCTAGGGCATACGGGGCGTATGAGCAACTTATGTACATACATACATATGAATATCTATACTGGCTAAGTCTTGGAGTTCCGTATATACGAATAGAGTATAAATAACCGATTAATCGAACCTAAAAATTAACAATTGTTCGTGTATTACACTGTGCAACAATTTTTGGGTCATGGAATCTAACGCGGAAGCGACCAACACACATCGATAGTACTTGACTAGGAAAACAAAACTCTAAAAGCGTTTTGAAATGTCAGATCGCTTTCAAAAGTTATAGCGCGTCAAAGTTTAGCTTTTTCAGTGTATTTTTCTGCACCAATTTTTTTTCCATGGGAACTCCTCAGAATATTGTAATGGCATAAAGGCATTGAGATAGATATGGATATATATACATATATAGATGTGTTCAGAAAAGCGAGAAGAATTGATTTAGTCATGTTTGACTGTCCGTATGACCACCTGCCTGTTCTTTTGTCCGTCCGTCTGTCTGTACACATACAACTCGGTACACAGGTTGTTACTACGACAAGTGCTGTTAGTATTGAAAATGGGCGAAATTGGTCAATAACCACGCCTACTTCTCATATAACGACACTTTTGGAAAACCCTAAAAGACTCATATGTCGGCAATTAATAAAGCGAAGTTATTCAAATTTATTAAGTAGGTTGACTTTAGGGCTTGACAGCAGTTTCTACATAAGGCTTGCAATGTGAGCGTGACGACCACGCCTAATTTAAATCAAATGTTTATATGTCAAAAACTGCAACATCAAATTTATCCAAATTCAATCACATTTCTCGTGAGTTTATCTCCACATTTTGTAAAAGTGAAGACACCGCGTCTACTTTCCATATAGAAACTTTAAATATCACACTGACTTATGTACTTGTAAAACTTCAGCCTACAGGTACCAACTGAATCAGACGACCAAGGCGAGCGGTATCATCAGCTTGCTATTCCTTTCGAGATGAGGTAAACTTTTACTAAACAATAGTAGCGGAAATTTGTTGATGGAGTATGAAGACGTACGAAGAACGAGATGAAGACACGGAAGAGGAAGACAATGAATATCAATAAATTTTGTAATGAAAATTTATTTTATTTTAAATGGAAGAACCAAATTTTTGAACATCAATATCTTTTGAAAGCGAGCTAACTTTGCAAACCCCTTTCACGCTTTTGCTATTCTAGAACAGTACAATCGACCTGTGTTGGTTGTTTTTCCGTTAGAAAAATGCGTTGCACAGTGTTAATGAATTGTTCTATTTATTAACCGCCTACAAAAAAATGAGATTATCAATTGAATCGGTGAGTTCGATAACCGTACAAGTCCAAAATTTGCAATTTAAGGTAAGATAAGTGTAGCTATTTTGTTTAAAATTTGCCTCTTCATCAACTGAGCTTAAAAACCGTACTAGATACCAAGGCATGAAACCGATTCAAAATAACGTTCCGGTTTCGGTTTCGGTTTTGGATAAAAAAAAAACAAGTCTGACCAAAAAAAAAAAATTATTTATTAAATAAATATGTACCTTCCAAGGTTTGTTTTTGGCGAAATTAAATTAAATTATGACAAATTTTAATTCATATAAATAAACCACCTCTGAATCAATTACACAAACTTATAACCATATTCAACCACATTTGCTTAGATCTAATTGCAGAAATTTGTTTATTATATTATTATTTTTTATATAATGAGAGTTGTGGCTGATACATAGGTATTTGATATACATACATAAAAGTAAGTGTGAAATTTTGTTGATACTATCTATATATATATGTATATATAAATAAAATGTTTTCCGTATGACGGCGATGCCTTACCAAACGGCTGAACCGATTTTAATTCTGTAAAAAGTACTTTTTTGGAACTTCTGTGTGAAAGGTTTCTCGATTTAAAAAAAAATTTTGTTGTTGTTGCCGAAAAATGAAGAATGCTGAGACCTTACGATTTCACAATTTGCATAGAGTTTTCCGTATATTGAATGTCACAAAACTACTAAACGTCTGGACCGATTTGGTTCAAATTTCAGCCTCTTGAAGGGAAATATTCTGACAAAAAATGTAAACGCTAGATGGCGCTGGGGTCGAAATATTCCTAAAAACTGTATTTATTTGCAGATTTGGCTCATACTTAGAAAACAATTTAGCCAATTGAGAAGAAATATTTGGACTAAAAACTTACACGATAGGTGGCCTTGTGGCCGAGATATCCCCAAAAATTATTTTACGCTAAGAGAAGGATAAATATATTTGTGGAAGTGTGTATGTATGTATGTATGTGCCAGGTTGCAGCCTAAACGAACGTACAGAATCGAACGAAATTTGGACAGAGTATTGCCATGACATCTGGTCCTATAATAGGGAGAAAAAAAATAAGAATTCGACAAGGGGGCATGGCACATCCCATAGGCGTGAAATTTTTCATCAGCTATAACTTGGAAATCATAATTCACATGAACTTTGAATTTGGGATGCAGACATATCTACGGTAGGTGCTTATAAAAAAGGTATATATGTAGGAGTTTGTAAAAGGAGGCGTGGCCCGCCACATCCCGGAAGAGTGGACTTTTTATCAGCTATAAATTCGAAAGCATAAGTCACATGTACTTTAATTTGGTATGCAGGCTTAGCTATGGTAGGTGCTTATGGTAGGCTGTTAATTAATGAGTTTATAAAAGGGGGCGTGGCGCATCCCATAGGCGTGGAATTTTTCATCAGCTATAACTTCGGAACCATAAGCCCCACGAGCTTGAAATTTGGTATGCAGGTATAGATAAGGTAGGCGCTTATAAAAAGATATATATAAGTGAGTTTTTAAAAGGAGGCGTCGCACATCCCATAGGCGTGGAAGTTTTTATCAGCTATAACTTTAAAATCATAAGTCACATGAAATTGAAATTTGGTAAGCAGACATATCTTTGGTAGGTATTTATAGTAAGATATATATTAATGGGTTTACAAAAGAGGCGTGTCACATCCACTAGGCGTGGAATTTTTAAATTGCGAACCATAAGTCACATGAACCTGAAATTTGGTATGCAGACATATGTATGGGAGGTGTTTAGAATAAAGTATATATAAAAATGTTTGTAAAAGGGGGATAAATATGTATTCAACTAACAGACCACTCGGATATTTAAAACCGTGTTTTTTGTTTAACCTTACAGTCTTTAGACCATCTTGAAATGGAAAGATTAAATTATTTTAAACTTTTTCTGAAATAAGCATTCTACAGGAAAAATGCAGCTATACTAAGGACCGGTTACTCAATGTTTGGTTGACACTAATCTCCGGTTAAGCACAGCTATCGACGTTACCGACTCCCTGTTGTATGCATGGAGTCGAAGAGGTCGACAACGATGTTTAACCGCAGATTAGTGTTAATCAGACATTGAGTAACCCGCCCTAAAACAGCTAAGCGAATAGGAAGCTAAACGGAATGTATCATAGTGGGCTAATTTTAATTTAAAAATTCTATCGTTACCTTAATCCAGCTAATACTAATAATGGAAAAAGATTTTTAGTACAGAAAGTGGTGATCAATATATATTATAATTTAGAAAGAAAAGAAAATAGTTTCTCTTCTCTAATTTATGCTGATCTGAATATTTGTATTACTGTTTTATATTTTGTTTTAATTACCCCAAACGAAGTAGGGTGCTCTGCTAGTATATAATAATAATCGTTTGTTTAAAAAGAGTCACATCTTACTCGCAAAAGCTAACAAATTTATTTAAATATTTGTAGCCCATACAATTGATTAGTTCTTATCAATGAAATCGTATCCACTACATTATACAGCAAAAGTACGATGGTGCTGGTATGTGAAGATCGCATTGGCATCATCGGCCTTAGTACCCGGTTCAACATCCGACGACAGCAGGTTCCGCGTACCGGAACGCCTCGGGTTTTCCCCGACCAAGGGCTGCTGTTTCGGCGATCTAACCCTGTTTAGACCGGTGAACATTTTTAACCGTCGTTCGTCCTGGGGCAACAACTTGTAGTAGGGTTGTTCCCCATCCTTTTTCTCCGGGCTGGCGTCAATGCAAACCCCGGACCAGAATCTATTTTTGCTACGGAATGGAAGAAGAAGTGGACCACGTCTTTTGTGGCTGTATGTAACTCAAGGCACACTGCCTCCACGGCAACCTACAACTTTCGCAATGCGCCGGTGCCTCCAAACACTCAAACAGCCTGAATGGTTCTTCTGAGCTCAACATAACTCCAAGCAGCGCATGTGAAGCAGTGGTGTAATTATACTCGGCATAGAGCGCATAATCTCCCAGAATCAGCTGTTCAGTGTAATCTGTTAGTCTGTTCCAGTACTCCACGATTTAGTTACGAATACATAACTGAAGAATGCGTATGCATAGCCTAAATGAAGTCGACACTATTGTTAGTTGCTGCTTTTGTCAAATGAAATGGCGGCAACTAACTTTATAATCGACTTTGTTTCGACTATAAATATGTCCCAATGCTAGGGTATGTACAAGAACGGCTTCTCAATAATTCTTGTAAATCTGATGGGTACTGGAACAGATTAATGAGAGCAATGAGAGTGGCATCTCTCATTGAAAAGGTCACATAGCGAAAAATAAAAATTCTCCCGACTTCGCTGCCATGCCCTGTCATGCGCTGCGTCGGATAATCGCATAAAGCTCATTAAAAAGGTTCGATATTTGGCAGTACTCATGTTATGCGCTGCAGTGCTTAACTCTGAAGTCATACCAAGCAAGTCATACAAGTCTACCACATCAGCAAAATTTACCAAATACCGAAAAGCTTCTTGCTGGAACCATCTGCCATTCAAATGCTGCAGATGCAATAATAATCTTCTTTTAAACTGCCAATTCTGCGGACATCCAACAAGTCCAAGTAAAAAAATATATATATATTTTGAAACCGGCAGTTAAAGAGTCAAGCGTTGTTGTTGTTGTTGTTGTTGTAACAACCTGCCACAGGTGGAATACCTTAACGAAAGATATTCAGCTCATAGCCGCAGTGTCCGTATATACATACATGTGCCTATCGCCTTCGCTATCTTACAGTTAATACTCACCACAAGTTTGGCTTCCGGTGGCGCCTTTATGACAATTATTATCTGATCTTTAAACAGATCGACACTTTTCAAATCGGTATGCGTCACATAGGCCAATTGATTGTTATTCGATATTTCGGTACTGAGCTCCTCACGTATCTGATCTATTAACATATTCAATTGATTCTCCTTTTGTTCGAGTCTTTCATTCTCTAGCTGCATGTCACGCGTACGCTCTGAGCTCACCAGCGAGTTGCCGCATTTCCATTGAATATTGTTCTTCGACTTCTTCTCCAATATGCCAATACCCTCCAGCACATTCGTAATATCGTAGATGCGTCGCTTTTGCACCAGCAATTTGGCTGACGCATCGTTGAGGTCTACGACACCGTCCGGTGAGCCTTGCAGCAAATCGACGAATTTTTTCGTCAATATGCCCAGTGAGGTGTCGGCACGATTACCTTCGGGTGTGCGTTTCGAGGCGGGTAATGAAGAGGCGGATGAGGTTGTGCCCGTTTTGTAAGCAAACGTCGATGAAGTCGACGAGGCAGACGATGGCGGGCGTTGTGGTTGCGGTGAAGGTGTGGCGAAATGCAAAGTCGACGCCACCGCCGCTGTTGCCATCACATTTTGATGTTGCGAGCTAGCTAAGCGGTTGTTGTTGTTGTTGCCGCTGCTGCTGCTGCTGCTTGTGCGCACCAACACCGGTTGCTTGGTGGATTTGTGTTGGAATTGCTGTGAGCGCGGTGGCTGTTGTTGCACCACCACCACATTGCTGGGCGCAAAATCACCGGCGGACGCTGACTGATGTTTGGCTTGCTTCTTGGGATGACTACTTTGTTCGGCAACAGATGTGGGGTTGCGTCGCTTCACTTGCTGCATGAACGACATGGAATGAGGTGAAAAGAAAAGAAATACATTAATTAGCACAAGTTATACATATAGTTGTGCAAGTAGGTTGCTCACCTTATAGTACTCCGTTATGTGTGGTGTGGAATCGGCGCTATTTCGGCTCGCCAGCGTGGACGTGTATCTGCCGGTGAAGTGAGATGTCACCGCCGCTGTAGCTGGCGTCGACGTCGTTGCGGACGACGCTGACGTCGATGAGGTTGACGATGCCTGCTTCAGCGTTACACCATAGCCATGATCCAACAGATGCGTCGCAAGTGGCACTGTTGTAGCGCTGCTGATGACTTGCGTCTTTCCACTGCCCTGCATCAGCATCGAAACAGGTGATGACGAGCCAGACGATGATGATGACACAAATGCCGAATTTGAATTGCGCTTCGTACTGCTGGTGCCGCTGGTGCTAACCATGTCGTAGGAGAGTTGCCGCACCGCTGACTTGACAACCATTTGTGGCGTACCATTATTGCTGTTGGTATTGTTGGTATTGTAAGCGCTGCCTGTTGCTGACGTTGTTGCTGCTGTAGCTATGAAATATTTGGGCATGTTTGTGCAGTTTGTCAGTGGGTTTGGACGTTTGAGCGCGGCGTCTTACTGCCTTTCAGCGCAGCGCGACTGGAAGACAGAGGCAACAACAACTACGTGCGGTTTTGTGTGTATATGTGTGTTTCTCTTTCTAGGCTCCAAATTGCGGCACCAGCTTATGCGGTTTCTTCTGCTGAGCTTGTTGGCTTGCTGATTTGTGGACTTGCAGCTTGCCGCCAAAAAAGCTATACATTAATTTTAAACTAGATTTTTTCTTTTAACTTATTTCGTTTTTTTTTTTTTTAATGTATTATGTACGTTGTTTGCTGCTTTCGTTTTGCTTTGTTTAGTTTTAGAAACTCTTTACTTAAAAAAATATATGTATGTAGACTATTTTGTTTTACTGTATTTTAAATGTGATATTCACTTCTTATTTCCAAATTTATGTGCACTGCTTCTGCTTTGCTTCTTTATACATATTACTTTTATTTTGGCTTTGCTGGCTTAATTAAGTTTTCTTTTTTCTCCTTTTTCTAGTTTCTACTATCGGCTTTCGGATTTCTACTTTTTGTATTCAGTGCTCAAAATCTCCTTTTTTTACGTGTTCTTTTGTTGCTCTGTGTGCATTGCTCTGGCACTTTCTTTGTTGCTTAGTCTTACTATTTCCGCTTACTTCAATCACCTTCGCTCGCTATGTCATTCGTTCGTGGCGAGACAGAGAGCTTTGAATTTGTTTAATTACTAATTAAAAAACTTTTTGCTTCTTCATTGATTTAGTACTTTTTAGTTCGAGTGCGTTCTTATGTACTCTTCTTCTTCCTTTCCGTTGAAATATGTACGTAGTTTTTTCTTTGTGATTGTGGTTGTTGTTGTTGTTGCGGCTGATAACTTTTTATTGTACATAAAATTTTCTTATTTACTAAATTAGCACCTAAAGATTCATTACATCTGAAATGGAAAAAAAGAAAAAGAGAAGATTTAGGCGTGAAAGTTTAAATGAAAAAGTAAATGTAGACAAGGGTATATTTTTTATTAGGTGTCAGTGTTGCCAACCGGGAGAGAATTCCTCGATTTTGAAGGAATTTGAATTTCTCGGTGGAATCGGAGAATGACTTTAAATTTTGAGGAATTCAATATACAAACGATTTTGATTTGAACATTCCTATTGTGGATAAAATTGCATTTATAAATTACAAATTGTGGTAACAATCTCTCATTTTGTATCGCGGGTTCGAAACATTACGTAATTGCCTCGTGCAACCATGTCGATATTAAAGAAATTGCAACTTTGTATAGCGACTTTTTTCACTTTTTTCACGTTTTCGTTTGACACTCTCTTTTCTCGTTTCGTTTTCGCCACCAAGCCATCGTACTAGCTTTTTATATTATAAACAAGAAATGTTGAAAAGACTGTCCTTATTACATACTTTTTTTCAATAAAAAATGAAGCGCCTTCAATATGTAGCAAAATACATTTTGGGGGAATTTCATTGAGAATAGGGGAATTTTTTAAGGAATTTCGGGGAATTAGCCCCAGGGGAGTTGGCATCCCTGTTAGGTGTACACAAAAAAGGGTGGCAGCTATGTTCGTTCACAAAAGAAATGTTACTAAAAGGTAGCATACAAAAGTTGTTGCATATTTCACGGGGAAATATTAGTTTTTTATCTTCTGTTGACCTTTACGCTTTTTGTATAAAGATTTTGTCTGAGTATACACTGGTGAAATTTTGCGGCGGATAATTTTCTAAAACATTCCAACCCCCTTAGCGACCTCCCAAATTCCATTTTATTCAGACTTTGCAAAACAGGGGTCAAAACGACCCTTGCGGTAGAGCGAGAGAGAAGAGAGGTTAAAATGCTCTACAAAACTATTCCTCGTGAAATAGTGAAACTTCTTAAGATTAATTTCTCGTATATTTTTCAGGAATATTTAATTAACATGGCAAGTGTCGCCGCTAAAGGAAAGAAAATAGGTTTTTTTTCAATGAAACATCTTTTGAATCTTGAGAAATGACCAGTCCCATTTGTCGTAGAAAAATTATTGATTCGTAATTCGGAAAATTTGCAGTCAGAACTGTGGTCAAGTTTTTACAAGGTTTAACCTGGACCAATGCATTTCAAATCGGCCAATGGATGAATTTTCGTCAGAATTTTCCTTTTATCATATCTGCCAAAGGAAAGAAATTAAATTTTTTTTCGAAAGTTATGCAAATTTAGAAATTTCACAACTTCCGGGATTTTACAAGTTTATTTTAGAATATCTCAAAAAATTATTATAGTCATAAAAACGGTTCTGGTCTCGTTCTAAAAGTGGTGTAAAGAAAAAACATACAAAAATAATAAAAAATTTGAAAATTACAGAATTTCGAAATAAAAAAAAAAAAATTTATATGTAGAAATTAGTAAAAAAATTTGGAAATTAAATTAAAAAATATTTATATACACTACCTCCAACTGATTTTAAAAGACTCAACTTTTCAACGTGTTCATTTAGGATATGAATTTTTGAGCTTTGAAGCAATTATTATTTTTTTTTGCAAACCCCAAATGAAATTACGTTGAACAGTTTTTATTTAATATAGAATTAATTTTCATTTAGAGTTTGTAAAATTTCGTTATATGATAAAGAAAAGTTCTGACCAAAATTCGTCCACATAAAAAATGGTCGATTTGCCACGGCAAGACTCACATGTAAAAATTTGGCCTTCATTATTTTAACTTTATACTTCTTTTTAAATTTTTTCCTTAGGAAATTTTCGGGAATTGGTATTAATACTTTTCAAGATCCTACGGGTTTTTTGCGATTTTTCAGAAATTTTCTGGTTCAACGCTACATTTGAACTTCAAATTTGCTATTAGTTTACTACATTTTTTTTTTTTACTTTTTACCATAAAATGGATTTCCCGCTACGGTCTGAAAATCTGTGTAGTCCCCACCCTCTATTGGTCGACGATGGGACAGTTTAACTTTCGACAAACATTTTGCTCAATTAAATAGCCTTAACTTAAAGTATTAACCTAAAAAATGAAATTAACGTCAGTTGGCACAGAAAAGAAACGACTGGCGTGCCTTATTTGCGGTTATAGCGCCAAACAAGAAGAAGAAGAACACCAAATGAGCTACTTCATTTCAACCGAGATTTCTTCTAATCTTACAATAAAGTTCGTCTAAAAAGCGAATTCGCTGCAATCGTCTAACTGGTTCTCTACAAATATGTTTGTATGTATGTACACTAGGCGACATATGAAAGTGTACACCTTGTTCTAATATAATATTCACAATTATTTTTATGAAATTTTTTTTGCATTAATTATTTATGAAAATATAGTTCACTCTTCTATTACATAAACCGTATAAATCAAAGTTTCACATTTTATATAAAGTTCATAAAAATTAAAAAAATTTTCAACTTTTTATTCAGAATTTCTAGAAAATTTTCAAGTATGCAGTTTTGCAGCACATCAAGTTTCAACCTGTTAAAATATTGCGTTGATTTTTGAGATATTTTTTGAGACAGTTTTTGCGTTTTTTTTTTTATACAACAAGTGCAATTTACAAAAGCTGGCGTTGAATTCTTGAAATCTTGTTGCTAACGGTCTACCGTATATGATTTCATAAGAAATTTATGCTCATATGATAAAAAGTGCAAAAATCCGTAACCAAAAAAAACTTTTCAAAAATCAACGGGATTTTTTAGCCGTTTGAAACTTGCACTTCCCTAGACTAAAATTGAATACTCGAAAATTTTCTACAAATTCTGTATAAAAAATTGAAAATTTTGATAAGATTTTTTTGAATTTTCGTGAACTTTATATAAAGTATGAATTTTTGATTTGTATGGTTTATATAATAGAATTAACTATATTTTAATAAATAATTGATGCAAACAATTTTTCATGAGAAAATAAGGGTAAATATTATATTAGAACAAGATGTACACTTACATTTGTCGCCTAGTGTATATAACAAATGTTGCTTGCTTCTCGTTTAGCAAGTCACATAAATTTTAATGTTTGTTTTCTTTTTTTTTTCAAGCTTACAATTTATGCTTGCTCCATTGTTGTAGATATGAAAAGGGCATAGCCTACACTAAAATTCATACTTTCCTTCCTGCTAATTAACATGCGAACGATACTTAGCAACATTTGAGTGTCTTCCTCCACCTTCGACTTCGCCATTGGCTTGCTGACTCGCCAATATGTACATATACGGACTTACATATGTATACATATATGTTTATGCCACTCATATATTACTCATTCCCCAACGTCTTACAACCAACTACATACAATAGTTAACTGCCTGTCTGAGTTGGCTGACCTCTTATTCACGTTAAAGTGGAGTAGTACTACATATTTTAAAGCCGATGCGGGACTTCTAGTCGCTGACTTCACAACTACATACATACATACCTAGTTATGTTCTTATTGTTTTCTTTTCCTCCCCTGCCACTTGTTTCTCCTTGCTAATATGTACATATGTACGTCGTTATGTATGAGCGGTGCACAGAGCTTAAGTGGGAATTCTCATTGTTAGATTGCCGTTGCTGCGTCTGTCTGCTGCTGGTCAAAGTGAGTCCACATTCACACTATTCAATTATTTCTATTTATTTTTATTAAGCTTTTTTCGTTAGCATATGTATGTGTTTTTTTTTGCGCTTTCACACTCATAAATATTGGATTGTTGCAAATTTCGCCATGCAAATGAAACGGCAAAATAAAATGACTTCAAAAGGAACTTAAAATAAATATGTATATGTATAAGCAATAAAATAATAGCAGCGGGGGAAAACAGTTCATGAGCTCAAACTAAGAAAAAAAAAAAAAAAAACAATAAATAACTAAAAAAACAAAAAAACGAGCCATGAAAACGAGTATTTCAACGGCAATCGTAAAATAAAAAGAATGCTTGTTCCCATGTTAATTGCTTTATGGCATTTAAATAATAATCGCGTTAAAATGAACTGTAGTTTTCTTTTTTGTATATTTCTTTAGATTTTGTGTTTGTTGTACATTACTTAGCTTAAGATTACATACATACATATACATATATATACACAAATGTACTTATATTGGTTACGATAACAGCTTGATGTCTTGTTTATGTACGTATGTATGTACTACTGCTACATTAACGCGAATATCGTTGTCTATACTCTATTAGTATGCAGAGTGTATTTCTATAAATATATAATTAATTTTTTTTTTTATTATGTCGAGGCAATTTAAATAGTTTTGCAATTTATTTGTTAAGACCCCTTTCGCAGATATTTGTAGGTCAACGTTCATTATTTTTCAGTTAAATAAATACAAAAAGCCGTTGATTACTTAATAAATCGCCACATGTTATGTCTTTAGTTTCGGTTGCGAAAAAATTCACCTGCGATTACGAAATCGTAATGCTCATTAGACATTTAACAGTTAACAGCTGTGAGCATCAGTGTGCCGCGGCGACATCATGAAAAAATGTGTCGTAAAAAAGCAATAAATGGATCAATTGTATCACTAATTTTTTTTAAGTATCAAAGTATCAAGTTAGAAAAAACCTTAAAAAAAAAAATGCTATTTGGTTTCACATCTTTGCTTTTTATTATTGTCAATAACCAAAAAATCATGTAATGCACATTTATACACATACATATGTATGTATGTACAGTGAACAAAAATATCTTAGATATACTGGTAGAAACTTGAATACAAATATACATATGTATATATGTACTTAAAACTATTAACTGTCGATCATTTGTGTTGATTATCAAATTATGTGTTACATTCCACGTTAAACTCGTTGGAAATTATGTCAAAAAGATGAAACTACCTTCAGTGGCGTTTTATTTTGACTATGAATACGCCCCGGTATATTCTCAACAGTTTGCCTATGTATGAGGCAAGCAAAGTAAATTAAAAATGAATGCAGTCAACTCATTATACATAGTTCGTTTAGAGTATTTTTCATTAAGCTTATTTGACCCCAAAACGTTTAATATTTTTGATCAAATTTTAAAAGCTGTCACTGCATAAGTACATATCGTACACGATCTTCAAAAGTGACACAACTCAAAATTTGATATTTTTGAAATTATGCACTAAAATTTTTTGTTATAATTTGTTGAAAAAAACCTAAGACAAAGTCTTTCTTGCCCTTGTGCTAAGAAATAGTTTATCGCATTTTCTGACGAAAGTGATATTTTGAGTTGTGTCTCTTTTTAATACGGTGTGCGATATGTATATAATTTTTTTTCTTTCTAATTTATCAAAATTGGTAGCATCTCGCAAAATGAACGAAAAAATAAAGTATCTTCCTAAATTTGCACAAACACTGGTGGGCATATTATGTACATTAGAGTGCATTACTCTCCATACAAAAAAAAAATAAAAAATCGGTAATGTTTTCCCATCGGTATTATAAAATTTATTATATTTTAAGACTTGTGCCAAAATAATTCGAAAATATATTAAGATTTACGTAAGCTGGGCCGAGTTGAAAATACCTCCAAATATAGAGTTCAAATGGGCGTGACGTGACCACTCTGCCTTTCTCAAAATTTTTCGAAACTGGTTACCAGTGAAAAAAAACGTTTAATTTTTTAAATCACTGCGCCGCATAAAAAGTTCTAATTTCGAAATATGTTGAAATATATGAAACTATATACATATGTTACTATTTTATAAGAAAACCATACTAGTCCCAAATAGATTGTAAAACCAAATTTAATAACAAAAAAAAACTAGTGTTTATTTTCAAAAATCGGATGAAAGTTTACTGAATTATTAAAACTTTTATGAAAACAAAATTTTTGCAAAAATATTATTTTTAACTATACTACTCAAAAATGTTTTCTTTCCCGTTTTTTTCTAACTCAAAATCATCAGTTTCTCGTTGAACTGACCAGCATTTTTCTGATCATAAACGATCGGAATGAAAAAAGAAATCGGATTGTAGCTATTTCTTGGTGAAAGTGTTCGCCTTGTTCATCACTGAACTGGCCCAAATTATGTGGGAAGAAGTCCAAATGCAAATGAAGCAAATGAATTTTTATGGACATGCTAAATCGCATTAATTAACAACCGTGACATAGTCGTCGCTCTTGTGGTTTGTTGTTTCAACGATGGATTTCTGGCATAACCGATGATGAGGGAATCGAACACTGTGCCCATACCAGCACCTGTTTGTATTGGAAGTTTTCGCAAAAGAAATAAAACAATGTACGCCCCAATATAAATAAATGGGCAACTAAAAGCGAAAGAAAGTTGATGAAAAGCAGAATTTCTATAGTTTTATTTATTGACAATCAGTCACAGATTAGTCTGAATTGAGTTCTACATAGAATGCAGCAAGCACATCGCACTAAAATTGCTGGTCACAAAGGATTTCAATGAATACTAGACTAGCCCGAAAGCTTGTCTAGCATTCAGAATTTCTTGTCCCTTTGCCTCTTAATTATACAAGTTTCCTGCTAGAAAATAAATCGGTTTAAGTTCACACGCACCACAGCATGTTTGATTTGAACTTTGACCAACTCTCAGACCTTCCCGAGGCGATATTAGAGTAATCTACATTCTATCAAGACACAAGCAGCATTTCCAGAAAGAAATGTGAAAGGCAATGATAGAAAATACTCGTATGTGAGCCCCAGATGCTAGATTGCAACTGACTGATAAAAATAGAAATATTCGACAGAATTTACTGCATTTTTCCACTACAAACTTTCTTTTGCTTTTGATGTTAAGAAATATTTTTATAATCTTCCAATACTAACCGGAGTCGGCGACACCGACTGTTACAGCACCAGCACCAATGAATTTAGCAACTGAATCAATGTCACGAATTAGTGGAGAGGTCTGGCTTATATGGTAAATGTTATTCGATTCCAGTGAAATTCGGTTTGTTATTTGGACTAAATAAGCCAGAAAGACAGATTGCATACCGTAAAAGAGTCACAACTCAAAATAATACGTCGGTCAGAAAATGCGAAAAAACTATTTCTCAGCACATGATAATCATATGGGCAACGGCGACTTTACCTTAGGTTTCTTTTTAACAAATTATAACAAAAATTTGCTTCAGCTTTTGCTGAAAGGTAAATAAAAGCTCTGCGTACCTTTTTAGCGCATATTCTCAAAAATGCCAAATTTTGAGTTGTGACTCTTTTGAGTTTTAATGTGGCAAGGACTAAAGTTTTCTACACATATGCATTTGTTCTTCAGTGATAGTAGCAGCGATGCAATAATTGAATCAATCCGACAAAATTATAAAATTGGAAAAATTTTGCGAATTTTTTTTTTTGGGTAAGAACAGATGAGAAAAAGTAATGCCTCATGGCATCCTTTCCGGTTAACGTAAAAAAATAAAAACGAAAAAGATTTGGTATTTTGTTGGCTTTGATTTTAGTTAAAAAATATTTATATTTATAGGGATTGAAGAAAACATTATTAATCCTTAGGGTAATAATCGAGGAAAGAGTAGTTGACACTTTAACAGCAAAAAAAAATTTGCATTTAAATCGTTTGCATAAATTTTCCGAATTCAAACCGAGATCCATTGCTCCTCTTCAGGATATACATACATATATTATATATTTCAGTAGGGATAAAATCTGAATCATTATACTCATCGTTCATGAAAAAAACACTGTTATGTTTATCTTTATTACATTCAATAGTGTTATTAAGCTTTGTTACAAGATTTTTGACTTTTAGAAAAAATAGTCTAAGCGGTAGAAGTTATAGCTGCTATTCAGAGAACACCACATCTCCTCATCAGACTTCACAAAGTTCACAAAAATTAATTAAACTGAAAAAAAATCCATCAAAACTTGCAAACTTTTTATTCAGATTTTTTAGAAAATTTTCGACAGCTAAAGAATTCATCAAATTAAAATCAAAGCAATTTTCCAAAGTCTTGAAACTTCCACTTACTGCCGGTTTCACGAAAGAAATTTCAAGTAAAAAATTATTTTTTTTTTGTGACAGTTTCCATATGGAATTCACGAAAAAAAGTAATAATTTTTCACTTTTCAAACGGCTCTCATGAAACTGGCTATAAAAGTGCACACCTAAATTGTTTTCAAAAATTCCGAATAAAATGTTTGAAATTTTTAGGGATTTTAGCGCAAAATTGGCGGAATTGATTCGCTTAACTTTTATAAAAAAAAAATATTTAACATTAGCCAAAACTTGTAAAATAAAAAGTTTCGATTAATTCTTCCACCGGTGCATGTGCCACTATTCAACTATTTTTTTTTATCATACAAATTTTATTAAACCTTATTGAAAGTTTCACAAAGCAAGTAAATTTAACTATTAGGCAAGAATTTCATTACAACAACAAGCACACCACTTCAACATAGAGGAGTACAACATAAAAAGCACTTACCCGCGGGCGACACATACGTTCTAATTTGACAAATATTTGTTCGTAAGTGTAAATCTTTTTGCACAACTTAAAACTTACCCAATTTTATTTAGTTACTTATTTATTTTTTTTTATTTTTAATTTATTTGTTTAAATTCACTTCTTAATTTATGCAGCTGCCGCCCTACTATGTGTACTACGGCCAATGAAACCTTCCGACATAAACGTTCGAGTAGTTATGTACATATATACGTACATACGTATGTACACGTATGCGTATTTGCCATTTCGATTTGGCTTTGAAAATAACGTTACTTTCGATAAAGCGCTAGTTGATCGTTTTTTTTTGCGCTTTTTTCCTTAGCAGACCGTTCCATATACGAATGTATGTACGAATGTTCCCCCCTAAAAACTACAATACTATTAGCATATTTTTGTACAATTAGAGTTTATTGACATTTCAGCAAACAAATAAGAGTAGGAAGAAAAAATGCGGTAGTCGTAGGAATTGGGGGCAAAAAGGAAAAACAAGAATAACCAATAGTCAGCACTATGTGTTTTTGCCTTAGCTTAAAAAATGTTGGAATTGAAGAGGCAGAACAATTCTGAATTGAACAAAACAAAAACAAAGACGAATGCAATAGCGCCACTAACGAAAAGAAAAAATTTAAATAAAAAAATAGATATTGAATGGTGTGTGCGACAGGAAGAGCGTAAAAAAATACCAAAAATCAGAGTATGTAGAACAAACACCATGTGTATACGCATTAGGGTGGCCCGAAAAAAAGGTTAAAAAATTAAGCTCTTACCCCTGCGAGTTTTTTTTTTTTTGTTAAATGAGTTTCTTATGTTAAAATTTTTTAATACTACCGATTTTTTATGGGGTACCACACAGCATTTTTTGGGGTTTTCGGGAGACCTATAAAAAAGTAGTTGATATTAAGAAATGGTTAATTAAAAAATTTCTCTCAAAGAGAGACAGGTTTTTCCCATCAAAAAATATTAATTTTCAAGAAGTCTATACCATTTCTACCTAAAATGTTTTTTCCTCAAATAAAATACTGGGTTTTGAAGCAGTTCTAAATTTTATTTTTTATTCTGACAAAAACCTACAAACCCTAATATACATATGTATGTACATTATGTATGTATTATTTTGGTATGTCTAGGTAAGTGGCCAAGCAAATGTGAGGAATGTTAAATGGCTGCTTTAGTTTCATCTTAGGCAAAGTTTCAACACGCTCTTTAATTCACTTTTATTGAAAGGAAGTGTTTGAATTTCGAATTCACAAATCAAAAAAATAAAGTGTTAAGTAAAATAAAAAATTTAAATAAATACGCAATTTTTACGAAAAAAAAAACAACTGGCTTCAAAATTTAGGACTGCCGTTAGTTAGATTCTGTATGATTCAATGATCGGAACTAAACCAAATTAGTATGGCATGGTACCCCCTTTAAGGTACATGCATAGCAACAAAATATTCCGGCGAATTGATAACCTCCCCCTTTTTTTAAATCGGTCGGCCCGATAGATGGCATTAGCTATAGGTTTTTCAGTAGTCAGCATACCATGGCCAGGTGAGATATGGAGTGAGTTTACACAAAATACAGCGAAAAGCCCCTCCCTTTTCTGATTTAACTCCTTACGCGTGTTTTTTCATGGGGGTTTTAAACATCACCCTCGAACCCTGCAAGAACAGAAGGGAAATCGCAAAGAATTCCCCAAGATATGCTGGCCAGAGCTGCAGATAACTTTAAGGGACACCTCCAAATATGCTACTCACGCGAGAGAAAACCCAGTTTATCAGGACCTTGGTGACGGTTTTTGGCCCGTATTTCACGAATGCGGCTTGATATTCGCCTTAAGTGCCTGAATCGTCCGTCAATAGATTTTTCGCATAACATCGGCCTCTCCCGGTACCCCATAAAAAAAAGGCCAATTGACATCGCGGAGCCGGCTGAAACACGATTACCGAATTTGGCGCGCTAAAAATCGAACGTGGCATGGGCTGCGCGCCATCCTGCCGAAACCAAAGATCGTCGAAGTCCAAGTCTTCAATCTCCGGCCATAAAAAAAAGCGTTTATCATGCCTCTGTAGTGCTCACCGGCGACCGAAATGGCGTTTACAGCAGCAATTTCAAAGAAAAATGTGCCAATGACGCCACCGCTCCAAACTGTCACTCTCTGAGGATGTAATGGCTTCTTCGCGATCTCGTGCCAGTTTTCCGCCCCTTAGATGCAGCAGCTTAACATAGCCTCTTCTTCTTCTTTTTTGGCGCTGTAACCGCCTAAACGATTTTGGCCGAGTTCAAAAAAGCACGCCAGTCGTTTCTCCTCTGTCCAACTGACGCCAAGTGAAGCCAAGTCCTTCTCCACCTGATCTTTCCATCGCAGTGGGGGCCTCCCTCTTCCTCTGCTACCACCAGCGGGTTCCGAGTTGAATACTTTCAGAGGTGGAGAACCAGTGTCCTTTCGAACGACATGGGCAGGCCAGCGGAGCCGCTGACTTTTTAATTTGCTGCATTATGTCCATATCGTTGTAAAGCTCATACAGCTCATCGTTCCATCGTCTGCGGTACTCGCCGTCGCCAAAGCGTAAAGGACCGTAAGTCTTCCGCAAAATCTTTCTCTCAAACAGCCGCCGATATGGAAATAAGCTCCGTCAGATAATACGATTTTTCGAGCAAAATCGTTGTGCAACAAGTTTGCATTATTTCTCATTTCTGACTTTATAATTAAAAAAATGTATTTGCATTCATGTAGATATCCTGAAAAACTGGTATTTTGCACTGGGCTAATCCGTTCTGCTAAGTGTCAAAAAGGTGCAGAGAAAAAAGATGCCGCCCACACGGCCACGCCGCGATCGGACGCAACGCAAGCCATATGGGACCGTTATAGGGAGGTGAAGAGGGAAGCGAGACGTATTTGCCGCAATAAGAAGAGAGAGGCGAAGAGCTTGAAATGCTGGCCGACAGGAAGAATGCCCGAAAATTTTACCAGAGGGTTAAGCGACTTACAGAAGGTTTCAAGACCAGGGCGTACTCCTGTAAGAACAACAATATCGACCTAGTTACCGATGTTCAGAACGTACTTAAATTATGAAGGGAACATTTTTCCAACCTACTGATTGGTAGCAGCACGGAAAGTTGTGTAAAAGAAGAACCCGAGCCCCGAGTCGATGATGACGGAGTCGATGTTCCACCGCCCGACCATGACGAGGTACGAATAGCAATAACGCGGCTGAAAAACAACAAAGATGCTGGAGCTGACAGCCTGCCCGCTGAGCTATTCAAGTACGGCGGCGACGAGTTCAACTCTTATGCAAAAAATGGGCAGATGACCGCATGCCCGACGACTGGAATTTAAGTGTGCTCTGCCTAATCCACAAGAAAGACGACCACGCCATTCGCGTCAACCCCCGCGGGATCAGCCTTCTAAACATAGGTTACAAGGTATTATCGAGTGTATTGTGTGAAGGACTGAAGCCAAACGTTAACGAACTGATTGGGCCTTATCAGTGTGGCTTTAGACCTGGAAAATCAACCATAGACCAGGTAATCACAACACGCCAAATCTTGGAAAAGACCCGCGAAAAAAGGATAGACATTCTCCACGATTAAAATCCGCTTTCGTTAGCACTAAAAGGAGTTCCCTATACGCAGCGATGTCTCAATTTGGAATCCCCGCGAAACTGATACGGCTGTGTAAAATTATGTTCAGCAATACCACGAGCTCTGTCAGAATTGGAAAATACCTCTTCGAGCCGTTTGCTACCAAAGGGCGTTTCAGACAGGGCGACTCCCTTTCATGTGTTTTTTTTTATTCTGATTTTGGAGAAGATAATAATAGCTGCAGAACTGAACCGCTCAGGAAAAATTTTTTACAAGCGTGTGCAACTACTGGCGTAAGCCGATGACTAGACGAAGTATCTCCTGTCATCAAACAAACAGTCAGCACATTGGTGCCTTGGCACCCACGTCACTGTTGGCAGCCATACAACGCAGAATCACTCTTGCCAACAAGTGCTACTTTGGACTGAGCAGGCAATTAAGGAGTAAAGTCCTCTCTGGACGACAAAAACCACACTCTATAATGGCCCCGTCAGAATGGGTACTTTGCGTACGTTCCGGTCAGGGATGAAACTGACAGTTGAGTACACTGTGTGTGTATGCATAGAGAGCGTCAACGGACCCGACGAACGTTGGCCAACTCTCGACCTATGACGCACGTAAGTCCGGCACTGCTGACAGTTGTACCTTGCGTCTACACAAGACAAGACAATTGAGAATATGTATTAGTTGTCACATTGTTTGAGTAAAGTAGGCGTTCAGACAATAAACTCTCTTCGAAAAGTCAAGCACAGTGACGAGGACAATGACAGAAGTGTGAATATATTACTAAAAAAGTTTGAATGGCTCTGCAAAATTGACTTGTGTAAACCGCAACTAGGCGGCTATCAAGAACAGTTGACTTTTGTTTGTAAACGCAACACCTACATTGTGGCGTACGTACATAAGTCACTTACTTCGCATAATTTTTCGGTATTGACGTACAAGTACTCAATCTGACGGTGCTGGTATATGGCGCAGACGCATGGACAATGACAATATCCGATGAGGCGGGTCTTGGAGTATTCGAGAGAAAGATTTTGCGGAAAATTTACGGGCCTTTACGCGTTGGCGACGGCGAGTACCGCAGACGATAGAACGATGAGCTGTATGAGCTTTACAACGACATGGACATAATGCAGCTAATTAAAAAGTCAGCGGCTCCGCTGGCCTGCCCATGTCGTTCGAAAGGACACTGGCGCTCCACCTCTGAAAGTATTCAACTCGGAACCCGCTGGTGGTAGCAGAGGAAAACGGAAGCTCCCACTGCGATGTAAAGACCAAGTGGAGAAGGACTTGGCATCACTTGGCTTTGTTGAACTCGGCCAAAATCTCCTAGGCGGTTACAGCGCTAATCTAAAAGAATAATCTCGGAAAAATGTAAAATATTTTACAGATGCTATAAATCATGAACTATGTATATACATAACTACATACAAACATTCATATATAGCATATAAACATATTTACATACATACACATGTAGCTTTCCAGAGAGTAAGCACTGCATGACAGCTGATACATTTTTCTACAGCTTTTTGATAAGCAATTCAACCGCAGGCATTTACAAATAAATAATGAATTATAAAATCATAAAACTGACTTTTTTTTTTAGAAGCCTTCGACTCAGTAAATGTAAAATGGGCATCAGGGTAGCCAACTCATTTTTGAGAATTCCCCGATTTCGACAATGAAATTCCCGATTTCGTAAAATTCCCCACCCATAGATACCTTCTTATAAAAAAAAATAATAAACAATTTATATATATTAGATATATTGCTGTACTAAATATATATTCATAAACCAAAGTAAACAAACAAAGAATAAAAAGTATACATATAATATTTACATACATACAATATGTACACATACAGCGGTAGAATAAAATTTAGTCGCACCAAATTTTGACTAATTTTCGTAAATATTTTTTTTTTGTTATTTAATTTGAATTATTTCTATAAAAATATAATTAGTTCTTTAACAAAAATCGTTTAAATCCAAGTTTCAAACTTTGTGCAATATTTTAAATAAATTCAACAAACTTTCGTAAACATTTCGAGTTTTTAATTAGATTTTATAGAAAAAGTTTGAGTTTGTTAGCCCATTTAATTTTAGTATAGAAAGGTACAAATTTCAAGTACTTAAAAATTTTTGGTTTTGGATTTTTTTTTTGACGAAGGGCGGTTTTCTTCCTTATAAAATAAATTGTGTTTATTCGTTATATGAAAGCAAATGCTACAAAAAATTTTTAAAAAATCAACGGTAATTTTTAGCTATTTGAAACTTTATTATACTAGAATCGAACGAGCTACAAAACTGTGTGCGGCTCATTCCACGGTGACGGGTGAGACATTTCAACTAACATTTTTTTTTAAATCATTATGAAATTCGTGTATGTACATACATATCTGTAAATGTACGGAGAAGGAACGCACCTAATTGCCAAAGCATTTTGGAATTTTAAACCTAACTGCCTGTTTTGCGAACTGATTTGATATGTCTTCACAAGGTAACTACTTGGAAGTAATGAAGGGGCTTTGTTAAAATTTGGTGAATATAAAAAAAAACCCAGCAAGAGCGCAAAACAGCACAGCTGATATCCAATCCAATTTAACGGAAAAGTAGATAGCCGATAGTACTACAAAGTGCCAGTCAAACAGGAACAGTGGGGGATAATAAAAATTTGCTGATGCTACAGAAACCCAATCATTTTTGGCAGCCAATCGGCGGCAAAAAAAAAAGGCTTCAATGGGCAAACTCCATTCCACTCTACTCCAATTGCTTATTTCGGAGCAATGGCTGTGAACGAGAGCAACACACGAGATTATGCCAGCAAGCCATTGAAGAAAGAAAGAACAAAACCAACTCCTCAGCATACATTGTTGCTGGGCTGTGTAGAAAGGAATGGAGAACGGCACCAATGGCATCTGTTTTCGCATGAATGAAATATTAGGCGAAAACATGCCGAAATCCGATATGAAAGCAAAATTGAAATGTTTACACTACCGGTACGAGGAGTGCATCAGAGATTTGGGATTTCGTAGAGCTGCGATCAGCAGCAGCAACAACGGCACGCATACTACATGGATGTACATACATATTTATGACCTTATTTATGTATTATTAAGCGACATGTGTAATTTAGTAAAGTCGCATTCCAGAGATGTGTGGCCATCACACAACACTTGAGCGAACAACTTAACCCCGAATTTCGGCAAAAAAGAGGAAAAATAAATAAAAATAAGTAAAGTAAAATCTGGTAAAAAGTAAAGCTCATTAAAAAGGAGTAAAAAATATGTTGTTGTTGTTAAAGCAGTAGCCGCAGTGTGTATTATATTACGTGTATGGTTTATGGTTTCATGTCTACTCTTTTTAATATTGGCTGGCTGGCTAGCTGATGTGCTTCTATTTGATTTTTTTAAGATTAAAATAATCAAGAAGAGTGAGGCGATAAAATGCATTAAATATTTTTTATTTATTTATTTTTTGTTTTTTTTTGGTTTTTAGACGGTTGCTCGCGCATACATTTTGCAAAAATAATCGGAACACACACAGTTTAACTTTTCTAAATGGTTGAATGATTTAACACTGGTAAGAAAAATATAAAGATTTGCAAAATGTAGCTCGAAGCATACAGGATTTTGGGATAAATGATGAAATGAGCAAATATTAAAAACGATCTTTGATCATGAGCTTTTTAAGGTAGGTCGAGAAATTCGCGAAACTGCGTTTAAAATATTAACAATAATAATTAATAAGTTTTGTGAGCATATTGTAAATAAATATGTGGAAAATTTTTGGAACAAATGTGAACTTTACACCAATTTTTATTATTTTTTTACTTTACAAAATTTTTTGCCAAAATTTCATTCCGAATAAAACTAGGTACCGTTTATAAAAATCAATATCAATCATATTTTATTTTATTTTTATATATTATAATATTATTTTTAGGATCTTATTTCATGTTTTTTATTTTTTAATAAATTTATTTTCTCTTTTTACATTAATGTTAAGATTTTATTGCTAAATATATATTTTTTTAATGGGATTTAATTTTTAGAAACTTATTTTATTTTTGCTTTTGTTTTTTTATTATTTAATTTTTAGATTTCATTGTTTTAAAAAGAGCTTTCGTTTTTTTAATTTAGAGTACTTTTTAACAACTTTTTTTATATATTTTGTCTGTTTTTTAATAGATTTTTTTTTTCTTTTTTAACCGACTTCATAAAAAGGAGAATGTTATCAATTCATCGAACTTTTTTTTATGAATGTTAGCGCATAACTTTGGACCAGCTTAACCGCTTTCTATAATTCTGTTTTTAATAGAAAGGTGGTCCCATACTAATGTGGTTTACATCCGATGATTGGATCATGATGCAGAAATTAACATAATCTTAAAATTGTACATGTGAATTGAAGTCGGAGTTGTTTTTTTTTTGCTTAAAAATTATTTGTAATTTTTAGATTTTATTGCTTAAAAAATAGCTGTTTTCTTTATTTAATTTAATTTTCAGAAAACTTATTGCTAAAAGGCAAACAGAATAACTGATATTAAAAGACTTACAGCCAATTTCACGAATGCAATTTAAGTGAAAATTATTTTAATTTTTTGAATTTCATATGGAAATTGAGAGAAAATAAAACATTATTTTCCATTTATGTAAATTGCTAAAGAAACCGGCTGTTAGAGATACAGCCTCATTTCCTAAATAATCAATAAATTCAACTATTAGATACTTTTTTATAATTTTTAGATTTTATTGTTTTAAGAAGAAAAATAGCTTTTTAACTTCATTTGATTTTTAGAATCTTACTTCGTGTTTTTCGGTAATTAATTTTTCGTCTTTTAATTTAATTGTTTTAAAAAGAAAAATGTACTTAAAAATATTGTTTTTTTTAATTTCCTTTAGTTTTTAGAAACTTATTTTACTTTTTCATTTGTTTTAATAAATTTTTAGATTTTATTGTTTATAAAAAGAACTTTTTTTAAATTTAATTTAGTTTTTAAAAGCATGTTAACTTTATTTTTTCTCTTTTTAATTGAATATTTTGCCTTTTTCAATTAAATTTGTTTCTAATTTTCAGTTTTTATTGCTTCAAAAAGAAAAGTTTATATTTTTTCTCTATTTAATTTAATTTTTAGAAAACTTCTTGCTAAAAAAAAAACAAACAGAATAACGCTAAGACCCTTTTGTTAGCAGATCTTTCAAACAGTCTTGCGGAAAACATATAGTTGCCTTAATTGACAATTGCCTTACGAAAGACTTTTGTCTTTAGATATATTGTCGGAGAAATGAAAGACAGTTGACAGAATTGGCCTGTTAATCAATTTTTATTTTTCATTCTGAGAATTTTCTAAATCTATCTCAATTCTTTTAAGCTGTTACAGATAACCGTTATGCGCACTAAGTTAATATACCCTTGGGAACAAGTGAATAAATACGGTAAATGCGGCGGCAAATATGAATGCAGAGCAGACGGAAGAAGGCGCAAAAAGTGTTAAAGCAAAAAAAAAAAAAGTTTTGAAAATAAAAATCCTGGTAGAAAACACGCAAGGCACAGTGCAGACAGAAAGTAATTTCAAGCAATTACGTGCATAAAAAGTACATATCCATATATTTTTATAATTCTATGTATAAACAAAAGCAGTCCATCCATAAAAATCGAACACTGCGCGCAGCCGTTAACAAGCTTAACGAAAAATAATAGGTGTAGGTAAGAATAAAACATTTCACTAGGGTGCATAATCAGTAAAGTAACTTTTTAAGACATACCTACCAAAAACGTGATGAAAATAAATCAACAACAATATAATGTGATAATAATATTTTATTACTAGCAGCAACATGAGAAATCGCAATGTTGAACGTTGAACTTGATTAGCACACGCGAACACGCATACATACAAATGCAGACAAGAGTATGTTTGTACCCTGCAGAAAAAAATTTATCAATTGATAAGAAATAACCTGTAGTTTTTTGCAGGATTTCTATAAAATATATAACTTGTAGTTAGCTACAAAAAGCTAACTTGAAACAAGTGGACAAGTAATGAAGAAGTAAAGCTCGAGATTTTTTTTCTTTAAACGCTTGTCTATTTAAATATCCTGCACTTCGTAAATACTTTTTCGAATTGAGGACAAATAAAAGGAAGATCGAAATTTCATTTTATCATTTTGAAATTATGTCTGACGGAGTTCGAATATGGGACCACCTACAGCAGAATATGTAAACAAATATGAAATGTGATAAAATAAATAAATTAAATAAATAAAACAAAAAATAAATAAAAATGTTTTGTTTTTTCCTATTGATATTTTATGCCCAAAAGTAGTTAGTAACAAGTTAGTTACATCTAATGCAGAGGTAATCACTAGGGATGTTAATTTTTCGGCTTTTCCTGATCTCGGGATTTTCGGTAAGGCATTGTCACACTCCCGGGATTTAGATATTCATTACATTTCAATCGAAAAAATTGCTTCTATATTGTTTGAGAAGCTCTCCTACCATGAAATAAATAATAAATAAATGGGTTTGAAACCATGGTACAATAAATACAGGTATTGTCATCCCAGAGAGCGCATATTCCGATCTGCCTTATTTAAAAAATATTATTGTTGCCCACACTAAAACGTTTACTGCTGGAATTTCAGAGATATGATTAATTCAAGAAATTATTAAAAAATTCAATGCAATGTAGAATAAAAATATGGGTAACAAATGCAATAGGATTTTTTTTTTAGAATTTAAAGAATTTAAATTTTTTGGATTCCCCAGGGCGAATAGGTAATTTTTAAGCTGACAAAGTTAGAAAAACGAAATTCGAAATATTGCGAAATTTCAAGGATACAATTTTAAAGTGACATTTTCAATATTTACCAGCCCTTCTGCACTAGAAACTTGAATATGTTTAAGTTCTACAGGATTTCCTCATTAATTTTATACCCATACTTCACCTTTCTCTGAAATTTTTAAATCATTTTAATTACTGACGTCAGAGTGAAAAACTAAAAACGCAATTTTACTATATTTGTGTTTAAAATTTACTATCGCGCGGTGTTATATGTACAATGAGCTAGACATTCATAAAAAATATTAATTATTAAATAAAAAAAGAAATATAGCCAATACTGGTCAAGAAAAGGAGTTTCTATTATTGCCATCAGTGCAAATTACAAGTCCGAAAATCTCCGAAATAACTACTTGCCAATAATCTCGGGATTTTCGAGACCTTAAAAAGTCCGGGTTCCCGGGATTAACATCCTTAGCAACCACCCTTGACTGTTTCGCGGCCATCGCCATAGAAATACATATAGTTAGCTTTCATCAAAGAAAAAATACAGATAATAAGTGACTTATAGCTCCTCCCTAATCAACTTAAAGCTAGCTTATAGTTAGATACATTTCCTGCAGGGTATGTACATACAAGCATTTGCCCACAAACACGAATGCATGCACAATTTTTATTCATATTTTTTTTTTTATCTACAGACTAAGCAGTTGCAAGTAATTCAAGTGTAACCTGGTGAACAGCGTGGCAGCGTGGAAAATCAACGGATGTTATAGTAAAATCGAGCTAATAACATGTATTCTTGCTTGTACATACTATATAAGCACGTATGCACCTACATACATACATATGTTTGTATATATGTCTGTACATTAGGCTGCATCATTCTCCATAAAAAAAAAACGTTACTGTTTTTCCATCGGACTTATAAAATGCTATATTTTAAGATTTTCACTAAATTATTTAGGAAAAATATTAAGATTTAAGTAGACTGGACCGATTTGGATTTCATTCCTTTGATACAAATTTTAAAACATTTTTATGCAGACCTTTTAAGCTTAACTCCTCCATCATAAAATATGATTTTTCGGTGAAAAAAAAAATTATTTATAAAAAACTAGAGGTTTGGATGTGTTTTCAAATCGGTCCAGCTCACACAAATCTTAACACTTTTCCAAAATATTTTGGAGGAAGTCTTAAAATATAAATACTCGTAATAAGTTTTGTAACTCAGGTGGAAACAAGCAATTTTTTTAGTGAGCCACCCTAATGTACATACATACATAAATATGTACATATGTATTTATGCGAAGATATGCAGGAATGACTTGATTGTTTATAAAAATGAAGAAAGAAGCGCGAAAAACTTGACGGGCTCATCAGTAATGTGTAAAAAGTATGTATGCAGCTCTATACCTACTTAGCGCTGTCAATGAAAATTAATTTACCGCAACTTATTATGATTACTTAACTGGATTGCCAGTAATAGGAGTAATTTTTTACTGTTCATTGTACATACATAGATACACCTGTACACACATGCATATGTAGCTAGTATGCATATGCACGTGTATTAGGGTGGTCCTACCATCGTTTCAGACACCCGCCAGAATTGAAGAACGCCCAAAATTTGATTTCAAAAACTTAGCAAATATTCCAAATGTTAATAAAATTATAGTTTAAAAAACTAAAACCTCCCTATTATAATTGCCATTCGTACTGTCATCAGGTATGTAACTTGAGAATAGAAATCGCTGCATCAATATTACATAGTTACATCCCGAGCTAATAAAAGGAAGGTAAAAAGAGTTATAACTGATCATCTAAAACTGTGCAGCCGTATGTGAGTGAAGAGAAGTCTCGCGTAGTGCTAGTTTTTAATTTCATCAAATTTCAAATCACCCTATACCGATAAAAAATGTTCTTAATTAAAAAAAAAAAACAATAAAACTTAATGGCACATCTACAAGCTAAGGTCTTTAATTTAACTTCTCATTTTTGAAATTCGAAAGAATGGGTGCAAATCTAATGACTATCACAAAAAGTGCCTCCTCTTACAGTCCTAATATCAAGTAGAAAAAAGTCCTGTGTGGTACAAAACGTTGCTCCACTGTTCATATTGTCGTGGTATTAGTGCTATCACCCGTTTGTGTGCACCTCCGAGTATGCAACGCGTTCAAAACCGTATCGGACGAAGCAGCGCTGGTTATTTCTGGGCTACTCCCTTCCAATCGACATCTTGGCCAAGGAGGCTGTTTATTTGTTTTCAACTCAAAGAGACCATCCTCGCCGAACGCAAGCAAGGCCATCTAGTTTAATGGAGTGGCAACGCAGATGGAATAAGGGGCGATGGACGCATCACTGCATTCTAAATATTGAACGCTGAACCCAGAGGTCTCATGGTGAAGTAGACTTCTACACCTCGGAATTTTTAAGCGGTCATGGTTGTTTCAAGGCGTCGATATCTTCATAGATTCAAGTACAACAGTGACCCTTACTGTGATTACCGTGGAAATGCCGTTAATGACGACGCGGAGCACATATTTCTACTGTGTCCGCGTGCTTTAGCGAACATAGGCGCAGACTACAATCGTCTATCAGTGAAGCCCTTTCCCCGGAAGCTATAGTAAATTATATGCTAAAAGGGAGCGAAGAACCTGGAGGGACCTGGCCAGCAGAGCAGTAGCATCAGTGATGAAAACTTTTGAGAAGCTTTGAGAAGCAGCGGCGAATATACATATGTATATAGAATGAAATTGTAAATACGTTATTTCAAGGGATGTTTCTTGGGTAGAGAGCGGTGGAGGGTATCATTTGCGGAAAATATTTTACTTGATAGTTTGATTCATAAATGAAAAGCACGACGTTACTCGACACTTAGGAACGACTTCTTTAGCGCCACAGCATCAAATTGTGCCACGCACTGAAAATGACAATAACAGATGTAGAGCTTAGGCTCAATCCGCCTTCCGACGGAATACTAATACGGTGGTACCGAGGGGTTCGGTAAACAGACGGTAAGAGGTTTAGGGCCGGTTGTTCAATGTCTGGTTATCACTACCACTACACTATCGACGATTTCGACATCATGCATGTAACATGTGATCGATAAAGCAGTAGTTGTGCTTAACCGGAGCTTCTACCTCCGATTTGTGCTAATCAGACATTGAACAACCGGCCCTAAGTGGGTTAAAATCGCACACTGAGGGTTAAGGCTTTCGATGCTGCATCCACGGAAAAAATACATACATAGATTAAGTGAGTTTTGGGTAAAAATATACATACACATACATATGTATATATGTTTGTACTTAGGTGATTTTCCATTTTTGCTATGCAGATGGGCAAGACGCTCTTAGAAAAACAATTTCACTTTCTTTTTTGTCACTACATACATATATTTTGCATCTTGTGCGCAAAAGCGTTTTCTGCAATGCGCCTCCAGTTGGCAGCCACAACTTTTTCCCATTTTTGATAGATTTTTATTAATTGTAGTAAATCTCACGAATACAACACTGGTTAGCCAACAACAATACATATGTATATGCAGTAGGCTGTGAAAATAAAAATATAAAAGCAAAGCGCTTTGTGAATGTATGGGTGCATTCCAAAACGTCAAAATACAAAGCATCCGACTCTTTTATTTCTAAACCACACTAGAAGAAAAAGTCTAACTTGCGCAACCTTGTTGAAAACTAGCATCTAACCGTGGTTGCGCACATTTGACATTACAATCTACTGAGGCTTAGAAGCAGGGTTGCCACTTTGGTAAATTGTTACCAAAATTGGTAGAAAAAATTTGGGTTGGTAACAAGGTGAATTTTTTCTCATTTTGGTAGATTTTTGTTGGAAAAAATTTCGTAGTTATCTTAATATTCTGCCTTAACATGAGTTTCGCCTGAAAAAATTCACCCGGAAATTTGTCATCCGCCCATAGTAAAACCATGGAAACAAAAGTGAAAAGTGAACCGGTTTGGGGAAAATGAAACTCATGATAAGGCTGATTATAAATTTCTATCCAAAATTGCTTTAATTTTTGAACGCTTTAATACACCCTTCTTAGATACATACATACATATATGTAAATGTATATCGATAAAAGGCGAACATATCGTGCTCCATACAAAACTCATTTTACTGTAAACCTGGGGATTGCCTAGATATTTTAAATGATTCTCTAAATAATTACACACTATGACGTTGGAAAAAAGTCAACGCCATTTTTTATCAATAGAAAATGTTAAATGAAAAAAAAAACAAAAAACCAGCGGTAAAAATGTAAAATAAAAATCGACGGGAATTTTTAGCTGCACATTGTTAGTTATACTAAAATTCCATGAGCAATAAAACTCCATACCATAAATTGTTCTAAAAATTCAGAGCATACAATTTTTTTCAATCCTTTATTTTTATTTGTTTGTTTGAAGCGCAAAAAAACAAGAAACTTTTATGTAATTGAAAACCGTTATGAATATTAAAAAAAAAATCACCAAGCCGAAAAGATGCCATTAATATGATCTCAAATACCATTTCATTAGTTAAACAAAAAGTTCTTTGAAGACAATTTTAATTTGTATTGAAATAACTAAAAAAATAGTACAAAACAATAGTTTTTATTAAATTAACTAAAACAAGTTATTGGTAGATATTTTCTAGATTTGGCAGATTTTTTTCAAGTGGATGGTAAGTATTTTTTATCGTCAGTGGTAACCCTGCTTCGAAGTAACAGAGACTGATGCTTTGTATTTTGACGTTTTGGAATGCGCCCTATTTAAGAGCGCCAGTGAGCAGAGTAGCCAACAAAATCAGTAGCAACCACACCAGTTGAGATAGCTGGCCAAGAGCAAATTAGAGCGGTATGACGCGCCAAAAAAGCAATACTAACAAAAACGAGTACACTGGGGAGGATAAACAACAACTTAAAATTGGTTGGTGAATCTGGTTAGGCGGTGATGGTGAAGGAGGTGATATTAATCGGGGGGCGATTACAACTAAAAGCATATCGCATGCGCACACATACATCCATACATCGTACGTAAGTGTACCGCAAATGCACAATAAATACAATAGGGGTATTCTCGAAGTCTTGTACGATGCACGGATTGCACGAAATGCAAAAATAGTATTCCAAATTTCGAAGAGTATGAGAGCACCCTATTGCAAAGTGGTAGCATGCATGGGTAGCAAGGAGCGAAATTATGTATCAACTACAATAACAAGAAACAGCAAAAAAAAATGAAGTGAGCGAGATGAGAGGAATGAGAGAAATATGCAGCAATTCCAATAACAAAACAACTAGCACAGGGTCGCATTTATTTTGCTATGCTACTTTGCAAAATATATACATGGGTTTCGACGTTGCATATTTTGCAGCGATAGGAAATGTTGTTTCTCATGTATTTTGTTGTTGTGTGTTTGCAAGTTATGCAATCCATGCAATCCGTGCTACGTGCAATGGCTTTGCAAGATTTGGAGAATACCCCTAATATTTGAAGAAAAACGTGTTTGCACGCTTCGACGCAAAGTCAAGTGTTACCGCTGCTGCTAAAGAGAAAGAGATTGACAGAGAGGGGGGAAACCGGTTGTCGATTTGCCAATGCGCCCCAAATGCTCCACAAATACGCGCATGTGAGCAAACAAGAGTGAAGCTTCAAAGAATTGAGTACCACTGGCGCAGGTAAAGAGCATAAATTGCCGACGATGAGCGACTTGGAGCAACACTAAAAATAATGGTAGAGGGGAAGGGGGGGGCTAATTAGAAAATCTTCTGCGCAATGAAAACCAGTGAACAAGTAAAACGTTTAGAGCGCTGCGAGAGCAAACATAATCAATTCATTTGGCGGCAATTGGTGTGTATGTGGGAGAGCAGAGTGATGGAAGCGGTGTAGGGTTGGTGGGGGCGAGGTGGCGAGGTGGCGTACGTAATTGCGCAAACACTCCCACCAACAGCTACAGCTGATTTGCTTTTTCATTCAATAAAAAATGCAAGAACAGCAGTGAGCTTGCAGCGAAAGCGTGAAGTATACTATTACACACACGCATACACACGCAGAGAAACAAAGATAACACAAACAAATCCATACGTATTTTTTCAGCATGTTTCATATGCGCTCATGATGCTCATTTCTTCATCAAACCCCGTTTATAAGCCGGTTGTTTTGGAACATTTTTTTATACTATATGTATGTATGTACATATGTATATTTTAATGGCACTTTTTTCTTTTACTTTTTGTATGTTTTTAGAAAGCGACAAAATCCACAGTGAGAAAGAGGAAGAACATATGATTTGGGGAATGCGATATACATATTGTGTATGTACGAGTATACATACCCAGCAGGGAAGCCTCTAACTGGTGAACCAAATTTCTAGTTGCGTGCGAGATCTTTATCGCCAAAAACGAACCAGGCCGATGTTAACTAATTAGATCCCCACGAGTTCAAAAGCAGCGAAATGTGGTACTTTTAAAAAACTATTTTATTCTGCTTTTTAAAATTACATATCGCTAGCTAAGCATGAAGTCCACTTTTTCTAAAAAAATATATTTTAATGCAAGAAGCAAGAACAATTAGAAATGCATTGTTTTCTGTTCGGTGATAAGAAAATTTACTAAGTCCAAATAGCCACAGAAAATGTGATAAATATCCAAAGAATAAAAACTTATCTAAGATGACGAATTTAGAACTGGAATGCAGAACGAACTTGATCTCATCTGGCGAATTTAGAACTAGTTCGCACTTATTGAAAAAGGAATGCAACGAGGGGCTTATTTACTTTAAATGGATATTTGTTTAGCGGTTTTTTCGTTCAAATACAATTTCATTCTGAACTTCGCTGATGCTTTTTCATAGTTTGGTAAAACAAAGCAAACATTTGTGTTAACGTTTAAACGTCTTTGGACTTTCGCCGTGTTAAATTCAGTTGTTTGCATGCAAAAGAGATTTATCGCGAACCAGTTCAGAACTAGAGATTCTCCCCACAGAGTATGTACAATGAGTTTGGCAGGCAATTTGTGGAACGTATTCTGTTTATATGGACACACATATGTATGTACATATGTATGTATGAAGGATTGCGTTCAAGTACCTGTTAAAGGGTTAGAGTTATTACGCTTAGTGGCTTCCGAATCGAATTTATGTATGTACATACAGTATCGGCCAATACAATAGCACCTCCATTTTAAAGTGTGATTGTTTGTCACTTATGTTTATTTATTTATTTGTAAGAATCTTCAAAAAAAAAAAAGCGAAAAGCTTTTTATACTAAAATTGACTTTAAAAACTTTATATACTAAAATTGAATGGGAAATAAAACTGCACACCCAAAACAAATTCAAAAATTCTCAATAAAAAATGTGAAATTTTCCATCTTCTATCATCTAAGGTAATTTTTGGGAAAAAGTATAAACAAATTATTAAACAACTAGTTTTTTTTAGATATTTTAAAATTAAAATATAATAAAATTTATTTTTATGGGGTAAATCCTACATAAAACATTTTCGATATGTTCAGTTTGACTTATTTCCGTTAAGTTATACATTTTTTTTAAAGATTAAATAGGTATATTTAACTTTTCTTAAATTCTATAGAAATTTCTGTAGGTAAGTTTAACTAATGATTTAACTATTTATATTTTAAAATATATGTATAAGCTAACGGCCCTTAATGAGATAAAACTTTTATATCATGGACGCGGTTATTATCCGATTTTGTTCATTTTCAATACCATACATCCATCCTTAGGTCAAAAGAAATACACGTACCCAATTTCGTTAAGATATCTAAATTTTTACAAATCGCGCTACATATAAAACTCATTGAGTTATTAAAAAAAAAACAAAATAAATATGGTATTAATATGAATTTCCTTTGATATTCTACAATTCAATAAATTACGGAAACAATTAAAATTTTTTCTTCGCTATTCGCTTATTTCTTCAGGGCCAATTTAATATTTTATGTGGAACTTTATTGTTGTCCGCTGCCATGAAAATATTGTACTGCATATGTATATGTATATATATGTATGAATGAATGTGTGCGTATATTGACAGGTAGTATACGTAGTGCTAGTAAATATACATACATATATAGTACGTACATAGTACAAGCGTACATATGTATATACTTAAAAATGCATACTATATAGAAACAGATACTCTATTTGACAATCAAGTAAATCATATGAATATTTGCTTGCGTACTTGCACAATATCTGAATTTATTTATTCACATGTGAATATCAAGGTACATATGTATGTATGTATGTACATTAGGGTGCCCCTAAAATTTTATATTGCGAAGTTTGAAACGCATAGCCTCTAAATTGTTTCGTTTTGCATTATATACTATAATCCTACATTAGAAATTAACTAATAATAGATACTAAGAAGCAAATAAATTTTTTATTTCAATAATTACTTTTAAATAAAATTTAAATACAACAAACAACAATAAATCAGAGACATAACTATTATAAGAGAAAATAATAAAAGTCAATCAATAATCTTTATATTAAGATAAATAATTTTTGAGTCATCTATAATTATTATTCAAGGACTTATATTATAAAAGTCTTTTCATAATAATTATCATTGAGGTAAATATTTTTTAAAAAATTTAAGACTTCAAAGACTTTTATTTTAAGACTTATATTATAAAAAATTTTTTTTATAATAATTATGAGCGCGAAAAAATTATTTGAGTCTTAAAAGGCGGGACTTGTTCAAGAGCATTTCAGGATTAGTTGGGGACCAGTTCCGGGCTAGGTTCGAGACTAGCTGGGGAGTAGTTTGGGACCAGTTGGGACTTGGTTTGGGACCCGTTCGGGACTATATACAAAATTTTTTCGCGCTCATATATATTATCAAAAGACTTTTATAATATAAGTCTCAAAATAAAAGTCTTTGAAGACTTAAAAATATTTATCTCGCTGATAATCATTATGAAAAGACTTCTATTACATACATAAGTCTTAAAATAATAGTTATCGCTGACTTAAAAAAATTTTCTCACACATAATAATTATCAAAAAAATTTAAAAAAGGTTGCATACCTTAAGGCATTTTTTTTTAATTCCCCAACAGTGGAGGCTAAAATAAATAAAAGCTATTTATTCTTTTCTCTATTTGGTTATTGATTTATGATAAATTATCTAATTTCTATTTAATTTAGATATATACAGTTTTTTCAAAGCGAAATTACTTCATTTCAGCATCATTTGCTTTTAAATAACAAATGAGCCGTAACGATTCGATGAGAAAAAACGACGTCGGAACGACGTTGCGGTTTGTATGCAAAAAAAAACGACTTCGTTTCGAGTTCACCCAAACGACTTCACCAGACCGACGTCGATTCGAACTCGACCTCGCTCTGTGGCAAATTGGGTATGCAACTTCACAAGTGTGATTAGAAGTAGAACAGCCGTAAGGAAATATGTATGTACGTTCATATGTAAAACTATTATTTTTTGAGCAAAGTGTTTTATCTCAGCGATTTTAAGTAATAGCACAATGAAAAAGTTTAAAATTAACGAAAAGTGTTTAGAATGTGCACAAGTACTCTATATGTACATACGTACATATATAAGTATGTATGTGGCATTGCTCATTTTTGTGTTTTTGTGGCGATAACCTACCTACAACAATTACTACGGCTATTTTTATGCGAAAATTAACCACAAATACAATATTATTCAACATAAAAATTCCAATCCGACGAACTGAGACTTCGAGCAGCGCTGCTTTTTTTGGCATTTTTTCCGCTTTTAACTTTTAATTTTCGCGTTCCAATTCGCCGCACTTATATGTACATATGTATGTCGACTGCTTGTTTACGTATGCAAATATGAGTATGTATTTAGTTCAAGTTAGCAAAATTAAAAGCATAAATGCACTTGCATGCATGCATACATACTTAATATGTATGTATGTATTAAAGGGTATTTAAATATGCGCTTGGAAATATTAAAATGATTATCAGTAGCAATGAGTAGGTTTCTTTCAATTGACAAGTTTTGGGGAGAGAAATCGAGCAAAGCGCTGAAAGAGTATAATACAAAATGTAGGCATGTATGTATGTATGTACATTAAGGCAGAATAATTTGTTAGGAGCAAAATTTTCAAAGAAAGTGTAAGCAAAAATGCGAGGAAACTATATAGCAAAAATGACGGTTGACCCTCGTCATTTTCAAAAGAAAAAGCAGTGTATTTTAACTTTCCTGGCCGAAATGTATCTTTCCAAAAAATTTCGAATGAAATAAACAAGCATAACGAACTTGTAAAGTAGTTTCTTAAATATGAAGAAAACACAAAATTTTGTAAATGCAAAATTAATTTCGTTCAGAAAAAATTATAATGCACTGATTTTTCTTTTAAAAATTGGGAGGGTCAAACGTAATTTGTGGTATATCGTTTGTTCACCATTTTTGCTTAGAATCGAACGTAGAATTCGTATATGCCATACACTTTTTTTTCGAAACTTAATTACTCCGTCCTAATGTGCATACATAATGAGTTGCTGACAGCTTAGAAAACATACTTACATATGTATGTAGGTAATTAGGTGTTTGGTACTTTTATTTCTATTTAAGTATTTTTAATCATTTAACTATTTCGAGAAATATAGCACACGCACAAACATATAAGTGGGCGCACACTTATCTATACATATATGTACATATGTTTGTAGGTGTGAACGAACATTTGTTAGCAGCCCACCCAAACAACTTATACAAATGACAATGCGCTTGCTAATTGTAGGTGAGTGAGCTGGCGGCTAGCGAATGAGCGAGTCAATTGCAAAAATACTTATAACAATGAAATACTTATACAATGAAACGTCAGTTTGAGCAGCTGAAAAAGGAAAGTATTTAAAAAAAAAAAACGTCACTCACATACAGTACATTAGGATGCCTCACGCTTGGTAAAAAAAAAATAAGATATACAATTTGGTTATTTCTAAAACTTTACACGGCAGGCGTGTACGGAATTTAAGCGATCCTCATTGAACCAATTTTAGGTTTTGTCGACATGTTAAACAAATTTTAAGAAATTATAAAAGCATGAAACCAGGAAAAAATGGTCTTCCTTCCAAAAGAAGGTAGGTCCTGTCTGAGTTTCGGCCTATTAACCTTAGTACCCGATAAGCATATTCGTCAAAAGATGCAGCCCACTTAATACGCGAAGGACAAAAATTAGATGTGAAATTAAAGCGTTTGGTCTGTAGATGTGCAAACTGGTTTTAGTTTTTTGAAAAGAGCTGCCACCTTTTGAACAGTTGAACTCAAATTATTTAGTAATCAGTGCCATCATGTCCGCACCGTTCAGTCGAGCTTCCGAAATGAGGTGTCAAATTAAAAGCCTTGGACTGAAGATGTGCAATAAGGTTTTACTTTTTTGAAGAGTTGCCACCTTTTAAAAAATTATATTCAAATTATTAAAAAAATATAAATAAATTATTACAAAATGGGTATCAACTTAAATGGTTTTAAAAAGCTTTGCTTCTCAGCTGAATATTAGGACGGTTGCCCCCTGTTAAAAAAAATCATATTAGGCAAGAAAAATATGTATCACCATATGGGTACCAAACGAAAGGGGTCTCAGAAAGTAGTAGTTTGTGAAAATATTTTGAAGAGGCTTGCCAACTGCTTGAAATGTCGATTTTTTTACGCCGACTCCGAACGGCGATTGTATTTTTATAAGAAGCTGTTTCCATGGCAAATACACTAGGAGATCGAGGGGCGAGCACTACTAGATTCGAGTTTTCAAATCCTTTCGGCATCCCTGCATTTGGCCAATATATTATTTGGGACTTCATAAAATATACCAAATTTTATTATACGCTTGGTGTTTTTTTTTTTAAATTTTTTTTTGGTGACTCTTCCTAATTCACCCAGAGCATATATGTGTATGTACTCCATGTACGAACGTAGGCAGGCACTCATGAGTAGAAAGATACCCCGAACAATGGCAAAAGTGGAATACATATGTAAATAGTAAATAAAATGTGAAAATAATGATGATGGGGCCAACAAGGGCGACGTTGGTAGTACGAACGTCATCCGGGGCCCCAGTGTGCTTGCTGTGACAATTAAATACATATGTAAATAACATTTGTATGCGAATATTTCTTGTCAGTTGATAGGTGAGATTACGAAAATGTGCTCCACGTAACGTATTTTGCTAGTCTAATCAGTTGAAATGTGGTGGTGGGTGCCAATGACTTTGTTAATATTAAGTACTCGAAGGAAGCTCTGTGTGAAAAACATGTGGCTGCGTTTTTTTTTTTATTAAGTAATTAGTAATCATTTCAGATGTTTTAGAAGTCAACTCTTTTTATGTATACATACATATATATGTATACAAGTATGTACTCGGCGAAAAATCTGTAATCGATTTTAGTGGAAGGGTGTTCTAGCAGGTATTACTTTTGAATGTCTATATTGTCTTTCGCTTCTTTAACACATTAACGACCATTGCCAACTAGTGATGTGCTGAGTCGATACTTTTAAGTATTGATCGATACTCGGTACCGAAATATTTAGGTCTCTAAAAAAGCGCGCATAGGCCGAAAATATTGAAAAACCATTCGGGGGAGACTCGCTTATCAAAAGCCGAATGTAGGGGCAAAGATAACTTTAAATATTGTTTCAAATGAAAAATGTTTATGTATTCATAAGTACGTCAGTCCGTCGCCATAATGAATACCTGTCTGAAACATTTTGGTTCTAGATGAATCGTACAATCGGACGATATTATCTTTGTATCTTGAAAGGTTTCTTCATCTGTCAAAGCATTGTTCTGGAACCTTGGATCTACTAAGGTGAAAACTGATAAAATAATATTTTACTGTTGCAACAAGTTCAAGCATTTTAGCCGATAACATATAAAATGAGAAGTGCCCTGTGATGATTTTTGGTTAGTGTTTAGTTTAGTTTTAGTGTGCGACTATAATTGTGTCTCGGCCACTAGGATCTTGCGATCTCACAGTTGTCCAGATTGATCCATAGGTCATTAGTTACGGCTATGGTGTATTCTTCAATCCCCGTAGCAGAAACTAAATCGGTGGCTTCGCTAATTTGCATTTTAGAGCCCTGTCTAGCCAACTGATCGGCTATTTCGTTCCCTTCTATATTGCTATGTCCAGGAACCCAGCAGAGAGAGGTTTGACGTAACTACGAGAAGACAGTGTTGCACGACACTTCCGAATTGCTTTCGGCTTTAGCACCCTGCAGTATAATGTTGCAAAGCCGCCAGGCGGTCAACGAATATATTGGCGACAGAATATATTGACTGACAGAGACTTACTAACCCGTATGAGACAAGCCGACTTCTCTACGGCAAATATCACCGCCTCTCTCCGCGACAGATACTGCAGTTATCAGACAGGCGGTATGATTGCATACAGACCCGAGCCGACTCCTTTTTTCATCTTTGAGCCATCGGTGTAGATGAAAATACCATTATTTACCGACAGGAGCGCACCTTCCCAGGTTGGAAAGTGTATGAGAATCTTAAAGCTAAAATTTCAGAATGACGTCAAGTAATCAGTTTCCACATCTAGGTTAGGTTAGGTTGATATGGCAGTGAGTACAATGACCAACTCATTTAAAGATTGCAGGTCCATTGTGATATCACTGTGCAACATGAGAACCTCAGTGACTATTCTGTACAGAAACATTTTGAAGCTCTTATGAAGTGTAGGATTGGTTTTATTCCTACACCGGAGAGTTCCGTGAGCGAGCTGAAAAAGTGCCTATCTCACCTAGAAAGCTCCCTCTGCTCTTAGCTAAAGTTGGGCAGTTACAGAAGAAGTGCTCAACTGTTTCTCCTTCTTCCTCATCGCTGCAAGACCCCTGCGTGCCCGTAGTTAGCCTGCTTTTACAATTTTAATTTCCTCAGTGTAATGGCCCCTTTTGCGGCTGCACCCGTTACTTGTGGACATTAGGTACTAAAACTATACAGTATTGACTTTTGTGATGAGGAATCATTTCCACACAAGGGTTCCTTCTAGAAGCGATTGGAAAAGCTAGCACAGTCTTGAACCTGTATCCTGAGTTTGTAGCCAAGCCAAGGTTCTCAATTAGACCTCTTGTCTCCGTTTTCGGTTGCCTTGGAGACTCTGAAGCCGAAATTCGAAAAATAATTGTGAAAGTTTTTCAACAAAATTCGAAATGGAGACACATCGTAAAAATTGCCAAACCCGTTAAAGTATAACGGGTCTTAAAAACTTTAATGGGAAACTAAACATTGATAGAAAGGTAGGATTTGGTATAATATGTAGTTTAGGAGAACAGTACAGAGCTAAACGTGTCAAGGACTCTATATAATTAAGCGGAAACTTCCTTATAAAAAAAAAAAAAAATTACAATTGCTTTTTTAATTAATTTTGGAAGTTTTCAAATAGTATGTTCATATTAGAGGCATTAAGTGTCGACTTCAAATACAGCATATATGTGAAGTTTCAAGAGTGTGCCACGAAATTGAATAAAATGGCAGCATGCAGAATATCTGGCGCAGCTATTTTGTAAATTTTTGAAATTGAACGATTTTGTAATTTTAAAAGTTTAAGATACTTCTAAATGTCAACATTTAACGGTGAGAATCTTCTTCTTGCCAAAACGAACCAATCTAGAGTCATCAAAGTAGTGTGCCACCAAATGAAAAAAAAAATACATCGATTATAAGATGACTGATGAATTGCGAAACAAAAATTCAAATTTTACAATTTTTATTGGCACAGAATACTGTAGAAAAATATTCCCGCAAATATTTAATTACTTTTAAGTTAAGGCGTGCAGAGGCTGCGTATGGTGCTACGGGGCGTACACGTTACATACACAACTACGGGTATATGAGCAGGCGTTGTTATTTTGATTTTTTTAGTATATCTTTTTTAAGTTTTCATTTAAAAACAATTTCGCGATGGAATTTTGTTCTTTATGCAAAACTGAAGATAATGCATTGTCTGAGAAAAGTGTGCCACATGTAACAACTTGCGGGATTTGCTCATATACACATGAACTGGAAAGAAAGCCCCCACCCTTTGTCTGCGATCAGTACCGCTCTCAATGCGGGTAGTCCGCTATCATCTGACCAATTCTGACTGGAAAATAACTTAATCAAACAATCGTATAGGATATGCTCTGCAGAGTCCACGCGTAGAACGATACATATATATATATATGTATGGGTATTAGATCCCTCCAGTACTGCAAGTGTTAATCGCTACTTTGGACCGCTACTGCACCGACTCCTAGGGAAGTAACTACTCTATTAACCCGTAGTAGTGCGCCTGGTAATGCAGAGTCGAAGCAGACGGAAGCAAAGCTGCAAAAAACAAAAAGGAAAGGGGGCGTTCATAAATCACACAAGTAACTACTTTAGTAACTTCCGGTAGTACAGAGGAAGCCGATGGTGACTACCGCCTAGGACATTGACTTTTAAAAGTAAGCGCTGAAATACACGGCAAGTAGTCAATCGGTAGTCGACGCAGCTTACTTAATAGCTATCGATTCATCAGTCCTGTAGTCGCTCCCTCCGTACTGCAGGGATGCCACATTTGATCAAGGAAGGTGGAATTTAGAGTATTCGAAAGAAAGATTCTGCAAAAGATTTACCGGCCTTGCGAATTGGCGACGTCTACATAGTAGCGCTGAGGATGGAACGATGAGCTTTATAACGATGAAGACATAAAGCAGCGGTCATTGGTAAACGCTGGTGGTAGCAGAGGAAGAGGAAGGCCTCCTCTGCGATGGAAAGAGCAGTTGGCGAAGGACTTGGCTTCACTTGGAATTTCCAATTGGCATCAGCTGTCATAGAAAAAACTGCGGGAATACATATTTGAAAGTTGTAAAAAAGTCGTTCGAAAAAATCGCCCAAAAGAAAACCGTGAAGTTCACCTTTTTTTACTTTGAACTAACTATGCCCATACAGAACCTTTTAAAAAAAGTATATGAAAATTTCGTGATTAATATGAAAATCAAGCTCACGCAAGTTCACGGATGCCAAAAATACCACTCACGCAAATCCTTTGTAATTTCGTGATTTTTTCGTGAATCCTCTCACGTTCACGCGTGAAAAAATCGCGACACGACGTCGCCTCACGTAGAGAATCACGTATTTTATCCATTTTTAGTTCTGACAAAATAAATATTTTTATTTGTGTTTAGGTGCGACTGTGTGTTCATCCTGCAGAATGAGGCTGTTTATCATAGCAAGGACATCTTGTAAAATGGTCAAGTTTTACCACTTTACCAACATAGAGGGCACAGTATTCCAATTCAATGAACTTACCTAAAATGAGAATAAAGAAAATTTTATTAGTATATTTTGTTTGGCAACAGTGGACTTATGTATGTATGTTATATTATATTATGTTTATAGAAAGTAAATACTTATGCATATTGCAAAAAAAATATCTATATACAGTGACGAGCAAAACTGTAACATGGTTTAACACTTTTTGTTTCAACCACCGCTTTATTTCCAAGTTCTAACGACTTTCATACTTTTGCTGTATATTCTTGTTGGTACATCCCTACTCCCTCTCTCATAATGATTTGAAGTCAATACAACAACAATAAAAAAACCAGCAGACAAAAATGTAAATTAAGGCAGATGTTACAGTTTTGCACTCACTCTCAGTTTTGCATTTGACAGTTATCTTTTACCTAGTTGGAAGTCAGATGACTTTTTTCTATATTGTAATTTATTGAAGAAGTGATCACCAGTAAATAATATAGTTAATCAGAAACCATAAATGTAAATAATAGATTTACTACGGAAAGGCGGAACCGCACGAAAAGTGGCAAAAAATTTTGGAATTTGCTACTTAAAAATGTTAAGACTTAGAAAAAATATAGCCTAAAGTGTTCCCAAGGACAAAGGAAGTCTGTTAAAAAATATTACGGTACGATATCTTGTGAACTTAGAAGCAAGTATCGATGCAGCCACTACTACAGAAGCGCTTAAGGTATTAAACTTTAATGCAAATCAGTAGACAGCGAGGCGAAGAATTGCCAAATTGAGCGCAAAGCCATCATAAAGAAGAAATAAGCAAATGTGATCATAATACATGTGCGAGTGTGGCAGCATTTCACTGCATCGCACGAAAACCGAACCGTTGCCTATTGGGATATGTTAGGCCGTTCAGAATGCAATAAAAAACAAATTTTTAAGTTTCAATTGAAGGTTATTTGGTCTGACAAGACTAAGTTAATCGCTTTCAATCAGATGGCCGGGCATGGTATTGGATCAAAGACCCAAATTAAGCCTAAGCGCATCATGTACTGCAAACTGTGAATCACAGTGGTAGGATCTTAATTATTTGGGGCTGTATTTCAAAAATTTTGTTGGTCCGTTAGTACGCATTATGCGTAAGGAACAGTATCTGTTCATATTTCAACAAAATTTGCAAGATGTAGTCGAAAAATGAGAGTTTCTGCTGAAAAATCACCCAAAACATACTGCATATGTTCGCAAAGACTGGATACAAAAGCAAAAATTTGTTAATTTGAAATGACCTCCACAAACCGCGGACATGAATCTCATCGAGATTTTGTGAAATCAACTAAAAGCACAGCTTAATAAGTATCAATGTCCGTAAAATCGAGTACATGAGCTGTGAAACCAAACTAAGGATATACCTCGAGAATTTTTACAAAGATACAAATAAGGTATGCCAAATCACATCCAGGAACTGAAACAGGCAAAAGAGTACTGAACATTGTGTTAGTAGTTCTTTTTTTTCGTGAAAATTGTTAAAAAGCTCTTAAAAATATATGAGTGCAAAACTGTAACATCTGCCTTAATTTACATTTTTGTCTGCTGGTTTTTTTATTGTTCTTGTATTGACTTCAAATCATTATGAGAGAGGGAGTAGGGATGTACCAACAAGAATATACAGCAAAAGTATGAAAGTCGTTAGAACTTGGAAAGATAGTGGTGGCTGAAATAAAAAGTGTCACACCATGTTACAGTTTTGCTCGTCACTGTAGCTACGTTAAACCACGATGACAATATTGGTTTTAGCGAAAACTTGGCTTAGAAAAAAAATAGCGTCTCAAAGCTTAGTCGTTGCTTTGAAAAACAATAAAACCATTTGCAACAATTAGCCACGAGATTTTTCAGGCAAATCTGATCAGATTTCCTCTATCAATTAAAGCAATATGGCCTGTTTCGCTGGGTCAAATACCCGAGTGTATACATAATATCTACATACATACATATGTACATATATATTATGTAGTATGTGTATAAATAATTACATATGTATAAGTAAATGAGTATTAATTCGATAAGAGTCTGATAGACGTAGAAAATAAGCTTAGATGTCAATCAGAAGGCGTCGCAAAGTGGGACACATTGAAACGCTTGAGTGAGCAGAGTAGTGCTTAAATGAACTATTTATTCCTCGCTACACGATATTGCTCACTGGCAATAGCTTTTATATACGTAGGTATCCATGTACTATTAAACATTAGGGTGTTCCCGAATCGTTTCTTTCTGTCTAAATAACGTACATAATTTTTTTTTTTGCGAGAAGGGTCAATTTTAAGTTGAGCTTATGGCTAAGAAATTGCCACGAGATTTTTTATTTTTTTATGTTAAGTTACCTTAACAGCGCAATTGTGTGTTGTGAGACCATTCAGAGGCAGTAGGCAAGATAGTTTAGAACATTTAGTTCCACGTATTCTGACACAAAAGTCTTACAAAAAAGAAAAGCTCCCTTGCCAACTTTCATGGTGAAAAGCTCTTTTGACTAAAAGTACTTAAGCATGTCTTATCATTTTGCTCGCGCTACTCCCACAGTGGCAACTGGCCTGTCGTTCGAGAGATACGAGGTTCGAATGCTCGGGCAGCGTAATTTTTGTTGTTTTTTGAAACAAATTGTTTCTTCCTTAATTTCATTTTTAAATTTTATTGCTTTAAAAAGCAAAATGTGTATATCTTTAATTTAATTTACTTTTTAAAAGCTCATTTTATGTTCTTTAATTTAATTTTTGTATTCTTTCCTTTGATTTTTTGTATTTGTCTGTTTTATAAACTATTTTATTGTTTTATTTTCATTTCATTTTCTTTTAATTTTTAATTTTTTTTGTTTTGAAAAGAAAAATATTTTTTTTTATTTAGTTTAGTTTTTAAAAACTTGTTTTATTTTTCTTTTTTATTTAATTAAATTTTTATTTTTAAATTTTATTTTGTTAAGTCTTAATTTTTACATTTTTTTTAATTAAATTTTTCAATTTTAGTTTTTATTATTTTAAAGAGGATTTTTTTTAAATTCATAGAATTTTTAGGAACTTAGGCATTTTATATATATATTTTTATTTTAGTATTTATATTATTTATTTATTTTTAACAAAAATATATATATTTTTATATAATTTTATTTTTAAAAAACGTACGGCCAAAAGACAAACAGATTAACGCTAAGACAACTTTGTTAGACGATCTTTCAATTAGTATTTCGAAAGACTTGTTTGTCTTTCCGATCATACGTCGCGCCCCCTCACCAATAAGACAGGATCAGTGCGCAGAGAGAAAGGCGCAGGTCACTAAGCGCCAATAAGTGGAATAAGATCGGAATATGATAGGCGTAATAGACGAAAGCAATTACCCAGACACCAATGGAATTTATTTAAAAACTAATTGGCGGCGAGGATTGCTTTTTTCGTTGCCATAATGTCACTCATGCAGCGGCACGCAACCTAGTAGCACTTTTTGCTTGCTTTCAACATCGTTTAGAGAGCTAAAGCAATATTTCATACTAGCTTTGATGTTATTATGGGGGATTTCAGGGCTAGTATAAAGGGGGGACTGTCTGACATAACGCATATGAGCAAATCTCACGAGTTGTTTTTTTGGTCGAAAATGGTGGCACAATTTTGCATATATATACACGTGGTTGTGTATGTAACGTATACGCCCCGTAGCACCATACACAGCCTGCTAACACGTTTACTCGCAAGCATTAATTTAAGTCATATTATTTAAAAGTAATTCGATATTGGCGTGGAATATTTTTCTAACAGTACAGTTACAGTATTCTTCACGAATATATATATATATATATTTATATCTTCATGTATATAACAATTTCAGAATGAGTGTGCCAATAAAAATTGTAAAATTTAAATTTTTGTTTCGCAAATCATCGTCATCATTCAATCAATGTAATTTTTTTCATTTGGTTGCACACTGGTTTTATTGCTCTAGATAGGCTCATTTTGGCAAGAAGAACATTTTCAAGTATCATAAACTTTTAGAATGAAAAATCGTTGAACTTCCAAAATTACAAAATACCTGGGACAAATATTCTGCATGCTGCCATTATTATTATTATCTTCTAAGATTTTCCAAAAAATTGTAGGCCAGATATCTTTTGGTATCGAGTTTTTGAAGTTCAAATCAACTATATAAGCCCCAGATTTTCTATTTTTAAATTGTGATCCATCTTTATACTAAACCGCAATATTAGATTCGGTATATGGCTTCTTTAAATTCCAGAGAACTCTCTATTTGCAATGGATACCTCGAAGTTTCGCGATATTTCTAGCTTCTAAACTACTGGGGCACCCTAATGTACATACATATGTATGTAGGTTGATCTGGAAGTATTTTTCGTCATATATATGCTCGCAACTACATATCTATGTTTGCATATACCCTTCTATTCAAGTATATATGTTGGTAAGCACTGTATTAGAAAAATTAGCAAGCACGCGGCGAACTGGCGAAGAAATACGAGTAGGTGTCATCGGTTAAGCAATGGTGAATGAGCCGCATTTGAAGGTATGTACATAAGTAGGTTATTTGGTAGATATATAGGTGAATTATTGTTGCTGTTGTTGGTAAGAGTTTTTAGCTGACTATACGCACATATGCACATTTAAAAGTAGGTAGCGTTGAGTGGTGCAACAATAACTTCATAGTAAAAAAATAACTGTTGGCAACACGCGGCGTGCATTAGCTGAGTAAGCCGACAGCAACAGTCAGCTGCTGGTTGGCACATTTTATTTAAATGGAACACATTAAACAAATAAATAAGTGAATTGTGTAAAAAATAAAAGACGTTTGCAACAAAAACGTATGGAAGCGTATTTGTGCGAATCGCACTAATCACATGAAGGCAAGCAGCAGCAAAAATTAAAAAAAAAAGTGTAGAGACAGTGCTGTATTCGGCTATGCCGAAGGCTTCATACATTTCATGAAATGGCACTGAAAATAACGAATAGTGGTGTGTGAATGTGGGTCTCAGCATAAACCCAAAAAACCGGCATAATTCCGTTGACAAGAAGAAGAACCCTACAGGAAATGAGAACTATAACTTTCGATGGTACAGTGGTCAGGCAACACGCTCGACACAAAACTCTAATGCAAGAAAAATGACGACATCCGCGGATACTCAGATAGATGTATGTACATATACGACTTAAAAAAAAGTTTTTGTAAAAAAATAACTGGTAATCGGTACAAAATTATTTTGATTTTTTATTTACCGGTAGCGAAGAAAAAAAAATCTAAAAATTGGGTTTCAAAAAACCGGTTTTTGTAAAAAGTAACCGGTAAAAAAAAATAGAAAAAAAATATAAATTTATAATTTCCACTTCAGTGTACATTAAGAAATTAAATTCTATGAAATTTCAGTAAGTTTTTCTTTTTGAATTTCATTGCGAAAATTTTATTTTGTGGTGTATTTTAGA
>NW_023458555.1:35347547-35353518 GCF_013731165.1 Rhagoletis pomonella | reverse complement strand
ATCGGTGTAAAAAACTCAAAATTAATAAATCAAGGCCGCAGTGCCCATAAACAGCGAAAATAATTAGGGGAAAAAAACTATTTAATATGCGACTGATTTTTCGTTACGGGGTAAACACACATACATACATACATATGTACATACACAAAGAAATACTATCCATAAATACGTGCTTATCGTTACCTTAATATATTTAGAAAGGCCCTATCTCACCTCGTCGCTGAAATGCAAAAAAGCCGTAACTAACTAAAATTGTTTATTGCATAAAACTATGCAATACATCATAATCAATCAAAAAGTAAATTTTGGATTTTTAGTTAGCTACGTTTTTTTTTTTTGTATTTCAGCGTCGATGTGAGATAGAACCTTTCTATATTAAGGTAACGATTTATACATACACATAAAAAAAAATAAAAAATAAAAATTTAAATACAAATTCAAAATTTAACAAGTAATCCAAATAAAGCCTAACAAACAAATCGATTTGTATAAATGTAATAAAACTGCACATTAACAAATGAAAAGCCAACAATATGTACATACATGCATATGTATTAAGATATATGAAATATTAATTTGTTAAACACTTATCATTATACACGCAACATTATAAATATAGTCATTATTATTATTTTTTTTAGTAAAGAACCCACATTTTAAAGCCAATATAAAACAAACGACAAAACTTGAACCGAAAAAGAAAATCCTAAAAATAAACGCATATATGTAAATGTAATTTTCTTTCCAAAACAAACAAAAAACAAATTTAGAAAACTAGTAAAAAAATATAAATTGCAAAATCGAGAAAAATAAATACTTATATATTAAAATAATATAATAAAATAAACAAAGTTTTGATTTTATTTGAGCAAAAAGGGCGCACACAGCATGCAGGTATGTATTTAAACGATGATTAATAATCATAATTATTATTAATTAAAGCATATATTTTTTTGGGTAACCGTTTGATGATTAAATACGATTATTTGCACCTTTTTAATGATTAATAATTAATTACTTTCAAAAAAAGAAAATTAATTAAATAATAAATTTTAATTACATGATTATTTTATTATTTTTGCACTATTTTAATTACAGGGTTAATAGATATAATTATTTTATTTAAAATTTTGTTTGATTATTTTTAATTATTTTCAACTAGCGAATAAGACATTGCAACGCATTAATATACATAAGATAAATGCACAAGGAGAATAACAAAAAACGCGGTCAATATGCATATCTATGTCTAGATGTAAGATCTGCTCCAATGTGCCCTCTACAAGTATTTACTCGTACAGTTAATTTGATTTCAGTTATTTAATACTAATTTATAAAAATTTGCCTGCCAAACACAGCTTTGTCTATTTGAAAAAATAATTAAAGTAAACAAATAAAAAAAAATATATTTGATTAAATTTTATTTTTGATCATTTTTTTAATGGCAATTTAATCATGTTTGTTTTTTATTATAATTAATTATTAATTGCTGGGTTATATAAGAAAATTAAAATAATCATAAAAATTAAAAACTCCAAAAAAAAATAATGATTACTAATCGTAATGGAAATCTCTGATTTAAAAGTACCGAAAAATAAACGCAAATAATAGCACAATAAAAAACAAATTTTCGGGCGTTAAATTTAATACATAATACAGATTTATAGAGGAATATGTCAGTAAGCCAAATCCCTAATTTTTTTTAACAAGTAATTTGTAAGCACAACAAGTATAAAAATCTAAGTTCGGGCGGAGCCGAACAGTAAATGTCTACCCGGCGCAAGTATTGAATATAGTTTTTTCACCTTTCCGAAAACTACCGTTACTTGGTATTTTAAACATCTTCGATAGAACGTTCAGTTAGACATAATGAGATAAATTGATATAGGCTGCGTTTCTTTATACATTCCGGATAATCCCATTTCACAGCCGGAATAAACAGAATACGTTTGAAATATACGTTAACATATCATCAGGAACGTTCTAAAGAATAAGTAAACAAAAAAGTTTATTCCAAACGTTCAGAATGAATAAAGAAATTCAGCCATAGTTATATGTGGGCCGTATCACGCCCATTTTCCAAAACTCCATAATAATGTTACTTCTTTTCAAGGGATTGTTGTTAGTATCAATTTGAGTATATCTGAAATTTACCGTTATACGAAAAGTGGCCATAATTTTAAAAGGTGTTCGCACGAGGCGACTTTGCGTTCAACTTTTGCATTCAACTCACACAGCGTTGCACGAAAAAAAAGTTGTATGGCTAAATGTTGACTGGCGACCAACTTTGTTGAAAGCGATTGCCAAAAGTATAGTGCAAAGTTGAACAATGCAAACGCCTTTTTATGGCGAATATTTTGATATTTTCTTATTTTTTGATATTTTTAGCCATCCATTTTTTTCGCGCAACCCTGCGTGAGTATTTACTGATTTATCGAACATTTCGAAAATTTTCGTATTTGCTGGGTACCACATGGGGCCTATCCCCTGGCCTCATGCATTGATGTTACACAGCGGTAGTAAGGCCGATATTGCTCTACGGCGCTCTGGTATGGTGGACCGCTGCCAACAAAATCTCGTATAGAAAACCATTGGAGCGAGTACAGCGGCTCGCTGCACTGTGCATAACAGGAGCGCTAAGGACCACTCCAACGGCTGCACTTGAAAGGCTACTTGACCTACCGCCAATCGACATCGCAGTGGAGAGCACTGCACCGAAATCCGCCATGAGATTGATGGCCTTAGGTGAATTCTCCGCTAGAACCTTCGGGCACAGCTCGATATGCAGGAGGATGGAGGACAAAATTGACCACATACCCCCACGCTTCATCTGGGTTTAAAGCTACGTTTAAGGAGGGCGGATGGCGCATGACCAGGCGACCCGCCAGCGGAACGTATAACATCTATACGGACGGATCAAAAATGGCTGATGGAGTGGGCGCCGGAGTCTACTGCGCCGAGCTAGACCTCAGCCAACCCTTCAAGCTTCCAGAGTACTGCAGTATCTTCCAGGCGGAAGTCTTCGCTATAGGGAAAGCTGCTGAGATTGCTAACAACGAAGGAAACTATATAAAAAATATCAATATATATGTCGATAGCCAGGCGGCGATTAAGGCTATAATCTCACATCGTATTTCTTCAGAAAATGTTCTTAGAAGCAGGGAAGCAGTAGACAGGGTGGCCGAGGGTAAACGACTGCATATATACTGGGTTCCAGGCCACAAGGGCATTTTAGGCAACGAAATAGCTGATGAAATTGCCAAAAGTGCCATCCGTCTTGCTATCGAACCAGTACAGGAAATACAAAAGTCGCTAAAAACGATCTATAATGAAATTTCCGAAAGAGCTGAGTGCCGCATCCGGGTGAGATGGAACGCTTTAGCGACATGCAAAACCACCAAGATCATGTGCAATAGCAGCAAAGGAAACACTCATTTCTTGCTTATACGGTCACGCAGGGATTGCAGGACAGTTGTTGGCCTAATGACGGGCCACAACCTACTGGCATCCCATGCATGCAGAATGGGCATTAGTAACAGTGACGCATGCAGAAAGTGTAGGGAGGAAGGCATGAGTGAGACGTTACAACACCTCCTCTGTATCTGTCCGGCCTTAGCTAGAACTCGTCTTACATATCTCGGAGATTCGCAGTTCAAAGGACTAGAGGAGGCTTCAAAACTGGATATTAAGGCTCTCTTGAACTTCGCGAAAAGCGTTGACGTCCTATACGACAACTACTTTAGATCGCAGTAACACGGACCTCCATCTGGCACTACAAAGGGCCAATGGGTCTATGTAAGGCGCATCAGCCGGCCAGTGTAACCTAACCTAACCCATTTCTCGTCTAAAAATCATTGTGGTTTTTTACGCTTGCCTAGTTATCAGGTTATCTCAAGAATGATAGAATACAAGATTGGGCCGATCAGAGAGGATTTTTGAGAATAACTTTTGTGTGACGTCACACTGGTGCAATTGCGAGAGAGAAATGCCAAAACGTGAGCAAGAATGGAAGAAGAAGAAAAAATGTTGCAAGGAAAACGTAAACAAGTTGCACAAGTGTGACGTCATGCAAACAACGATTCTGTCAAATTCGTTAAGAGAGGAATAGCGGTCCGAGATCGGCGCAACCTTTGTATTCTCTAAATCGTGAGGATATCTGGTTATGTGCTTACATATATTTAGTTTTCAGTTTACAAGAATAAAATACATTACAGAAAAATAATTTTTGACCAGATAACCTGATAGCCAGGCAAGTGTGAACAAGTAAAGTAGTTACTAAAATATGCAGTTTTCGTATTTCTGAAAACTACCAGGGAGGTAGGCGCGGTTATTGTTCAATTTTGCCCATTTTCAGTACCATTTTCATTTGTTTCCATTTTTTTTTCATTTTCTGGATCATTCTTATTGGAGTTGGCAGCACTAATTTTATGCCACTAGCACGAGGAAAACGAAGTTATAATAAAAATGAACTCACTAAATGAGGAAAAGTACATTTAAACGAAATAATATTCACTTAAACAAATATTTGACGCAGAGGCAATTTATTTGAAGGAAGGTAAAAGCAGCAATAACAGAATATCTCTTTGTTTAGAAGGCGTAGGTACCATTAATTTCATCCCTGGCAAATTCATCCCCGACGAAGGCAGTCGCCAAAATTGGCCCAAGGTGTATTTCCACGGTCTTATAAAAGTGACACAATTCAAAATTTGGTATTTTTGAAATAATGCACTAAAAATGTACGCAGAGCTTTTATTTACCGTTCAACAAAAGCTGGAGCAAATTTTTGTTATAAATTGTTAAAAAAAATCTAAGGTAAAGTCTCCCTTGCCCAAACGATTAGCATGTGCTACAAATAGTTTATCGCATTTTCTGATAAACGTGTAATTTTGAGTTATGTCACCTTTGAAGATAATGTTTGGGTATTGTGAAGGAAAGCAAACGAAGCTTGACAGCGCCATCTGGTAGTGAAACTTATATATGTTAAATAAATTTCCGGAAGAATATCGCTCATCAGTCTCCCTAAATATATTTTATTTACAAATTTTCAACAAAATATTTTAGAATCGTTAATTAAAACTATTCTATACTTGTATTTGAACAAACAAATTTTTTATGCTCCTGCTTGAAATTCCTACATATGCCACACGAGGGCTAAGCACGCAAAACGAAATTGGGAGCACTGTACAAACTACAAAGAACGTAGATTTACGATATTTGACGATGTTTGAAAAAAACAACTTGAAAACAACCGAATTATTAAGGGTGGCCTTTGCAAAAAATTGCACGACCGGCGAAGCTTGCAAATAAAAGGGTTGTATGTTAGCAAAAGAGTACTGTCGGCGTACAGTTGATGAACAAAAAACGCTTTTGCCTTTGCATTTCATTATCTAACAGATAGAAACAGACTTTAAAGTGAATTAAAATTACCATTTGTCTAGCAGGAAATCCTTTCTAGCACAATTACACACATAACTTGTGTACAAACGCAAACCTGTTTTAGTACTATTTTACCTTTGCGCGCCACTTTGTGAACACTGATGCCTGTCCATCCGCTTTTATTCTTTGTCACTTTCTTTCGGAGCTCATTTTGAAAAAGGGTAACAAATAGAACTGACGCCGTGCTTCGTGCTTGCTGCTAATTAATCGACAATTGCATAAATTTTAGAAGAAAAAATTTAAAAGTGTTTGTCCACAATAGCTTATGAAGTTTTAAAATCTTTTAAAAACAAAATTATCTTCAAATAATTGGCGGAAGCGCAAATATCAAAGAAAACATCTTTGTTAGCGAAAATTCTCGTTGAAAAAATCAGTCACACACGCATACATACACAAATAAACGGCGGCAGTCAAACGGCGAACAAAAGGCAGAAAGTGCAAATTACATATATCGAAAAAATGGAAGATGTAAAGAAGCGTGTTCATGATGAAGATGTTGAAAGTGGGGATGAAGGTGCACTTTCTGCAACTGGAG
>NW_023458555.1:35345808-35347447 GCF_013731165.1 Rhagoletis pomonella | reverse complement strand
TTTGTGTTATTCGACCACATGGAAGATTTTACGCAAAGATCTTGGTGAAGATGTTGAAAGTGGGGATGAAGGTGCACTTTCTGCAACTGGAGACAGCAGCACTACTATTCCGAAGAAGCGCGGTCGTCCATCCAACCCAGAGAAGGTAAAGAAACCGCCAAGCGGCCGTGGCCGTGGTAGGCCTGCTAAGAACTCTGCAGGTAGCGTTGCCGGCAAAAAGAGTGCCCCTGAACCGGTTTCTGACGATGATGCGCCGGTAGCCGCAAATGGTAGTGGTGGTGGCGGTCGTGGGCGACCTCCGAAAGCTGTAGCAACACCCGGAAAAGGTCGTGGTCGGCCAAAGAAACAACCACAAGCATCAGAAGAAGACGAAGAAGAAGCGGGCGGAGATGGTGAAGAGGACGATGAGCAAAGTGACTACAAACCAAGTGGCAAGAAGCCGGGACGCAAGTCAAAATCACCGAAAAAAGTTGCTAAGCCAGCAAAAAAGGCAAAAAGCGATGATGAAGACGAAGGTAAGTGTGATACATACACATACACACACATATATATTCATATTTAGGATTGTATATAAAATAAAGCGGGAGAGTTTAAAAATGTTTTTTTTTTTTTAAATTTAGAATCGGCTGAAGAAAAGCCTGTTGCCGGACGCGGACGGGGTAAAAAGGCTGTAGCAGTTGCCCCAAAACGACCTGCAGCTACTGCTGCCAATGGTGGAGTGCCGAAAAAGCGTGGTCGACCCGCTAGTTCGAAGAAAGCTACACCTGGAAAAACCGGTCGCAAGCCTGCTAAAGCTGCAGATTCCGACGATGAGGATTCCAAGGATAATGACGATGAAATTGAGACATCTGATGAAGATCAAAAGAAATCCAAAAATAAAGACACTGACGATGAGGCCGGTGCAAATAGCAACGAGGACGAAGATGATTTGGCAGATGGCGAGGAATCCGCTGCTTAAGGCCGACATATTAATCGTGGATTTAAATTGCGGCAAACAGAAAATATGTTTCTGTAGTTATATTAAGCGTCATTAACGTATATTATACATACATAAAAAAAACACATCTTCATATGCATTTATAGAACCACAATAAATAATAGTAATAAGTTTGATAAAGTTTGCTGCAAGTATCTACAAGTTCATGCACTTGCAAATGGATAGAACAAAACTTAAACTTTCATTATAAAAATCAACATCACATTTCAAAATTTAAATATGTTGGCCATTGTAGTTCCACATACGGCACCAACATACCAAATTGCATTTTGCATTTGCTTTTTTCTATGTTCTAGTTTGCCAATATCGATATTTACCTAATTTGAATATGATTACTTTTATGTTTTTAAGCATTAGTGGTTTATCGTACTGTATTTGTAGTAAGTAAACATCTATAAAATAGAAATTGATTGTCAGCAAATGTGTAAACAGTTTTAAATAAACTTTCCATGTGCAACCTTAATTTGCATTTACTTTTGTATCGTTTTTCTGCAAGTCAACTTATTGTGCATAGTTATGCGAAGAATGCATAATCAGACCTTTAGATTGCATTGATGTATTAAGAAGTATTTTGTTCAATTACAATTAAATCTCTTAATAATTGCTGCAATACTTCGTTATTATTACAATGGAAAATATAAT
>NW_023458555.1:35338901-35345708 GCF_013731165.1 Rhagoletis pomonella | reverse complement strand
ATCTTTATCTTTATCTTTATCTTTATCTTTATCTTTATCTTTATCTTCATTTTCATTTTCATTTTCATCTACATGTTCATGTTCATCTTCATCTTCGTCTTCATCTTCGTATTCATCTTTATCCGTGTCTTTTTATTTATCTTTAACTTTGTCCTGTTCTTCATCTTTATCATTGGCTTGATCCTTTAATATAGGTTGTGAGTGTTTGTGGTTTTGTCGTTGCCCTTGTCTTTGTTTCTGCCCTTGTATCTTGCTCTCTGTATTTTCATTACCCACTCCACAGTGCCGTTAAAAGTTCAATGCACCCACCCCTTTCTATTCACGCATACGCATACATACGCAAAAATTAAGTTTTATTTTCTGAGCAATAAAACTAAAAACTCAATGAAATGACGAATATTTTGCGAGCAAAAAATAAAACTTAAAACGTAACCATTATTTTCCGAGCAAAAAATAAAACTCAAAAAATAATCGTTATGTTTTGAGCAAAAAATAAAACTCAGTTAATAACGATTAAAAAGTGATTTGTATAATAAAAGTTATAACCGTTACGGTCCGTTTAAAACAGATACAGGTATGTTCATTGGAGCACGTAAAACTTCTCCTAAGGTCATAAAGCGCTGGATTTAAGACTGTGTTCAGAAATGCATGAAGTCAAATCATCAGTCTATTTTATTTTCTAAACTATAATTGAGGGAAATGCCTTATTTGCGCAACTAAGTACCAATTTGGAATTTAACCATGGTTGCGCAGGGTAAGTGTCTTTTGTTAGTTGATTGTGGAACTCCCACTTGTTTTACAATTTTCAATCTTAGAATACTTTTTAAAGTTTTAAATTGTTAATTGTTGAAAAACTTTCTTTCGCAGTTTTTTCCTCTTTTGAAACGCAACGAAATTATTTTATATATTATAAGAATTTTTACTTATCGTCATTATACTTATCACCATGGATCGGAATTTATGGAATTTTTCTGCTAAAGGGATAGATTATATTCGATTCAGAATGTCCACGATTTAGCTTTCCATCTTTCCACATATATCATATATACACATTTGATGTTGTCTCTTTGCCTTTTTGAGATATTTGCCTTTTCTACCTTTAAAAAAGTGATTATAGCGAGGAAAAAGCCCTTATTTCTTATAATCAGGCAGGTTCTGCAAATCACTTTCGAGTGAATTTCAATCAAAATCGCTTTGAATTCAAATGGGCGGAGTTTGAAATTCTCACGGAAGTGAAAGTTTCAAACGTTCCATATTTAAATTGGGCGCCACTTGTATCAACTAACGTCGAGCGCAAGTTTAGTATATTCAAGGCTTTTCTTCGCGAAAATCGATGAAAATGCTGCCAGAAAACTTCCAAATGCATTTTGTGTTTCAATGTTGCTACAACTACATATAAAGATTAAAGTTTTGTGAGTTAAAAACTCGAGTGGAGAACATAGTCAAAAATTTAAAGTACACATTTTTCATATAATGAAACTAGTTCATAGTTTTTCTCACTTTACTTGTAAAATACACATTTCTAAAATAAATGTACATATGTATTTTTTGATTATTTTTCGGTGCTTGTCTTTTTTAGTGCCTTCTATTGCCATTGTTTCGACTTCTATTCCTGCCAATTTCGATATTTTCTTTTGCCATTTCTATCCTATTTTGACTTTTTATAGGGGTTTGGGTCCTAAAAATCCGTTCCCTGCTTATCACCTAGTAAGAAACATTAATGTTTATTTATTTATGTACATATATTAATCTTTAAGCCTTTTTTAGCTGCCCGTTTCATTCTGCAGTAAAGTTTTGTTGTCCTGATCTTTAGTCTCCATTTCTACTTCGACGTCACTCTGGTGGCTTTCTCCTTGCACCTTCTCACAACTATTATGCTTATTTGCCTTCGGTCGCCCACGAGGTTTACCTGTACGCTCATACGGCACTCCACCTTTGTATGGTCGTCCACGTTTTCTAGCAGGTTGACTGTCAATTGCATTTGGTGGTACAGCATTAGGACGATTGGACTGAATTGATTTTCTTGGCCGGCCCTGACCCCGACCCGTACGCACAATATTTAGATTTACAGCGCCAGTGGACGGTCTGCCTACTGGACGACGTTCTTCGTAATCTGGTTTTTCATCGTAGGATGCTGCAATAATATTTTGGTGAGCATACATACATATGCATGTATATGTACACATTCAGCCCAATTCTGAATACTCCCAAGGAGTTTGTTCTCCGAGAATTTGCTTCTCCCGAGAAAGAAATTCAATTAACTCCAATTTTATCAACTCCTTTAATTAACTCTACGAAAATTTGGGAGGAAGTTCGAATTTCGAAAGAGCTGTTCAACACTTTTTTAACAGCTCAACTCCGCCATTTAAAATAAAAAGTCCACATGGAATTGTTATTCATGATATGACGAAAGGGAAAAAGAGAGAAAACGCACAGGGAGTTTCTGTTCAGAATGGGCTTGATTATGTACATATGTATGTATAATGTAAAATATGTAGCAACACTTACAATTTTCACTATCACTGCAGACTCTCGGCTTTCTTGGGCGCCCACGTCCTTCAACACTAGTACCAGATTTTGATTGACGAAGAGGTAATGATGGTCGTTCCACAGTATCACGTTTCGGAAGTTCGTCATTTCCTATTTCGTCAGCGGAGTTAGCAGGTTTTTTAGGGCGACCACGTCCTTTGCCAGTTGCAACAATGGCCTGCGAAATTTTCGGCTTGCCAAGCTTTTTCGGTCTACCACGACAAGCTATCTTACCCTCTTCGATATTAGATGTACTGGTGTCGACAATTACTAAGTGCGATTGCTGATCCTTGGGCGTGATATGCTGCATTTTTGACACGTTTTTTTTTTTATGAAACCTAATAATATATGTAAGTAAACACATTTGAATGATGTGAATTGAATAATTTTCATACTTACCAATTTGTTTAACGGTTGCAATCCTTTTATTATAATTTCAGGTTGATTTCCTACTGGAAGTTGGTCATTTGAAGTCTTTAAAAATATTTATGTATGTCGGTCTGTTTACATTTGCCGGTTGTTTGTAGGAATGTTCGATATTTAAGAAAGTATCGATATCATGACTCGATTTAATTCATTGCATACAATATCGATATCGAAAAATCGATATTGAAAATCCTACTCCCAACTGAATAGAATATTAGTACTGCCTGTCAACTCACCTAATTGTGTTACATATTTCTATCTTGTATATTTACTGCCCTGCAAAAAACGGAAACAAACTATCGATTGTAGGCTCGCCTACATATGTACATACATCAAAAAAATAAAAGAAATAAAGAAAATAAAGAAGTCGGTGAATTTAAAGAAAGATTTCATCAAAATCCGTATATTCTATTTGCATATAAAAAAATGAGCAAAAAATAACCTTTTTTAACGCTATGTGGATAGAGAAGAAAACATTTTAGGCCAGTGCGCTTATGTCGACTATGGAGTCAGTGACTATAGTGCTGAAATACAGTGCAACGCCAACGTGGGACTCCAGCAGAACCTAGGAATGAAGGTAGAAAGACCAAACGGCGCTGAGGCATATGTTTTTAGCGACGAAAATTCAGACCCCTATGAAAAATAAGAAGAATTGTCTGAGCTCAGTGGCTCTGAAAAAGCTTGCGAAATTAAGTTAATATTCGACAATATATTTTTACAAATAAAACAAACACAACCTAAATCGAATTGTATTTTTTAATTTGGTTTCATGTATTTTTGGATATTTCGCTGCCAACTATGCCATAATTTATCAATTATTTAGAGGTTAGAATAGTGGTCAGAAAAATCACTAATTATCGCGATATTTTCCCAATAGTTTCATCGCTAAACTCACTTGTACATCACCAGCTAGATGACATGTGTGAGCGAGTGAACATACTGTAAGGCAAATGCGCCCGTGTGTGTGCAAGAAAGGGATGCACTATCACACGCCCATACAAAACTAACCGCTAAACTGACGAACAGTTTTAGTCAGTTTTCCCAATAATTTAACCGATAATCATAGGTCAGGCTTCTTGCAGGGTGAGGACTAAAACGGCATGCCGGTCGACTCAAGCGGTTTGTCAAACTTTAGAGCTAAATAAATCACGCAAGCTGCTAATTAAACCTACTTAAGTATTTTCCCATACAATTTTTTGTAGATTAAAAATAAATTTTAACTTAAATATCGATATTGCGGGTAAAGTATCGATGTCTTCGATCATCGAACTTGGAATATCGATTCAAAAAATCGATTATCGTGCCATGAAATATCGATATTTCGAATAATCGATACGATATCATACATTTCTAGTTGTTTGGCGGAATTAAAAAAGGATGCCACACTTTGGAATATAATTCATTTGTGCTGCATGAACCCATGATGCAATAATACAAGGTGGTATCAATTGTGATAGCTCGATTTGACACTGCCTTAGCTCAGAAGAATGAGAAGAAAAACGGGAACAAATGAAACCCCATATGGGAATATAAAATTTCACATTTTCTCCTAAACAAAATTTGCTTTTCTATAGTATATTCGTTATGAAATGAAATAAAATTAGATAAAATACCTATTTAAGAAAACAAAGTGTGTATACAGAGCCAAAATAAAAAACATTCAACTATATTAATGGGCAAAGAATAGTTAAAGAAGTAACACTGTTTCACGTAAGGCAGTCAATATGGTGGAATTAGAGCGAGAAGTTGCCAATTGATAAAACCTTGTATTATTGCATCATGGCGTGAACCAATTAGTTTAACTAGTTTTAATACTCAAGGCGTGTGTAGGCGCGTGTGAACCCATGAAGATCAAGATCACGCGGGAAGGAAAGAAACAAAAAAATTATTTTCTAGCTGCCGAAGTCTCGACGTTGTCACAGGCGAAAATGAAGAAAATTGCAACAAAAAGCCACCACCAAATTGTAAACAACAAAGAAATGTAAACAAACGGCTAATGTCAAAATCGTTAAACTTTTTTCCTAAATGCGATTCTAACGGGCTACTCTCCTGCCCGCATGATCTTGTATTTTTGGTTCATGGTGTGCATCGGTAAGGCCCAGTGCTGCCAACTTTCCTTAGCTATGAGGTGCCATGTTGAGGATAAAAAAGTGCCAAAATGTGCCAAATAGAAAAACAGAACTGCCAAAAATGGTGGCATCCTTTTTAATCCTTCCCATTTAGCAATAAAATAAGAACCACATTTCTAAAACAAAAGAGCAATGCCAAGATAACCAGTTGAATAATCTTTAAAAATTAGAAAGTTGTAGTTGAAAAAAAGAAGTATACGTGAAGGATTTCACAAAAAATGTATCGAAATTTTATTATTTTTGAAAAATTCCATTTTGGCACCAAGTGCCAAATTGAATAATTAAGTGCCATTTGATGTAAAATAGAGCCAAAAATGGCACGGTCTGAGGAAGCTGGCAGCCCTGGTAAGGCGATGGTTATGATACTCTTTCAGGGTGGCAATACGTTATTTTGCCAGGAAAATTTTAGTATTAAATATTAAAAAATATTTTTATTTTCATGCCAATTCTTAATTCTCCCGGGGAGTTTGTTCTCCGGGAATTAGTTTCTCCCAAGAAATAAATCCCCCAATGATTAACTCCCAGGAGTAGCATTTTACCCGAAAACTTGGGAGGAGGAGAATCGAACTCCGAAAAGGCTGTTTGACCCTTTTTTGAGAGCTCAAGTCCGCCATTTAATATAAAAAATCCTTAGGGAATTTTTATTCATGAAAGGAGGAAAGGGAAAAGAGAGAAAACTCCCGGGGAGTTTCTGTTCAGAATCGGCCTGATAATAATTGTAAAATAAATGAAGATATGTATGTACATGGAGAAATTACTACAAACTTAAAATTACTTATAAATAAAATGGTTTATCTTTATGGTTTACACAGACTTGTGCAGTTTGTACTCCTTCGTTGTACTTTTCTTGCTTTTCTAATATTACATCGTAGGCTGTGTTCAGAAATGCATCAAGCCAAGCATCAGAATCTTTTATTTCCAAACTATAATTGATGGAAATGCCTTATTTGCGCGATTAGCTGCACTTCGGCATTTGAACGTAGTTGCGCATTTGCACATTTCATAAGTTATAAGGTTTGTTCGTCGAGCAAAAAATTTGTACGAATTTGTACGAATTATCACGATTTTTGCCCAAATCGCGTTAGTGCAGACCAAAAAACTACCCAACACTCAAAAATTGTGAGAGCAAAAAGACAGTTCTCTTGGAGAGAAGTGGCAAATTCTTGCTGGAAAAAATTTTGCCAGCAAGAATTTGCAAACACGAAATACATGTGGTTGTGGTGCATGGTTGCATTTTTGTCTACAATAATTTGAATAAATTAGTTCGTTAAATATAAAAATTTATGAAAAAAGGAAGTAAATAATTGTTGATATAATTAATTTAGTTAATTCCATTGATTTGAACTTAATTCGGCTGAAAAAAATGGTATTCGCAATCGGAATGCAATTTCAACCAGAGTCGATTTAAGAAACCCGACAGCTAGTACGATGAAGAAATTGAAATATATGTTAAAGAAAGTCAGACCAACAAGAAATATACATGTATATCCTGTTTTTGGCCATCCGAAAGAATTTTAAAAATTCTATAAAAATTTTTTATGTTTGAAATGCAACCGTGGACGCCAGCTGGCAGGGAAACTTGCAAATTCCTGAAAATTTGCGTTCGTGCAGAAATTTGCAAGTTTCTCAACATGAGAGAGAATTTGAGAGAATTTTTTCTTACTCTCTGATATTTTGAGTGTTGGATAATTCTTGCTGGATTTTCGACGAACAAACCTATAGT
>NW_023458555.1:35323083-35338801 GCF_013731165.1 Rhagoletis pomonella | reverse complement strand
GATACCACTTTGAGTTCTTGGCACTTTTACCTTTTGCCTTTGGCTTTTCTTGTTTGTGTGTTTCTTGTGGCTTGCAGCGGTATTTGCACAATCTTGTTTTGTTTTTTTGTAGCCATATTCTGGTTGCTGAGTGGCACTTTTAGGTAGCCAATGGACTTTTGTGTGCGTGTGTGTTGCCAAAAATAGCAGGCCGCTATATAGATAGAAATACACAACACTTTTACATATGTGTATGTATGTATGCATATGTTTCTACTAGCTCTGTATGTACGTATGTACTTCACAATTTTTTTGCTTGCTGTTAAGCTCATCATCATCATACAACTCACCGCACATCAAAACTAGTAAAAATGCTAAGCACGCAGTTTTCAATGTTTTTTTTTTTTTCTTTCTATAGCTCCACAAAATGGAACAACCAGTCAGGCAGCCGGCAGCAGCTGATAAAATATTTTTTAATATCATTGTCGAGTTGGCTTTATTTAATTTATACTTTTTTAGATATGTATGTATGTGCAATATTTGCTGTGCATGCAAAGGTGTACATATGTAAATTCTGAAACCATTAGAGCAAATACAAATTTGTGCTTGAGTAAATATAGATGGCATACATTTAAGCCACAGACGGACACACAATGCTCGCGCTACACAGACTTATCAAAAAAAAAAAAAAAAAAACATAGAAAAATTAAACAGCAGAGCGCCTCAGTGCTAGTCAAAGAATGCTATCCAAGGGCAAGCTCCTTAAGGAGTCAACTTTTGTCACTTTTTAAGTGCCGTAAATCCCTGGATTATTTGCCAAGAATCCCGGGGTTTTCGGGATTTGTAATTATGTTGACCAGTTTTTTCTATATTTCTTTTGTTTATTTAATATTTAATATTGTGTTTTTATAAATGTCTAGCTCATTTTACATACACATAGCACCATGCGACAGGCAATTTTACATACACAAAAATCAATATATTATCGAGAAGCCATGGGCCAAATATAAGCAGTAAAATTGCGTTTTTAGTTTTTCTCTCTGACGTCAGGATTTTTTAAAAGGTCTTTGAAAATTTAATAATAAGAGTAGTTCGGAAATTGATTTAAAAAATTCAGGCAATGTACTTAGAAAAACAGTATGGGTATCAAATTAGAGAAAATGTAGAGAAAAAACAGATTAAATGTTTTTGTGCATAAGGCATTGAAAATGTCGTTTTAAAAATTGTATCCTTGAATATCCTTGAAATTTTGCAATATTTATTTATATGTTAAGGACTAATATAAACTCGACAACATCCTCGCATAAGGTTCTTCTAACTTTATTAAATAGCTTAAAAAAATAAAATTGATTAAAAGGGCATTTTCAATACCTATTCGTTTTTGTGAACCCAAAAAAAAATTTTTTTTTTTTTAATCCTACAGAACCATTTTTACTTATTCTACATTGCACTAAATTTAAGTAATTTTTGGAATTCATCATATCTTTGAAATTATAAAGTTCTAATAAAAAATTTGCTAAAACTAAAAACGCAGTTTTACTATATTTGGCCCATAGCGTTGAGAGTATATTGAGTGCTTGGGGAGCTTTAATTTTTTTTTGTTTCAACCTGTTTCAAACTTTTTACTTAAAGAATTTTTAGAAAAACTCTAGGTACGCAATTTTATAGCCCATTAAATTACAGGAAGATAAAGTGCAAGTTTCAAGTGACTAACGTTGATTTTTTATAATTTTGTTTTTGCTGGCGGTATCACGCATTTTCTTCTATACAAAGCTTAAAAAATTTTTAACAAATTTTCATTACAATTTTTAGCTTTTCAATCTGATTCTTCAGATTTTTACGATTTTTTAAATATCAACATTCTCTGCTTTTCTTATTTTTCGAATTTTATTTAATACTGAGTACGTGGTGATTTTTGTTAAATATTTATAAGGTTTTTAAAGTTAAAATTTGCTTGTTATGTTTTCATAAAAATATTTTTTCATACACTATACATAAATCAAACTTTCAAACTTTAACAGAGCTTAGAAAAATTTTAACACATTTTTATTAAAATTTGGAACTTTTTAATATGATTTTTTGAGTATGCAGCTTTGTAGCTCATTAAATTTTAGTATCATAAAGTGCAAGTTTTAGGCGGCTGCAAAATCGCGCTGATTTTTGTCAATTTTTTTGGCGAGGGTGCAGAGAGCAATTTATTATACTAAAATTTAATGGGCTACGAACTGCATACTCAAGAAAATCAGATTAAAGAACTCAAAATTTTAATGAAAATTTGTTAAATTTTTCTAAACTCTGCATAAAGTTTGATTTATATAAAAAAAATTTATGAACAAATGAAAAAATTTTAGGTTAACCTTGCAAATATTTAACAAAATTCGCCAGTATTAAATTAAACTTAAAACTTATTTGTATAAATAGTTATTTTTTAATAACTGATCTTAAGGATACTGAAATTTTCAAGGTGTTTTTTTTTTTTTGAAAGGCATTTTTGAACTTTGTAAAAAAAAATTCCAAACTCCGAATTAAAAAAAAACAAATTAAAATGAAATACAATTTTTTTAATATAACTTTATTTCTAGTTTGTAAAAAAAATTTTCAAAGTTCAAGAATTTATATCTTAAAAAGCGTCTTGTTCAGGGTTTTTTAAGAACAGTTGGAGATATAGTATACAAATAATTTTGCTAAAAATGTTTAAAAGTTTTTGGTTTCACGAATTTTTTAATTTCGAAATTTTGCACCTTTTTTTATTTTTGTATTTTCTATATACATATATAGTTTCTAGTTATAGGCCTTAAAATCACCTACGAAATTCGACAATTTTTGTAATTATAATAGTTTTCCAGATATTTAAAATGTAAACTTGCAAAATCCCGGAAATTGTAAAATTTAGAATTTGTCTAATTTTGGGGAAAATTTTTGTTCCTTTCGTTATATGATAAAAGCAAAGTTCTGACCAAAATGCAATTTATAAATCAAAAATGGTCGATACCAGTCATTGGTCGATTTGAGTTGGATTGACCCCTATGTATGTATAGAGACATTTTGATTACTTCTAACCTCAAACAATGATCAGCATCTGTAACAAGCCTCGATTTGACATTCAGTTTCCATTATGCACACACTTAGCATTCCTATTAACGAAGGCAATGATAGTCGATTAACAAAAAAAAAAAGTATTCTCAAATCAGCGTAAAATTTGCATTGTAAAGTATGTATGTATTTAGCAAAACTTGTTTCTGCACACAAGGGTAAACAAATTTCTATGTATGACTCGATTTCGCGACAAAAATTTCTTTTAAGCAAACAAGTTTTACGTTTCTATTCCATTTACATATATTTTAACAATATGCACACTATTTCAAATAGCTGCGTATGGTTATGTATGTGTGTAGATTCCCAGTCGTTTATTTTATTTTTATTTTTTTATTTTTGAATACTTAATTACTTTGTTGCTAATTTTTATATTGACACTTTGTTCGCCATTCAACTTTACTACAAATACACTTGAATCTCACCTAAATATCGGATCTTGTTTTCGCATTTTTTCCGCTACAAACTAACTGTAAGCATTTCTTTGGCGAATTCATTTATTATTTGCACTTCACATATTTGTTGATAATTTATTGCAGGTTTTAGCTGGTTACTTGCTGCTTCGTGTTTGTGAAAGCGTTTTTTTCAGCTGCTTTCAAATCAAAAAATGAATCAGACATTTTTTATTATAGCTTCTTTGTATTATTTGAAGTTTAGATTAGAGTTGAAATGCAATGAAATTTATTGGGCGGATTAAAAGGTATATAAAGAAAAAAATAAGGCCTATTTAATGTGCCTGGAGGAAATGCATACATACATATATTTATTTTGTGGTTTGACTATGAAGTATGACTTTTGATTGCAGTAAAATTTTTGCTTTCATTTGATCGATATCTTATTTGATAAATAGTTGTATTTACATACATATGGGTGTGGTATGCTACAAACGGGGCTTGTTTCTAGTATAAAACCAATTACAGTTTTTCTATTTTTTTTAGCTTTGGGTAGCAACGCGACAGATAATGAAACACTAACCTCGTATGCGCGCCTTGCAATATGTTGTGGTTTATTATTAGGCGCATTTCGTATCAGATTGATGTGAAGAAAAATGACACTGAAGATGGCACAACGCCGTAACCGGTTTGTCTGCAAAGCAAACTTGACAGGGGATGACGGAAATTCGTTCCAAAATAAATTATATATGTATATCTAGTATGTTCCTCTAGAACAGAAAATACTATTGTTTAAGCCGACAATGGAAAAACGTTCATTGCCGCCCAGCGCGCTACAGAACGCGACTTCGTTAAATTCCTTAACGAATGTTCCGCAGACATTGTCAAAAAATATTCGCCTCAAGGCATCAACTGGCAATATATACCACCTAGATATACACTTTCCCCCTGTATATTAAGGGTCTTAACTTCCCGTTTAAATATTGTACCCAAGTACTTCTCGTTTCTCTGCCTTTGCTTCTACTTCCAGATTGAAGACATCATGGCATCGCGGAAGGCATGCCCCCTGGCTCCAACGGCAGAGACGGATAACCGCCTCCAATGTCGGCTCTGCCACAACTATCACGCGCTCAGGACGTGCCCGTCCTTCAAGGCCATGAAGCCACCACAGCGATTGGCAGTATCCTTTGCGAAAGGGCATTGTGTCAACTGCCTTGCGCTCACCCACACAACCGGCGAATGCGACTCGCCGGGCAGCTGCAAACACTGCGCGTTGGCGCATCACACTTTGCTGCATGTGGAAGCCAACAATCATGCGCGCACGGGCCAACGTAAGAAGCAGCCCAAGTAGCGAGCATCTGCACGTAGGCCAGTCAAGACAGAAGGCTCAGAACCCGCGCAAACAGGCGCCGCAACCGCCGCGCAAGACGGACGATCGCGCGCACCCCTCAAGGCCTACAAACGGCCAACTACCAGGGCCGCACTACTAACCGTGTCCTGGGCAACACGATCCGCGCGCGCTGAAAGAGCTGCAGAAGACCCTAAGCCGCGCATTCGTGCAGGGCGGGGAGGATGTTTAAGCTGCCGCTTCACGCGCAATCCTTGGCTGCAGAAAGAAAGTGTGTATGAAGTCATAAGTTAGGTTATGCTGGCTGAATATCAGAGTTCTCAATAAGACGAAGCTATTCTCCAAAGAAATGTCAGATACGCGTACCACTCGTGAATCTGTTCATTGACGCTATGTTAAAGGACATTTCGAAAATTTTATTAGACGCTTTGTCCTTTGTCGATTGCTGACTGCAGGCTCTACAGCTGTACCTTGCCGAGTAACGCGAACCTTTCCTTGCTGAAGGCTGGACACTCGCAAATTGTATGCTCCATCGTCTTAGTTAAATTCATTTGCTGCTAGCACACAATACCTGTTAGGAATCGTACCACAAGTCTGGAGTTTGTTCTTCCGGGTAATAGAAGGAAATCAGTATGCAACCCTGAGTTCTTTTGCAAAACCTATCCGCCTGGCGGTATGCAGGCAGAGGAGTCGGTATCTTCATGTCTATAGAAGCGTCGTAAGAGGACGCTGTCCTTGGCTAGCATGTCAACTCTCCCGTTACCTTCGGCACTTTTGTCTTGGTACCCAATATCGGTGGACAGTTTTAGCCGTTGCTAGCCTGACTATTTGTGTAAATGTTTATTAGCTTGGTTGGCGGGTTAATTTTTTGCAGTAGGCCTGCCGCTTTCTTTATTGCAAAGACCCCGGCTTGATAGATATTGTAATGGTCTGGTAGCTTAAAAGACCCCTGAATTTCCGGTTCGCTGCATTGTATTGCAGTCGCTATTCCTTCGTCCATATTAGAACCGCCGGTGCAGATGTGCGTTGCATTCCCTTTTAGCCCCGCGTCCTTACGCCAACCCTTTCGAAACTCAGAAGTGGAGATAACACCAGTTTTCCATGGCTTCCTCCATTCGCCTAACAACATTGTGGAGAGCTGTGCCAAATCATCTGCCTTTGGTGTAGGCGTGCAAAGTTTCTCTTCAAAATTTCCTTTGATGTGTCCACCTATGTACCTAGTAGCCACTCCATAGTTTTAAGAAATGATGTGGCCATAGAAAAAGTTTTATTTCGTTAAGGGCGCCTCTATCGCTAACTAAAGGCGTACAAATCAAAACCGGTGCACTGTTCGAACGACCGGCACCTTTTTAGCAAGAACGAGTAGTGGTCGTCCGGTGGTTTCAGATAGCGGTGGGAATGCGGGGGTAAGCGCCGTTGGATGCACAGCTAGATCGTCTGATGGGACTCGACAACTGTGGGATTACTAGCGACAGTTGAATGCTGTCGTCCGGAGTTTTCTGACCACGGAGATTTATATATTTTCGTCGCTATTTCTAGAAATTACGAACATACGACCTAGGTTCGGTCCGCGCCATTCAAACACCCTTCATAGAAATCCATCTGGCGTTCAGCGGTGGCTTCAAATTGTAGATTCCTCCATTTCATGACGAAAATCAAGACGCACATTATAAATTGGATAACTGTAGAATGTATGGTTTCTGAATAAAGTTATTATCATTGGCCTGTTTTGGAGACAATAATAATCTAAAGGGGACCATTCGCGATTAGCTCTCGCTTGGTTAAGGACCATTGCTTAGTTAGAAGTAATTTCAGGACCTATTCGGGGCCATTTCGGCACTAGTTCTGGAATATTTCGGGACTATTTTAGGATTAGTTCGGGATCATTTTAGGAAAATTAAGTGACCATTTCGGAACTTTTGAATAATTGTTTGAGATCATTTCCAGACAAGTTCACGATTTTTTTCCGGGCATGTTCAGAAAAAATTACCGGATCGGTGAAGGACTATTTCATGACCATTTCGGAGCTATTTCAGGACTAGTTACGGATCAATTGAGAGTAGTTCAGAACTATGTCGAGACAAGTTTGGTTTCGTTATGGGCTAGTTAAGGACTATTTCCGGTCCATTTCGGGACTAGTTAGCGCTAATTTTGGGCTAGTAAAGGACCATTTCTAGAACTACTAAGGACCGGGATAAATTCACGATTTTTTCAGAACCACTTCAGGAGGACAAAATGAAATTAATGTTTAATTCTAACCTAACCTAATTACGTACATACATATGTAACTGAATCGCCGAATGCTTTGATAAGCCACACACAGTTTTTTACACATAAAGTTTCATGAGTACCCGGTACTGAAGCCTTTTTGGTTGTCTGCATTGCATTCTTGACATTCGTGAAGTGGAATTTTCAACAATATACATATAGACAAACTCCTCTTAATTTTCACTAATTTTTAAACCACAATTTACTTTTGACTGAAACAATGGCACTGAGCCCCGAATGTCAGCATTCCAATATTATCTACAAGTGTTAGAGATATCTGCATATAACGCCACCTATTAGGCAAATAAGCACGAAACTTTTTCATTCCTAGTATTCAGTTTATTTTACATCAATAGTTAGCTTCAGGTTAGTTTTGTCCAATAAGCTTGGAGGAGATAACAGTTTACAGCAAGCACTTTTTACACAGATGCGCAGATGTTGAATATTGACCGTGAACAACTTTTTAATTAGGCGGAACAAAGAAATGTTTGGATGTATCAATTTTTAGCGTGTAACATCAGTATAACTAGTAATTATCTACCTCTCTATGTAAACGTAGTATATGTTGAGTGCATAACGAGTGGTGCGACACTCTAAACGCTTGGCAATTGTTAAAGGGACATTACACGATCAAATGGCGTGTCTGTGTAATTTGATGGTTTGCCTTACAAACGTCAAAGACCCCATGAAATTTCACTTCTTTCGTTTTTGTTCAAGTGGTACTACCACAAAAAAAAATTTATTAATCTTAATTTTAAATTTTTTTTAATTTATTACTTTTTTCGTAAGGTCAGCTTTTTTTTGATGCCATTCTTTATATTTTTGCAACACTTTTTCATAGTGCGCCACTTTCCATTTGCTATAACTAAAGAGGCGGCTTCTCGCATCCCATAAGCGCGAGAGATTTTTGTTTCCATTTATTACACAATACAAGTTGAACGAACATTCAATTTGATGAAAATAAAAATTGCTTTGATTTTGATCAAAAGGCCATCGAATTCATACATACATACATATGTACATACATGCAATTTGATCAAACAAGTTGACCGTGTATGGTCCCTACTTAAATATCAAAACTTTTTCACACTCACTTATACAACGAAATGCAATTGGAAAGCATGCATACATACAGTTCATGGTACGCGCTTCCTTTTTCACTCACAGGAACTTGTACTTGCATACATACATATGCCTCTCTATGTAAACGTACCATAAATTGCTTACATATCAAATGATACGTTTTCATTTCACATCGATTGATTTTATAAAGTATTTGCAATCATTACATACGTATGAATATATGTATTTTATCGCACTGTTATAAAACACATGGCAAATTTTATTTTATAGAAGGAGCACAGCCGGCACTCTCGCTTCTTCACTCGCTGGAGAGTTTTCGCTACTTTAAATCGCGTAGAGTTTCGCGCACTTCACTAAATATGCATTTTGCAACTTTAACAAATTTCGAAACTTCATAAATTTTGTAAAACTTTGGCCTTTACCACTACACATACATTGGCGCGCGCGCGCGCGTCCCTATGACATCAGCATTTAAGCATCCATTGAAGTAAAATCACAAATTTTTGCCATAAATTATAGACCAACCCCTAGCCACTTGCGAAAAAAATCTTAGAAAAATATATATTTTTTTTCTCCAACAAAAACTTTTTATAAACTCGCTTTCTTTCTTTCGAGCTCCATGTCTGCGTACAATTTCTTACCTTTTTTGTTCGATGTGCTACGCGGCACTTTGTGCACTTCTGCTGTTGCTGCTACGATTTTAACAGTTCGCTGTTGGATTTGCGTTGGCGCTTCGAATGTTTCTTAACAGTTGAATGTGAGTGAGTACGAATGTGTGTATGTATTTGTGGAATATATACATATGTTCCGAGATATCTTGTCTAGAATTGATTTGCTGCTTTGCAGGTTGTGGCGCTGAACGACAACACAGCTAGTATGTAGTTGGAACAACGGGTATTTTTTTTGTTGTTGTTGGCGCTTGGAAGGAAACGGCTGCTGTGCGTTTTTGTTGTTGCCGTTTTGTTGGTTATTGTAAGAGAAGGTGGTGGGCGCTCCAGCTTTCTTCGCTATTTTTTCCCAACCACGCTGGCAAAAAGTTACCACCAAATTGCGTACATTTTCGGCTTATGAAGTGGGAGTAGAGGAGATGGAAGAAACAGAAAAGTGGCTGCAGAAGGAAATCGTTTCTAACGTTCAGCTATTGTTGCTGCTGATTCGACTACGCGCTCATCAACTCATCACCCACAAAACATTTATTCACTTCACAGCTCTACTTTCGAGGCATCGTGTAAAGTATAGCAAAAAACGCGGGCGTTGCCACACTTTTATTTATCGCGAAGTGGCGTATTTCCTTAACATTTTTTGAATGCGGAATATATTTCTCGTTTATTTTACGAATATAACGATTGCAGCGTGGCTGGCGACTGTTTCCGCCCTCAACAACGATGGCAAAGACAAACGACGAAGAACGAAAAAATTGCCAAACGCCAAATGGTAAATGGCAATGGCTACGGCTACGGCGGCGACGAAACGTATGTACGAAAAAGGCAGACGCACGCATACACAAGACGTAATTTTAAATGTCTATACAATGTACGTATAGTATGTTTGTATGTAGGTGTTTATGTACGCATAGAAAATTTAAAACAAAACCGAATCGAAGTGATGACGGCGACCACGACGATGAAAAAGAACACACAAAAATCAGTATCAGGGTATATCACAGCTTGTTGCCGCTGGGCGCTTTTAGGACCGCGCACAGATTTTAAAGCCCATAAGCCTTTAGGCGGCAACGATGGTAGTGCTGATAGCGACGCGGTGCAGGCGGTGTGGGCGTATGAATGCCAATGACTTGGCGCGCGGTGTGGCACCCCTTCGAAGGGTCAGTCAGTGTGTGTGCCTTGCAACGTTTACCAATTGGCGCACAGCCTAACTTGCTAGTTCACCACCCTTGCTTGCTGCTGCTGTGAGCAAAATCCAACAATGGCGGCTGCAAAATGTTGGCTAATCGCACTTCCTTTCTACACTTGCAATGGCCGTCGTGCGCTACTGCTGCTTGCTTCCTCAGCTGACTTCTCACAATGTATGTATGAGAAGATATTTTGCACAAAATGTTTAAAAGTAAAAACAAAAACAAACTCAGCTAACGCGGAATATGATTTTTTCTTTGACAATGACAAGGCCGCTCGCCACACAAAAGATATGCGCTGAATAATTATATTATTTTTATGACTTTCCCATTTGCGCTTTGTTTTAATATCTGCTCGCTTGTTTGAATACTACGCGCTATTTGCCTGCTTGCTTACATCCGTGCGTGCGTATGTGTGTGTGTGTATATACTGTGATGTACCACCTTTGTGGACAGGTATCCCATGTATGGATTTACTGCTGCTATTACAAACTGCTGCTGCTGTTGCGGCTGACAACTGAATACTGAATTCAACAGTGCGGCTGAGCTGTTTCGGCGAGTGACGGACTGACTACTCTGGGGTAGCGAGAAAAATTCAATTGGCCCATTTGTGTGTGTGCGCGCATACGTTGTTGGACTTCGCCTCAAGAGTTCCGGCGACGATTTCATTCAATGCAGCGCAGTCGAGTTGGTAGATGATGACGACGACGACGACGACGACGCGTCGAAAACAGCAGCCAAAAGGGGCGAACTCCAGTAAAGGAAGCGCCACATTCTCTGCTAGGGAAAGGCGTGGGTGACTGACTGACTGCTATGCAGGACTACTATGCGCCTTTTTTCAGTTTTAAATTTCTGCGGTTTATTTTTTCATTTCGAATCACTTCAATATTCAATTATTCGTTGCAATTTTCTCGTAGTGCTGACTAAGCGCTTCTCTCTCGGCGGCCTGCTGATTTCTTATTCGCTCTAATTCCTAGCTATGTACTTTATTTACATTTATTTATTCTTTCCTTATTTTCGTTGTTGCTTAAATTTATTGATGCGTTTTGAGCGATTATACTATATGTATGTACACATATATATATATATATGCAGCATTCCGCGAATGATTGGGGGTCTCCTCTTTGTAGCACTATTCACACAAGACCGCCGCCGCCTGAGCAGATAAGAAAAGTGCTATACACAAACCTACTATATGTATGTATACAAGTAAATATATGTATTATGTTTGTAGGTAGGTATATCAAAACCGCTTAACCAACAATTCGTCTTGGAATACAAACAGCAATTGACGACGACGACGACGACAACGACAACGGATGGACTACTACTGCGCGAGCACGGGCACGAGAACGACCACTCCGGCGGCCGACAAACACAACGCAACACAACACAACACAACCAACAATCAAAGCGACATGAGCAGCACTAAACCAGTCATGATGCGCGCGTGAGCATCAGAGTACCCCAAATGGAAGACCGCTCGCCCGTCCGTGTGCCGGCGATGGTGTCTCTCTAACGCTACCACAACTCACTTGGCACAGTGCTGGATGAGTTGATGCATGAATGGCTGAGCTAAAATGAGCACTCTTGAGGCTTAGCTACTTTTCCTGATTCTCCAATCATGATAGGGGGCCACCACAGCCGACTCCAGCTGACTAGCAGGCTACACACGTTTTTTACGTTTCAGAGCGCCAAGCCAGACGCAGCGTGCGCTAAGCAGAAAGCGAAATTGAAAATACATTTTTGTATACTCTTTGTTTCCGCAAAATTTTGGCTCTCTCGATTTGCGACGATTGTCTATCGGCTGCTAGACCCCTTTGTGAAACACAGCTGAAAAGTGAAGCAGAATGAGGTGGTAGCGTAGTGTGTGGAGATTTCAGAGTCATTTGTATGCGTTGGTTAACCATCGTTTGCGGCATATGATGTTGGTGGAGCACAGTGATTTGGAAATTGGAGACAGCTGACAGTTTAGGTTTTGTTGCGAAAATCGGTTATAAGGAAATTGGAAGTAAAGCAGAACACGTTTTTTTTTTTGGTCACGTTGAAAATATGTGGAAATAACGAAAAAATTGCTGGTCAGATTTTGAAACCTCTTCTCCGAAGTGTACATATATTAGGGTGCACCACTACCCGCCAAAATATTTCGGGAAAAACATTAAACTTTATCTCCAAAAATCAAATTTTTTATAAATAAAACATACGTTTTCTAAAAAAAAATGACGTCAGATGATAGAAGAATTTAAGCTTAAAAAGTCTGCATAAAAATGTTTAAAAATTTTATCAACGGAATCAAAATGATAAGATGTTTGGAGGTATGTTCAAATCGTTCTAGCTCACATACATAAATCTTAAAATTTTGCCGAAATATTTTGGCTTTATAATTCCGGTGGAAAATTGCATTTTTTTTTGTTATGCACCCTAATGTATGTATGTATTTTTTTATGTCGTAGCCTTGACTTGTCTTGACCTCAAAAGTAGCGTACAAGACAAGTGCGATTATCGTCCGTACCAAGTGAACGTATACAAAATGAACTGCTGGGTAGGCGTGGCAGTCTACTGCGAGAAGTTCGGTGTCCTCTGTCACTACGTCTGCGAAAGGATACAAAGCCTTCCAAGCGGAAGACCCGGAAATAGCATCTCCAGTTACCAAATCTAAGCTGGTTAAGAGATGCAAAATGAAACTACGCCCGGTGTCTTAGTCAAATATCGTTTTTTTCCTGGGGTCCCAGACCTAAGGTAATGGGAGAGCTGGCCAGATATACAGACTATGAGGAGCCACTAAAGATAAGCGCAGCAAAATCTGAGACCAACCATCCAATGTCGACCGTACATCCTTTCTTTGGCCCAATCTGACAGCGAGGAATTTCAAAGTTAGATCATCATGTACCGGGGAATACATAATCAGGTCAATTCGTAATACTCCCGAAGAGTTTGTTCTCCCGAAAAAGAAATCCTCCAATAATTAACTCGCAGGGAATACCATTTTCCCCGATGCCGGTATAGGTGTAGTTGAACCGAGGTTGAGATAAACACTCGGAACCTCTGGGGAAGCAGATATACATTTTCGATGCTTAACCATACGCTATAGAAAGATGCAGGAACTTTAATATCAAGCGAAACTATCGTAGTCAGAACATTGCAGCCAGCTAAGATCTAAAGTGGTAATAGAGTGCCTTATAAAAAGCTAAATACTCTTGGTCTGGCCAACCGAGCTTGGATTCTGTGGATTTCCGGACGTTTGGTATGGAAGAAAGTGATAGCCGATAAGCTTGCAAAGAAATTAGAATAAACCCCTTTCATCAGCTCTGAGTCCTTCTGTAGCATAGGAAACAAGGCACTCTCTGCTCTGCCACGGCTGAAGGAAGAAGTTCAAAGATATCGTTACCAGGTTTAAAGCATTCCAAAGCACTTTTAAGAACATATAACGCAAAACGCTTTAGGATAACTTAAGAAATGTTACCGGAATTCTGACAGGATACTGCAGGATGGATATGGAAACAATACCGCACAGCTTTGAAAGGTGTCCTGCACTGAATTTGAAGTCCTCCTTCGACCTCCCCCACAAATTTGCAGCCATCCGCGTAGAAGTTTATGACATAAGGTACATATTTACATGCTGAAGGCTGCTTTTCCCGTCCTTAAGTGTTGGTAGCTTCTTCTTGTTCTCATTTGGAGTGGTAACGTGAACTGTGTTACTGACGGCAATTTGAAATGCCACCTTGTCTACAGCTAGTCTTTCTATCACCAAATGGGGTGGCTGGGCTTCATTTCAGCTTCAAAACTTCACCTAAACATGAAATTATTCAATAATAAACCATGGAGCTTACTAATAAAACTTTTGACCAAGGGATAGCTTATAGGCCTAAGTCCATTAAACTATAAACTATGGTCAGCTCTGGAGACGGTTGGCTTAAGTGGATTGCCACCCTGTTGACAGAAATCGAGGTCAATTCTTTGCTACAGTCATTCACTAGTTAAGATCTAACAGAGAGGTAGAGGAGAGTACCTGAATAGCCGCTTGCCCATCTGAGAAGATATTCACCTTTGTTCTAGTGCGTGCATTCTCTTTGATGTACCTTGCTGCCTTATTAATTGGAAACGTTTTAGCATGGAAAGCGCTGCATGATCTGCTAGGCTATCCTTCTGCTATTAGGTTATATAGCCCAATGAAAACCCCTGCATCAACGCCGCATTACTTTCTTGATCCGTTCGTGAAGAGCGTTAAGCCATCCAAGAAATTTGCGGTATCTTGATTCGAGTCGTTGCGGCTTGGAAATTTCGTGCGGAGTTTGTGGTGAAACCACATTCGGCAGGATACAGACGTTGAGCAGCGCTTTAATTTCAGGCGGTAATGCATTTAGGATGGAACTATTTACATAAGCCTGGACGGTCTTTCCTTACAGAGCCCAAAGGCACGAAGTCTGATGTTGCTGTTAGCAGCAGAGTTTCCGAATGAAGGCCGGTAGACTAGACAAATCCCGAAGAACTGCATTTGGAGAACTCAAAAGGGAGGTTAATGCTGTTTTTTCTATGATTCCAAGGGCATTGTAGGGCGACATTTTGCAAGATGGTGCCGGCCACTGAACTTAAATATTTTTTGAAACGCTTTTGGCTGCTCCAGAATACTGTAGGGGACTATATTTTCGTATAAATAAAATCGAATTTGGCAAAACAAAACTGTTGTTGTTGTCATTCCTCTACTTCAAATAACTGACGAATTTCAAGAACCGATATTTCTTCACAAAATTTGCTTGCTACTCTACCCGCACTCTTAAAAATTTAACCCAACCCACTGTACATACCCGTATGCAGCCGCCATAGCCACCATCTTCATTGGAGTTTCTCGGTTTCTCGGCTAACTTTATCGGCCCTCAGTGCAGTTACACACGCAACACACACACAAACAAACACACACAAAAGCTTGCGAACGAGCGAGGGAGGCCAGTTGAAAACCGCTATATTTGCTGATTTGAAGCACTGAAAAATATGTAGCAAAAGAATGACGTGACACGCTACACGCTAGCGATTGAAATGTGAAGAAAATTAAGTTATGGCAGGCCATTTTCAGACGAAGTTGGTAAAATATTTGATTTTCAGGCAAAGCAATTCGTCGTAGACAAATATCTCAAAAGAATTGGCGGCCGAAAAACCGAAAACAATAGGCGTGATCCACCCCACGAGTAAATAAGCAAACGGTGGACGAGGAGAAAGTAAGGAAAATTCCACTTAAAAAAATGCGCAATACAGCGAAGTAAATTGCACTCAAAATGATTGAGCAAATAAGAAGAAAATTTATGAAAAATAAATGCTGACAAAATTTACCTGCAACGCACTTTAATGAGCGCGACTAGGCGAAGACGAAGGCGAAGACGTGCAAACCGGCTGATTTACTTGGATGTCTAACTGGATGGCTGCGGCTGACTTGCTGCTTTCATGCGCGCTGCGTCAGATTTTCTTCCAATTTGTTCAAATTATGTATGTATGTATGTACTGCTAGAATTTGAAGTTATTTTGGAAGTAGGTATGTATTTAAATAGTTAAGACCAGTGAACCCGGCCAGCGAGCCAGTAAATTCGGTACTAAACATGTGCAGCGCTGCGAATATTCGAATGAGTCCCGAATGAAGGCAACAACAGAACACTTGAAAGTAGACAGCGACAATGGAGAAGGTAGACGATATAGAGAGCACCGCAACAGCACAGC
>NW_023458555.1:35316343-35322983 GCF_013731165.1 Rhagoletis pomonella | reverse complement strand
CTTCTCAACTTTACGCTGTGTAGCCACATTCTGTTCTGTATCTGCTATGGATATGAATTTTATGGCTGCGGAAAAACTTCCCACGATCCTTATGCTCATCTATTTCGTCTTTGTATTCTTACGCTTGCTTCTATGAATTTTGTTTAATAAGCCTTCTCACTTTGCTGGGAAGCCACTGAGCATTCTACAGTAACATTAATGCTCCTCTGCTCTTGCTCCTTTTCTGTTTCCCCCCAACACTTTCAAGTTTCGCTTGCCTTGGCATCCTACGCATTTCGCGGTGTTTAAAATGCCGCACGACTAGAATTAACACTTGTTACAGTTCCTGTCTGAGGTTCACACTAGCTCTAAGCGTTTAAAGATGAACTGAGTTTTTTTCGTTTTTAACTTTTCTGCACCCACAACTACATACACAAATACATACTTACATGTGTATGTGTGTGTGGACGCATGCTGATAATATTATTTCTATAAACCCATTTGAAAATACCTCCAAAAAATCAATTTTTTTTTTATAAATAAAAGAAGTTTTTAGAAATATTTTTTTTTTAACCACCTCAGGTAGAAGAGTTTAAGCTTAAATGGTCTGCACAAGAATGTTGAAAAACTTTATCAACGGCATCAAAATAATGAGCTCATTTAAATCTTTATATTTATCCAAAATATTTTGACGGAAGTTTTAAAGTAGGTGAAATTTTATGATTCCGACGGAAAGCTCGCAACTTTTTTCTTTGGTGATTCCCCCTAATGTGTGAATGTGTAAAATTATTGTCGTTTCATTTTTGACAATTGGCTCAACAACTTCTTGACGAATTTCAATCAAACTTTCAAAGGACACAAGGTCACGACATAGGCTATCATTTTACGCGGTAGGTGGCGCTGGAGTCGACATATTTATTATATGACATATTATATATGATTTTCAGCGGCTCTTCGGTCTGCCATTTTTTTACCATCAAAGAAGTTTTGCAGAGGTCGAAACAAATACAACTCAGACGGGATGCCAGGTTCGGGCTATATGGTGGATGTATTAAAACTTCGCAACCAAGTTCCGGTTTTAAATATTTTTAGTTTCAGTTTCAATCAAATTTATTTGCGTTATATCATATGACATCGAAACAATGAGATTCTTTGAGTAGCCTGCTCTTTTCGACGGATACAAAACTGTCCTCGAGTTCTTTTGAGTCACCTGCTCAGTTTGGCTGATTCTAAACTGTTCTGACAGCTTGCATGCCGGTCAACGTTTGTATTATTTCTTCGACTTTCGTCGACCACTCAAACCCAACTGTTAATTTTTATTTCTGAAAGAAAAAATAACGCTCAAGAAATGAGTTTTATTTTCGATCAAAATAATAAAACTCAAAAAATAATGATTATTTCAGATCAAAAAACACAAAACTCATAATATAATGATTATTTTTGATCAAAAAGAAGAAAAAAAACTCACAAAATAATTACTTCAGAGCAAAAAAATAACTTCCGAAAAGTAAGTTTTATTTTTGATCAACAAAATATAACTCGATATATGATTTTTTTAGCGATTAATTTAAAATCGAAATGTAATTCTTAATTCTAATTTTTATAGATATTGCTCAAACATTTTGAAATCGTAAGAGATTCATACAGAGCATGAAAAAACATGCACATTTATATACTCGAAATTGTTCTACAATATTTTGAACCGTTTGACTTTTTTTCATTGAAATTTTTGAAATAATCATTATTTTCGGTACCTGTTTAGAACCCTTTGAGACTTTTCAAAATATTTGGAACCTCTGCATTTTTTCGTACGTTATTGTGTGTTCGATTTTCGGACTTATCAAGATTTCCATGAACCTTCATGTTCAAAGGTACATTTAAATCTAAACTGCCACTGCCTTTTCCATAAGCTATCTACTGTAAGCATTTATCGATTTATTTGACACTTCCGCTTCTTAACATTCAAGCGATTAATAAATGCTGCAACATAAAAAATCAAATTACCAATAATTAGCATACGTTTTGCTTGAGCATTTACATAAATCTTTTATCAGATTTAATCTGTCTACTACGTTTTATGTGCATACATACTAACAAATACACACACACCCATACACAAATGCAATTGAGTGGCAATAATAATAAAGTCGCGCTTAGCAGACGGCGCACATAAGGCAAAAGTGACGTTTTAGCTCGACAAAAATCGAAAATTGCGATAATGCTTAATATCTATAAAAATAGTTATGAAGCAAAGTTTTGCATTCTGTTACTAGAATACGCGCCTCTTGCCGAATGCATATCAAGCGCACAGGCACCTCAATCAGTCAAAAGCGTTAGCGCTGTATTAATTATAATATGTGTGGATGTAACTTTTTAAAATTATTTTTACATTAAAAAAGGACTTTTTTACAAGTTAGTTTTTATTTTTTCATTAGTTTACGTGTAGCGTGTTTTAAGAGTGTAGTTATTTAAATAAGTTTTATACAATTAACTAGAAAATAATTATTCCGTAGATGATAAAAAAAATACCCCGGAGTACCATCATTTGGTTTTTATAAAAATATTTTTTTTATTCGTTTAGAAAGCCGTCACAAAAATTTAGCTGTCCCTTTGAACCACTTTAGGAGTAATTGTATTTTGTTTACAGCTACCAAATAATCTATTCCCATCAGCTGATTGATAAATAAAAAATATAAAAGCGAAACGATGAATCTCAAAATTTTACGAGACCTCCATGTTGTCCAAGGTCAACCTGTACAATATTTTTCTGTTACTATTATTTATTTCATGTAAATATCAAAATGTAAACATCATGTTTCATATCAAAGTGGATAAAACCATTTTTCGCAGGGGTCGGTAAATTTATGTATTTTTGTTAATGCTGATATTTTTGCTTAAATAGTTATAAGCCATCATATAATATTAATTTCCCACCGCCCAAATCAATTTTATTAGTTAATTATTTTTGTCCAGCTAAATCGTCACTTTTGCCTTGTGTGCGGCGGCGGCTACGGCGTCGACGACGACGACGACAACCCCAAATGAGGTCGCCATTTTCAAATACGTTGTGTGACACTAATTCTCATAAGTTGGCAACACTTTTGTGCTGCGCGACTGCTACTATCAGATATCGACTTATGTATGTATGTATGTATTATACTTACAAAACTGACTTGGTTTGGCTGCAACTGTCAAGTTGTTTACATTTTTGTGAAATGTTGCGACGAATGCGACTGCAGCAAAGGCAAATAGCAAACAGCGCACAAACAACAAACAAATAAATTTGTATGTATGTTTGGTAACGATCTGTAATTGTGTGGAAATGAAAGAAAAAATGAATGAAAAAGTTTGCAATTCCAACAACAACAACAACCGCCGCTGAATACAAACCAGAACTACCAACGAAATACAAGTACTACGTCACTTCCGTTTGGCTTTTTGTTTTTACTTTTTAGCTGCACATTTACATGCCTGCGTGTGTTGCGTGCTTGCCTGTATTTGTAGCGCGCTGAATATGTGTTAGTAACCGGCAGCACGCACACGCACACACACACTCACAGATACTTGCTCACAGTAATACCCAATTTTCGGAGTCTCCGGTTGTCTAGCATCCACAAATGGAGAAGTCGGAAAAAATGTGGTCGTCATCCTCGTCGCGCTGGTAGTCGCTAGTCGTCACTCAGTGCCAAACGAGTTAAACTCCAGCACTCTCTTCATCGCTCTGGAGTGGCCAACAAGAGCACGGTTGCCAATTTGGTCGAAATGTACCGTCGTTTTTGGTAAAATTATTCTAGTTTGGTGCACGGGTACATAACTTACAGATTTGTCACATTTTTTAAATCCGGTAAAATTCGATAATTATCGGGCAGGTTCTGCAAATTCACTTCCGAGTTAATTTCAACTAAAATCACTTTAAATTCAAATTGCTTTGTTCCGAATTTATCTCATCCTACAATGTGTTGGGTCATTTTGACCCAATAATAGAAATTAATAAGTTTGAAGGCAGAAACCCATTATTATAAATTAAAGTTCAGTAATTGTTGTATTAATTAATGAATTTCAAACACAATTAGGGCTTGATTTATAAAACGTGTCGACTCCGTCGAATTGACTGATAAACACTTCATTTGAGACATTAAAATAGCTTTAAAAAGCAAATATTTAAAATCTTAAGTCACAATTACCCAGAAACGCTGGATATGTCTGAATCAAAAGTTGACATATGCCCACCTCGGCTATGTCGGTTAGGTCTTCAAAGAATCTTGAGCCCATAAACTTTCGTCTTCTACAAAGTGCGGGCATTCACACAACAGATGCAACTTCTGCAGAAGTCGTTATGGAAGACCCCCAACCTCTCCGCGCGCCTTCCGATGGCAACATGGCCCGTCAGTAGACTTACGGCTGCGGCTGGGTCCCCTCCGCTAGGAGATCCTCCACCGCTTTTCGTCCAATTTTGGCCACGTGAGTTTCCTATTTCCGCAAGACTATCCAACCTGTTACTTGCTATTTTAAGAGATAAGTCCCTTGGAGTGAGCTTCCATATAGCGAGCGGCAGGCCTAAACCATTCCAGGTGTATTCCGGTGCCCCAGCGCCCATACCAAGTGAATAACAGACTGCTCAGCGACAGTCCGCCACGGTTTTTGAACTGCATGTGACCGAGTCAAGAGCTTTGAGTTATATACATACATATGTAGGTGTTCAACCGCCTCATTTATAGCAGCGACTTCAGCTTGATCAGGCTATGTTGAGTGGCTGGCTAGTAATTCCCTCAGTCTCATTGCGACACACCCCGCTGATTGTTTTCCAGTAATTTCAATTGGCAAAATTTTGAGCAACACGCTCAAAGCCTCCAATGGAGTTGTGCGTAGTCCGTCAGTTGTGGATTTCCTGTTGAGATTTGGCCACTATATCAGGAACTCATAGAGTAGAAAAGGCCTTACAACCACCATGTATAGTCAATAAATGATGCTAGAGGACAGCCGCATGCCCCTTGCAGCGGGTTACAGTAGGCATGAGCCCTGGAAAACTTAAAACTTTTGGCTATGCAGATATGCTACTCATCTTCGTGGTGGGCTACGATGAAGACGACATTGGCTCTAGATTCCAGGCTACCTTAAAACTGGCTGATAAATGGTGCTGTGAAAAGGGTCATCAATGAACCCACTAAAGTCAACCATCTTCTCCTCCAAAAGTACGAAAGTCGAAGTGACTTAACGCCCACCGGGAATTTCGGAGGTGAGTTATCGCTCACATCTTATAGTTGTTAACAACAAGGCTGTCAGAGACTTCATGGTAAAATATGTGAGCATATCCCCCAACCTGATGTTGTAGTCATTCAATACATTAATCTGCCTCTCGTATATTTACTCATGAATGCTGCATGCTCGACGATGGCAATGTTGGGGGTATAGTAGCCATGATATGCCTATCGTCAAGAAGTTCGGAAACCAAGAGGAAAGTTTAAATTCCTTTGTTTTTGATAACTTTTGCAACATAATTCCTGTTTCTGCCTTCACCCACTTCGTGAGGTCAAAATTAATTATTTTTTGTACGGTTTTTGCAAATTTTAAAGCTCAAGCAAACTATTTTTGCAGTAAAGTTAAATTAATATTATTTGCGATGGATAGGCGAAGATTTTTCGTCCACAATTTTTACTATGGAATGATTTTGACCTTAGTTAAAAAAGTTATCCTTCGCAAAATTTAGAGTAATCGCGATATCTTTTGAATCCTTCCATAGAAGATTTTAGTTTTTAGCTCAAATCATTTGGGAATTTGAATGTGAGAGGACTTTCGGGTTACACCTAAAATATATTTTGGTAAATTTTGCTACACTTTTTGGTGCATAAGAAAAAATGAAGTAAGTGGCAACCCCGAACAAAAGTTGTAAACAAATACATGGCATAACCAATTTACAAATGATTGTGTGTACCTTGCGGAACGAGACAGGGTGGGCCAGCTGATTTTGCGCCGGTGTGCGGTGGCAGAGAGAGAGGAAGAGATTGTGTAGAAAATTTGTCAATAACCGAGGGAACTCGGCTCGAAATTCTTTGCCGCCACATACTCTCCAAGCGTGTACTTGCGCCGGTATTCGTTCTCCAAACGCTCTTTTCTTTCGTTAAATCTCTTGTGATTGTGTTGGCTCTCGTCGTACCAACCATCGTTTTCAGTTTGTCATTTGGCTATCTACGGCCACTTTGATTGACATGTTTTATATTATTCGATTTTGCTAAGCATTTTGTGCTTTTTTTCTCGTGATGTTTGTTTTTCATTTTTCCTTTTTATTCATACCAACTATGGCATTTGCGGCTGACGGCTGATGTTTCTAATCGGGCATTAAAAGTGGCAGGCGGAGGCCTTTTTTTTCAATCTTCCCAAATGAAATCTAAAATTTCCCTTGCCTTTGCTGCTTTGCCTATGACCTCTGCACCCGCCTAGGATACATATTTGAAAACAATCGAAGATGTAGAATGATGTGAAATTATTGGCGGACATGATACAAGTCAAAACAACAATCAGCTTTTGGGGCGATAGCCAGCAAGCAGCCGCCACCATTCGCTACAAAACTCACTCAGCTGATTTGGTTCTGTTGTCTTTCTACCTCGCTGTGCTGTGCTGTGCTGTTGCGGTGCTCTCTATATCGTCTACCTTCTCCATTGTC
>NW_023458555.1:35308057-35316243 GCF_013731165.1 Rhagoletis pomonella | reverse complement strand
GACAATGGAGAAGGTAGACGATATAGAGAGCACCGCAACAGCACAGCGAGGTAGAAAGACAACAGAACCAAATCAGCTGAGTGAGTTTTGTAGCGAATGTTGGCGGCTGCTTGCTGGCTATCGCCCCAAAAGCTGATTGTTGTTTTGACTTTTATCATGTCCGCCAATGATTTCACAGCATTCTACATCTTCGATTGTTTTCAAATATGTATCCTAGGCGGGTGCAGCGGTCATAGGCAAAGCAGCAAAGGCAAGGGAAATTTTAGAGTTGATTTGGGAATATTAAAAAAAAGACCTCCGCCTGCCACTTTTAATGCCCGATTAGAAACGTCAGCCGTCAGCCGCAAATGCCATAGTTGGTATGAATAAATAAGTAAAAAGAAAAAATGAAAAACAAAACAAGAGAAAAACCACAAAATGCTTAGTAAAATCGAATATTATAAAACATGTCAATCAAAGTGGCCGTAGATAGCCAAATGACAAACCGAAAACGATGGTTGGTACGACGAGAGCCAACACAATCACAAGAGATTTAACGAAAGAAAAGAGCGTTTGGAGAACGAATACCGGCGCAAGTACACGCTTGGAGAGTATGTGGCGGCAAAGAATTTCGAGCCGAGTTCCCTCGGTTAATGACAAATTTTCTACACAATCTCTTCCTCTCTCTCTGCCACAGCACACCGGCGCAAAATCAGCTGGCCCACCCTGTCTCGTTCCGCAAGGTACACACAATCATTTGTAAATTGGTTATGCCATGTATTTGTTTACAACTTTTGTTCGGGGTTGCCACTTACTTCATTTTTGTTATGCACCAAAAAGTGTAGCAAAATGTACCAAAATTTATTTTAGGTGTAACCCGAAAGTCCTCTCACATTCAAATTCTCAAATGAGTTGAGCTAAAAATTCAAATCTTCTACGGAAGGATTCGAAAGATACGCCATTACTCTAAATTTTTCGAAGGAAAACTTTTTTAGCTAAGGTAAAAATCATTCCATAGTAAAAATTGTAGACGAAAAATCTTCGCCTATCCATCGCAAATAATATTAATTTAACTTTACTGCAAAAATAGTTTGCTTGAGCTTTAAAAGTTGCAAAAACCGTACAAAAAATAATTAATTTTGACCTCACGAAGTGGGCGAAGGCAGAAACAGGAATTATGCTGCAAAAGTTATCAAAAACAAAGGAATTTTAAACTTTCCTCTTGGTTTCTGAACTTCTTGACGATAGGCATATCATAGCTACTATACCCCCAACATTGCCATCGTAGAGCATGTAGCATTCATCAGTAAATATACGAGAGTCTGGAAGTCTCCCTTTCAGGAAGTCAGGAACCTAGCAGGTCTTTCGGTAATATTTTGTCTGTAAGTTTGATGTCGGAATCCTCAGAGAATGGTTTTAAAACCATCAAGCGCCTTGGACATTATCGACTTTTTATGCTCACTAATTTGCCGAGGTACAAAGCTATCCAGCAAACCTCATTATTAATTATGGCTTTCGGGGAAAATGAGCATGGCTCTTGTAATGGCCACACATACCAATCGGTGCTTCAAATCCAGCCTCCAGGACAGTTTAATGTATTGAATGACTACAACATCAGGTTGGGGGATATGCTCACATATTTTACCATGAAGTCTCTGACAGCCTTGTTGGTAACAACTATAAGATGTGAGCGATAACTCACTTCCGAAATTCCCGGTGGGCGTTAAGTCACTTCGACTTTCCTACTTTTGGAGGAGAAGATGGTTGACTTTAGTGGGTTCATTGATGACCCTTTTCAAAGCACCATTTATCAGCCAGTTTTAAGGTAGCCTGGAATCTAGAGCCAATGTCGTCTTCATCGTAGCCCACCACGAAGATGAGTAGCATATCTGCATAGCCAAAAGTTTTAAGTTTTCCAGGGCTCATGCCTACTGTAACCCTCTACCGCTGTAAGGGGCATGCGGCTGTCCTCTAGCATTATTTATTGACTATACACGATGGTTGTAAGGCCTATTCTACTCTATGAGTTCTTGATATAGTGGCCAAATCTCAACAGGAAATCCACAACTGACGGACTACGCACAACTCCATTGGAGGCTTTGAGCGTGTTGCTCAAAATTTTGCCAATTGAAATTGCTGGAAAACAAACATCGGGGTATGCCCCCATGAGACTGAGAGAATTTCTAGACAGTCAATCAACATAGCCTGATCCAGCTGAAGTCGCTGCTATAAATGAGGCGGTTGAACACCTACATATGTATATAAAGAACTCAAAGAGCAGTTTGTTATTCACTTAGTATGGGTGATGGGGCACCGGAATACGCCTGGAATGGTTTAGGCCTGCCGCTCGCTATATGGAAGCTCACTCCAAGGGACTTATCTCTTAAACTAGCAAGTGACAGGTTGGATAGTCTTGCAGAAATACGAAACTCACGTGGCCAAAATTGGACGAAAAGCGGTTGAGGATCTTTTAGCAGAGGGGACCTAGCCGCAGCCGTGGGTCTGCCGACAGGCCATGTTGCCATCGGAAGGCACGTGGAGAGGTTGGGGGTCCTCCATAACGACTTCTGCAGAAGTTGCATCTGTTGTGTGAATGCCCGCACTTTGTAGAAGACGAAAGTTTATGGGCTCAAGATTCTTTGAAGACCTAACCGACTTAGCCGAGGTGGGCATATGTCAACTTTTGATTCAGACATATCCAGCGTTTCTGGGTAATTGTGACTTAAGATTTTAAATATTTGCTTTTTAAAGCTATTTTAATGTCTCAAATGAAGTGTTTATCAGTCAATTCGACGGAGTCGACATGTTTTATAAATCAAGCCCTAATTGTGTTTGAAATTCATTAATTAATACAACAATTACTGAACTTTAATTTATAATAATGAGTTTCTGCCTTCAAACTTATTAATTTCTATTATTGGGTCAAAATGACCAAAAACCTTGTACGAAGCGGTAAATTCGGAACAAAGCAATTTGAATTTAAAGTGATTTTAGTTGAAATTAACTCGGAAGTGAATTTGCAGAACCTGCCCGATAATTATCGAATTTTACCGGATTTCAAAAATGTGACAAATCTTCAAGTTCTGTACCAGTGCACTAAACTGGAAAAATTTTACCAAAAACGACGGTACATTTCGACCAAATTGGCAACCGTGCTCTTGTTGGCCACTCCAGAGCGATGAAGAGAGTGCTGGAGTTAAACTCGTTTGGCACTGAGTGACGACTAGCGACTACCAGCGCGACGAGGATGACGACCACATTTTTTCCGACTTCTCCATTTGTGGATGCTAGACAGCCGGAGACTCCGAAAATTGGGATTACTGTGAGCAAGTATCTGTGTGCGTGCTGCCGGTTACTAACACATATTCAGCGCGTTACAAATACAGGCAAGCACGCAACACGCAACACACGCACACATGCATATATGCAGTTAAAAAGTAAAAACAAAAAGCCAAACGGAAGTGACGTAGTACTTGTATTTCGTTGGTAGTTCTGGTTTGTATTCAGCGGCGGTTGTTGTTATTGTTGGAATTGCAAACTTTTTCATTCATTTTTTCTTTCATCTCCACACAATTACAGATCGTTACCAAACATACATACATACAAATTTATTTGTTTGTTGTTTGTGCGCTGTTTGCTATTTGCCTTTGCTGCAGTCGCATTCGTCGCAACATTTCACAAAAATGTAAACAACTTGACAGTTGCAGCCAAACCAAGTTAGTTTTGTAAGTATAATACATACATACATAAGTCGATATATGATAGCAGCAGTCGCGCAGCACAAAAGTGTTGCCAACTTATGAGCATTAGTGTCACACAACGTATTTGAAAATGGCGACCTCATTTGGGGTTGTCGTCGTCGTCGTCGTCGTCGACGCCGTAGCCGCCGCCGTACACAAGGCAAAACTGACGATTTAGCTGGACAAAAATAATTAACTAATAAAATTGATTTGGGCGGTGGGAAATTAATATTATATATGATGGCTTTTAACTATTTAAGCAAACATATCAGCATTAACAAAAATACATAAATTTACCGACCCCTGCGAAAAATGGTTTTATCCACTTTGATATAAAACATGATGTTTACATTTTGATATTTACATGAAATAAATAATAGTAACAGAAAAATATTGTACAGGTTGACCTTGGACAGCATGGAGGTCTCGTAGCGAATTAAAAATTTGGAGATTCATCGTTTCGCTTTTATATTTTTTATTTATCAATCAGCTGATGGGAATAGATTATTTGGTAGCTGTAAACAAAATACAATTACTCTTAAAGTGCTACAAAGGGACAGCTAAATTTTTGTGAGGGCTTTCTAAACGAATAAAAAAAATATTTTTATAAAAACCAAATGAGGGGTATTTTTTTATCATCTACGGAATAATTATTTTCGAGTTAATTGTATAAAACTTATTTAAATAACTGTTCTTTTAAAACACGCTACACGTAAACTAATAAAAAAATAAAAGCTAACTTTAAAAAGTACTTTTTCAATATAAAAATAATTTTAAAAAGTTACATCCACACATACTATAATTAATACAGCGCTACCAATTTTGACTGATTGAGGTGCCTGCGCGCATGATATGCATTCGGCAAGTTGCGCGTATTCTAGTAACAGAATGCCAAACTTTGCTTCATAACTATTTTTATAGATATTAAGCATTATCGCAATTTTCGATTTTTGTTCAGCTAAAACGTCACTTTTGCCTTATGTGCGCCGTCTGCTAAGCGCGACTATTATTATTATTGCCACTCAATTGCATTTGTGTATGGGTGTGTGTGTGTGTATTTGTTAGTATGTATGCACATAAAAAAGTAGACAGATTAAATCTGATAAAAGATTTATGAAAATGCTCAAGCAAAACGTATGCTAATTATTGGTAATTTGATTTTTTATGATGCAGCATTTATTAATCGCTTGAATGTTAAGAAGCGGAAGTGTCAAATAAATCGATAAATGCTTACAGTAGATAGCTTATGGAAAAGGCAGTGGTAGTTTAGATTTAAATGTACTGTTGAATATGAAGGTTCATGGAAATCTTGATAAGTCTGAAAATCGAGCACACAATAACGTACGAAAAAATGCAGAGGTTCCAAATATTTTGAAAAGTCTCAAAGGGTTCTAAACAGGTACCGAAAATAATGGTTATTTCAAAAATTTCAATGGAAAAAAATCAAACGGTTCAAAATATCGTAGAACAATTTCGAGTATATAAATGTGCATGTTTTTTCATGCTCTGTATGAATCTCTTACGATTTCAAAATGTTTGAGCAATATCTATAAAAATTATAATTAAGAATTATATTGCGATTTTAAATTAATCGCTAAAAAATCATACATCGAGTTATATTTTGTTGATCAAAAATAAAACTCACTTTTCGGAAGTTATTTTTTTGCTCTGAAGTAATAATTATTTTGTGAGTTTTTTTTTCTTCTTTTTGATCAAAAATAATCATTACATTCTGAGTTTTATTCTTTTATCAAAAATAATGATTATTCTTTGAGTTTTATTATTTTGATCGAAAATAAAACTCATTTCTTGAGCGTTATTTATTCTTTCAGAAATAAAAACAAGTAAGAAAGTCTAAGTTCGGGCGGAGCCGAACATTAAATACCCGGCGCAAGTATTAAATATATGTTTTCCACCTTTCCGAAAGCTACCGCTACATGATAAGCCGGGGTGTATACATTTTAAGTAAATTAGCGTCCTTAAATTTCGAAATATTGAAATTTCAAGCATATCTGAAATTTACCGTTATATGAAAAGCGGCCTCAATTTTAGTCCGATTTCAACAATTTTCAACGGTATGCTTTTATGTGGCAAGCACAATAACCATACCGAGCTTGGTACAAATTGCTAGAACGGTTAGCGAGATACATATATGTGATCACAAGCGGGCGGTGCTACGCCCATTTTCCAAAATTTTGTCATAAACGTATTTCTTGGTAAAGAATTGTTGCAATCATCTATTTTGAATAAATTAGCTTCAATATTTACTGATTTATCGAAGATTTTGTATTTCTCGAAATTACTATTATATGGGATGTGGGCGTGGTTATTGTCCGATTTTATCCAGTTGGTATGCTGTACCAGGACCAACAACTGTGCCAAGTTTGGAAGAAATTGGTGCAGCGGTTACCAAGATATACACATGTAACTATAAGTGGGCGTGGCTACGCCCATTTTCTAAAAATTTTTAATATTCATGTTTTCCGTTTGAAACTCATTGTAAGTATCAATTTTGAGTTACTAAAATATCGCAGTTTTCGTATTTCTGAAAATTACCGTTATATGGGAGGTAGGCGTGGTTATTGTCCGAATTTTAAAATTTTCAGCCATTTAGTATGCTGTACTAAGGCCAACAACTGTGCCAAGTTTGGAAGAAATTGGTGCAGCGGTTACCAAGATATACACATGTAACTATAAGAGGGCGTGGCTACGCCCATTTTCCAAAAATTTATAATATTCATGTTTTCCGTCTGAAACTCATTGTAAGTATCAATTTTGAGTGAATTATCTTCAGTAGTTACTAAAATATCGCAGTTTTCGTATTTCTTAAAATTACCGTTATATGGGACGTAAGCGTGGTTATTGTCCGATTTCGCCCATTTTCAATACCATCCGTCCCACGCCCAAAAGAAGTTCACGTACCAAGTTTCGTTAAGATATTTCAATTTTTGCTCGAGTTATCGTGTGCACAGACGGACGGACGGACGGACGGACGGACAGACAGTCACCGCTTAATCGATTTCTCTTTTCATTCTGATCATTTATGTATACATTTGTCTATATCTATCTCGATTCGTTTTGCCTGTTACAAACAACCGTTATGTGAACAAAGTTATAATACCCTTGTGCACAAGTGCGCTCGGGTATAATTAACAGTTGGGTTTGAGTGGTCGACGAAAGTCGAAGAAATAATGCAAACATTGTCCGGCATGCAAGCTGTCAGAACAGTTTGGAATCAGCCAAACCGAGCAGGTGACTCAAAAAAACTCGAGGACAGTTTTGTATCCGCCAAAAAGAGCAGGCTACTCAAAGAATCTCGATGTTTCGATGTCATATGATATAACGCAAATAGATTTGATTGAAACTGAAATTAAAAATATTTAAAACCGGAATTTGGTTGCGAAGTTTTAATACATCCACCATATAGCCCGAACCTGGCATCCCGTCTGAGTTGTATTTGTTTCGACCTCTGCAAAACTCTTTTGATGGTAAAAAATGGCCGACCGAAGAGCCGCTGAAAATCACTTGGCCAAGGTTTTCGCCGATAAACCCCGCAAGTTTTTTATATCGACTCTAGCGCCACCTGCCGGGTAAATGATAGCCTATGTGTAACCTTCTGTCCTTTGAAAGTTTGGTTGAAATTCGTCAAAAAGTTTGTGAGCCAATTGTCAAAAATGAAAACGACAATAATTTTACACGTTCACACATTAGGGGAAATCACCAAAAAAAAGATAAGGGTTTTCCGCAGACTTAAGTGACTATTTTGATGCCGTTGATACAGTTTTTCAACATTCTTGTGCAGACCCTTTAAGCTTAAACTCTTCTATCTGAGGTGGTTGAAAAAAAAAATATTTCTAAAGACTTCTTTTATTTATAAAAAAAACTTGATTTTTGGAGGTATTTTCAAATGGGTCTATAGAAATAAAATTATCAGCAAGCGTCCGATAAATCTAATCACAATTGTTGGACGAAATGTATAATACAACGAAGAATAGAAAGTCTTGTGTAGGAGAGTCAATCATGCAGACACACATACCCATGCAAGTATTTGCGTTTGTAGTTGTGGGTGCAGAAAAGTTAAAAACGAAAAAAAAAATCAGTTTATCTTTAAACGCAGAGAGCTAGTGTGAACCTCAGACAGGAACTGTAACAAGTGTTAATTCTAGTCGTGCGGCATTTGAAACACCGCGAAATGCGTAGGATGCCAAGGCAAGCGAAACTTGAAAGTGTTGGGGGGAAACAGAAAAGGAGCAAGAGCAGAGGAGCATTAATGTTGCTGTAGAATGCTCAGTGGCTTCCCAGCAAAGTGAGAAGGCTTATTAAACAAAATTCATAGACGCAAGCGTAAGAATACAAAGACGAAGTAGATGAGCATAAGGATCGTGGGAAGTTTTTCCGCAGCCATAAAATTCATATCCATTAGCAGATACAGAACAGAATGTGGCTACACAGCGTAAAGTTGAGAAG
>NW_023458555.1:35266402-35307957 GCF_013731165.1 Rhagoletis pomonella | reverse complement strand
TAGCAGATACAGAACAGAATGTGGCTACACAGCGTAAAGTTGAGAAGAAAAAAAGCGAAAAAAAACTAAGAATAAATAAAAAAACACACATACAAAGAACACAAATGAGTGGATACATAGATTTTTTAGTATTTATTTTCGTTTTTTAAATTTTTTTTTTGCCACCACAAAAATGCACATTTGTATGCTTTACGTACATGCAACAAAAGGAATAATAGCAGCCAAGCGGCTACAAAAAAAAATAGCACACAAGTACTAGTAAGCTGAGGCTTTGGCTGGAGCGCTGACAATGAGATGACTCGACTACTCGCACTGACAATGAGCGACCAACCAAGCCACTGATGAGCCAGTGTGGCTGCCACCGCGATATTTCGAGCGGTTTGGGTGCGCAATGTTGCGTAGCAAATAGGGATTCTAATTGATGAACGATGAGCGACGAAAAGGATGCGACACTCATACACAAGAAATCATAGAACTTAAAAAGAAAAAGAGCAAGCAGAGCAAGCAGAGCAAAAAAAAACGTGACACTGGAAAAACTTTTTACTCACGCTGTCAAAATCAGGGGGTCGCAGACAACACACGAACACATGCATGCAGACAAGGATGAAAAAAAATCAATGCACGCATGAGATAAGAAAAAAAGAAGAAACAATTTTGAGTGCATAGAACAAAATCTTGCGAAAAAAATGGAAAAAGCTTGAGAAAAAAATAGTCGAAATTGAAAATTTCACACATGCGACGACGGCGCCATGACATCGAAGAAAGGGGTGAGCTTGGGCTGAAACACTTTTGCTGTGCTGCTACTGCTGGCGCTGGTGATGATGAAGATGATGGCTGGCGGCGCTGGGTGCTTTGTTGCTGCATTTTTTTTCTTGTTTATTGTCGTTGCTATTGCTATTGCAATTGCTGGTGGTATGTAAAACACATTTGTGTAGCGGCAATAGCAATCGGGGCATGTTCACATGCGACTTACGAACATACAAACGCACATACCTACTGTATATGTGTGTATAGGCAAAAAAGTGGCAATGCATTCAGGCGGCAGCGGACGAGTGCATGGATGATAGCACTTACGATACATACTATGTATGTGGGATTTGAAGATTTGTAGCCTCGCAGGCTGATGAGCTGATACATATGTACATGAGGTGCATTTGATAAAATGGAATAAATTATTGGCGACAAAGAGAAATACATATGTACGTACATATGTATACATATAAAATCATACAAATGAACATACGCACAGATTCACATGGCCGTAGATGTACATATGTATGTATGTATATAGCTTGGCGCTAATAAAAGGCATGTAAATGCAACTACGGTAAGCGTGTTTCTACTACATACAAATCTATGTCTGCACTGCTAGTTCATTTGTCACTTTGTGCGCGTTTTGATGAACTGACGAATAGCTGTCTTTCGAGTCTTGCACATGGCAATATGGCTGGATGGAATTTGAAAAGAATCAAATAAAATGCAATTCTCATTATTGACGCACACCCATCGACGTGGGTCAAGGGGAGCGGTTGCTCGATAACTCTAAAAATTTTGTTAGCTTTCGATACATTTCATTAAATGTGCGTTTCCAGAACTCGATATATTTCGATAGCTCCCAAACTTACATATGTACATATCTCGATATCTCCGAAATTTACATATCTATGTATATCGATATATATCGACAACTGCATTAGCTCCATTTTAATGACAAATTTGTATAACTCGATTAATTTTGATAGCTTCATTAACCTCGATACCTATCGACAAACTTTGATAACTTAAATGTAATCATTCTAATCACTCGGTAATAATCGATTAATCGATAAATAGTGATAAAATTTATATAATCCTTGAAAATCTGATAATTTGCTAATCTCGAGAAAATTCCCAAAACTTCATTTGATAAACTAATAAAATTCGATAACTACCAGCATATTTCGATAACCCAAAAAAGTCGATAACTTTTAAATATTAATATATTAATTAACTTTTAAATATTGGTAATTCAATAAATATCGATAACTTAATAAATTTCATTAACTTAACAAATTTCGATAAACTGATTGATTTTTATAGCTCGATAACTGACCAACAAAGTATCTGAGTATCGATAATTTTCGATAACTCAATCAACATGCATAACCCGATACATTTTGAAACTATAAACTTCGATGACTCGATAAATTTCGATAAGTAAATTTTTGTTGACTGGTATATGTATTTAGATTCTTATCCGAAAATTGTAATAAATTACCTTAAGGCTACTATGTCAAATTCAATGACATTTGTTGTCAAATCGGAATAAAAAACGTACTATCTATTTATTTAGGTCAGAATAGGACCTCAGTCGTGTATGTGCACTGCTAATTCGGCTGCCTGTCCGTTTTTGGCTAATAATATAATCAATCGGGAAAGGTATGGATAAAGGAGATCGAGTTGAGTCAAAATATGACTTAGTGAAAACCAGCTCTTACGCTTTCAGTCACTCCCATTCTTATGTACATATGTATTATGTAGTATATATATTTCTCATTGTTTTCATTTTTCTCGAATTCCTTGTTAAACCGGTTTGGCTAAAACTGCACTTAAAGCTACTCTGTTTTAAAGCAGTGCAACATACGAAAAAAAATCCACCTCCATTTTCCAAGCCCGCCTTCGGCGAAATTTTTTACTTCTGTCGTTTTGGCCGGGTGTTTTACTTACAACTATTCAAAGTAATTAAAAATCATAGAGTAGCCTTTAAAAATCGCAGGTTGACCTTTACAAAGGAGCTGAAAGCGGCATGTTTTCGTGGATTTAAAGCCAGTATTACGAATTATTGTGTTTTCTATGAATTTGTTAATCTATTGAATACTTCGAAATACGAGGGTCACCAAAAGGTCTTTAGAAATTGCAACACTAGTGCCATTTGAGTCGATCTGACATTTACATCATAAACTTTTAAATTTTTTAGCATTAACATTCTCAGAACGTTTTACAGTAGAAATCTATTTGCGAATGGAATTCCACATGGACTTAAACTGATAGCCTGAAGCTGGCCGCTTACCATTGGAGAGAAACATGCTGTAAAGTACTCGAGACCAGACTATTTTCTAGAAACATAAAAGCCACAGTATTCCATTTTAATTAACTTACCTAAAATGAGAAGAAAGAAAAATTTATTACTAATTATGTATGTATGTATTTAGCAAAAATTATCTTATAATATTCTTAATGAAGGTATCAATATTGCAAATGTTTACAAGTGCTTGAATTTGTATCTGATATTAGTGCTTTTCGCTAAAAGGAAAACAGGAATTTATGTATATTTTACAACAGTGATAAACTCTTTCCCCTTTTCTCTGCTAAGAAACTCAGGTTTTTACTCCTCTAATATGAAGTTGAGGGAGGGAGGCCCCCACTGCGATGGAAAGATCAGGTGGAGAAGGACTTGGCTTCACTTGGCGTTTCCAATTTGCGTCAGTTGGCACAGAGGAGAAACGACTGGCGTGCTTTGCTGAACTCGGCCAAAATCGCTTAGGCGGTTACAGCGCCAAAAAAGAAGAAGAAGAAGAATATGAAGTTTTATAATCTAAGAACTATAGAAAGTTAAAAAACTCATTTCATAAAAGTAAAACAAAAGCATAAAAAATTTGTCCAAAGAGTTAGTTTTTCAATTATTTTTGTTAGCAGAAACTTGAATGATAAAAAATGCAAGCGGCCATAAGCCGGTAGAGAATTGGAGACGCTCTTAGATGGACGAAATAAGCCAATTGTACGATTCACTACGACAAAGGCATTTCACTAATACAAAAATGATTGCAGCATTCAATCACACCAAAGCGCCTTAGAATAGTTCCAATGCATCAGGGCAGGCGACAGATCCCAAGCAACTCCCAACATTCTTTTGCATGTATGGTTATGGATGCAGGTCGTTACTGGCCTACCTCACTCATTCTTTCGCTTCCATAGCAGCTTACTATCCAAGTCTACCCGCGATGTTTAAACAGCCCCTCCGGGGTCTTCACACCGGGAGCTTATATCTTCTTGTGAAGCGATTTAGGTCTGTTTTGTCTGCATGCTCGAGATGCTCAATGGTCTATGAATTTCAGGACACTTATAGTGTCTAGACTCCTCCCTGTTTCTAAATACTACGGTTTTGTCGTCTGCAGACGCCAGTAGTTTGGATGATTTCCAACGAATTCCAATTTCTTGGCAGTTAGTAACCATAATAGTGGTGAGAGTACACCACCATGCGGTGTGCCTCCGCATGCCTAAATGAAATAGCTGGTTCTATGACTATTGATTCGATGCTATTCATAATAGCTTCACTTGAGGCATTATTGAAAACTCCGGAAATATTCAGAAATAACCCCAAAGTATGTTCTTTATATTCTAGAGCCTTTTAAATGTGTTGTACTAACGAGTGTAGTCCAGTCTCTGTTGTGTCTTGGCCAAGATGCCTGGCGGCAGAGTGTCTGTCCCTGATGTGAGTGTCAATAATTTTTGCCAATAATTTGTTGGAGCATTTTTAGGAGGAATAACGTCAGACTTACGGGCCAGTATTACTTTGAGAAAACTGGGTTGCTCTTGCCTGTCTTGGGTATAAAAACAACCTTCGCTTCTCGCCACAGTACCGGCACATAGATCAGCTTCAAACATTCTAAAAATATAGCCTACAACCCTGATACCACCAGGTGAGTAGCCTTCTAGAGCAAGGCCGGGAGTATTACGTCTACTCAAAGGCATTTTTGTAGGGCTCAAAACTGTTAATTGCCCATTGTACTTTGAATGAAGTTATGACGCGTGCAGGGATGATTTCAAACTAGATACGCATATTTTTAGTACAGATTCGGATTCTAAGCATAAAAATGCGTAACTTTTGTTTGAAACCTTTTTTCTCAGAAGCGCCGTTTTCAACCCCTAAGTGACCTTCGAACTTCAACTCGTCCTGGACTTCTAAAATGGACGAAAATGTTTTTACTGGAATTCGGAAAAAAGTGAATTACCAAGTCGAGGATGCTCTATCCTTTGATCGTATTACCGACTTCCGGTTTCGACCGGAAACGGGTTATACTGACCGGAAGTCCATTTTTTAAATGTGATTACATGTTTTTAACACTGATTCGGATTCTACGCACAAAAGTACATACCTTTTGTATGAAACTTTTTTCCGGTTTGGACCGGAAGTGGGTCAAACTGACCGGAAGTCCATTTTTTTAAATTACACATATATGTTTTTACTACAGATTTGGATTCTGTGAACAAAAATACGCAACTTTTGTTTGAATCTTTTTTTCTAGGCAGAGCCTTTTTCAGCACTTTTCAACAGGAGTCCACGAAGAGTTAAAGTTCGAAGGTCATTTAGAGTTTGGCGATTCATAATTTTTCGGAAAAATACCTAAAAAATTTAAAGTCATTAACAAGCGGCATTGAGCTTTTTTATTTGTAAAAAATTGGCATACTTGATGATAGTTTGTCTAATAAGATGGGTAGCTAAGCATTTAACAGGGCTTAAAATGCTACTAATTACATAATTACACATAAAAATACATACATATTTGTGTCCAACGATATGTACCTGCGTATACGGCATCATTGTTTGGAACATTTGAATTATGAATATCGATAATTGAAAGTTTAAATACTTGTACAAATATTTGAGTGGAATTAAGCGAAAGAGCAGCAAAATGTTAGAAATAAAATGAGATGAAAAATTAACAAAAACAATAACTTTATAGAAAATATGGGCAAACGAACGATTGTAAGCTCACTCGTTGCTCACAAATCAGCCAAATGAATAAAAGTAGCCTAGTCTCGTCGAAGTCATCGTCGGAGTCATCGTCGTCGTCGTTGTAGCCGTGGTCGTGGTCACGAATACGACTTTGTAAAATGTAGAATGGTGGAACAAACATCCAAACAACAAATGCTATGGATGTATGTACCTATGTACGCATGCATGAATTATTCCCGCCATTTTGTAGACAAAATACAAAATACAAAATAAAAGTTGTTGCTGCCGTTTTGCCAGTGTTGTTATTGTGTGCACGAATAAAAAAAAAAAACATGACAAGCCGGCGCAGCAGCGCAAAGTAAAGCCGGCGTTTCGCTATTGAACTCAAAAACAAATGTGTAGCAAACAAAATTTACCCGAAGAAAAAAATGCCCTGGTGGAAGAGGTGGTGGTGATATGGTGGTGGTTGTGGTGCTGTCAATGATGGTGAAGGTAATGCTGCCAATAATGATAATGTGTAAAATTCGAATAACGAGCCGCCTATATACTCGTGCATATCTACATATTGACGATAATGATGTTACAGGGCACCGCTGAAAGCGATAACGATAATTATACATGCTCTAACCACGGTTACACGAATATCTGTGTATGTTTATAGATATTTACTAGGGATGTGCCGGGTATCACGCCGATTTTTGGTTATCCGACTATCCGGCCGCGCAGTGCCAAAATGTGGCAGTATTTTCCTATTTTGAATGTAGCAAATTTACTTTGGAAACTTAGTTAAAAAAAAAAATAAAATAAATGTATTGTGTTTTTATCAGGGACCGAGAACAAAAGGTGTGATAGAAACTAAATGTCGTTCTACTGATTTGTGTCCAAGAACACTTCAAAACCAAAACCGAAATAAGAACAAAACTCTCAATGGGAATTATATAGGAACAAAACCCTACGGAACGTTCCCAAAGATAACAAATGCGAATAATACTTTCGGGAACATTTCTATGAGAACAAAATGGGAGTATAAGTCTCCAAAACGTTTTGGCAAAGAACAAAACGGGAACAAAAGCCTAAAGAACTTTCTCTCGAAGAACAATTTGGAACTAAAGTCTAAGGAACTTTCAGAAAGAGAACTAAACAGGAACACATATTCTCTGAACTATTGGCGAAGAATGGAAGCGTGAACAAAATATATCACACAAAGCTTCACTATGTTCTGCCACATTGAAAAATAAAGGTTTGTTTTTGTCGCCCATTATTCGAGTCACTATGTTCTTTGCCTAGTGGAGCGGCGCTCAAAGCCTCGATTTCAAACGCATATGTTTCAATGGGAGAGCGCATAGTGAGAGCAAAGCATACATAGACATTTGTTATTGAAACTTCGCACGATGCTAGCTTTTCGCTTTGGTCGCCACTCCACTATGTTTTGACCCTTAGAATCGTTAAGGAAAGAGTAAGGATTTTTAAAGAGATACTAGTTATCCTATGCGCGACGTACATAGCAAGATGGCAGCGTACAAATGGTACATACAAATGTATACAGGGTGTCCTAGACCACCCTGTCTAAAATGTAGGGAAATATTTTTTACTGAAAATCGCAAAAATTTTACCTACTAAATCGGGGATGCTCTATCTTTTGGGGGTACTAATTTTTTTTCAGGTACCGATGCCGAATAATCGGCTTATGGGGAAAGAATCGGCCGATGCCGATTCCATAAAAAATTACAAATAAATTTATTAATTCATAAAATCAGTTCATTTCACAGGTATGCTAGGTATGTATGTAAATACATATAGTGGTCCACAAAATAAAAGAATTGCGATATTTTGACCGATTTTGTATTTTTTATTTAATGTTTATTATTTTTTTTTATAAAAGTCTAGCTGGTATACAACAAACACCCTATAAATTCAAATTTCAAACTTAGTACAAAAATTAGAAAAATTCTGCTTATTTTCACCAAAATTTCAAACTTTTTAATCAGAATTTGGGTATGCAGTTTTGTAGACCATTTCATTCTGTAAAATCCCGTTAATTTTTGGCAATTTTTTTTGCTGGCAGTGTTCTCCATAAAAATAATTTTTGTGAGCTTTCTGCAAATGTTTTTTGAAGTTGGCTGTCGCTTCACCTGAACAGAAACTGAAAAGAAATTCCAAAGAATCGGTAAAGAATCGGCGAAAAAAGGCCGATGCCGATGCTCAATTTTGTGCCGATACTAGCCGATGCCGATTAATCGGTCGGACTCTATTTAAATGTGATTAGATATTTTCAACACTATGACAAACTGACCGGAAATCCGTTTTTTCGAATTAGATATGCATGTTTTTAGTACAGATTCGGATTCTAAGGATAAAAATACGTATCTTTTGTTTGAAACTTTTTTCTCAGAAACGCCGTTTTCAACCCCTAAGTGACCTTCGAACTTCAGCTCGTCCTGGACTTCTGAGATGACGCCCCTCTCATTCTTAACATTAAGTTCTCACATTCAGCAGACTTTTCGTCATCTGTTTTGGTTCTCCTTTAAAACGTTCCTGATAGTTTTGCTCGCATTTTGTTCCTTACAGAAACGTTCTCGAACATTTTGTTCCGGCTCAAACTACTGTCTTTCCTTTGGTTCTCTTTTGGGAACGTTCTTGACATTGCCGTTTGTTCTCGTGCAGAACTAAACCAATCCATTTTGGGAACTGTTTCGGAGACTATTTCGGGCTAAGTTCGGGTTCGTTTCGGGACTAGTAGGGCCCATTTCGGCACTGGGTCAGCACTATTTCGGAATCATTTTGGAACTAGTACAGAACGCTTTCAGGACTGTTTCAATACTTATTCGAGGTCATCTCAGGACAAGTTCACGACCTTTTCAGAACCACTCCAGAACAATTTTGGGCCTAGTTGACGGTAGTTCGAAACTAGCCGCGAAAAGATTCTGAACTATTCCCGAAGTGGTTATAAAAAAATCGAATGCTTCGGCAAGCCGTACACAGATGTTTAATAATAATAACAGATTGGCGCTTACACATATGTTAGCTTCTCCTCCGATTTGTGGCGTGCGTCTTGATGTTGTCACACAAAGCGAAGGGACCTACAGTTTTAAGCCGACTCGGAACGGCGATTGTATTTTTATGAGAAGCTGTTTTTCATGACAGAAATACACTCGGAGGTTTGCCATTGCCTGCCGGGGACGACCGCTGTTAGGAAAAAACCTTTTTTCTATAGTTTTTGCGATGTTGCACATCAAATTTTTCTTGTACGGTCGCTGCCTTGTCTACTTATCGTTTGAATATCCACATCACTGGAATAACTGGAGCTATTGACTAACCATTGCCAAAAGCTTTCGCTAGAAATTTAGAAAATCGAATAAAATCATCAAAAACCCAGCCCAAAAATATCGTGTAATTCATTAGGGCCAGTAGTGTACGGAATATGCGATGATATATCCGAATACCGATCTTATTTATTGTATGGCACATCCCTAATACTATTTACAGACAAATACATACAGATAGGGTATGTTCAGTGAACTCTTAACTACATAAATTAAGAGCTAATGAAATAAAGAATAACTGAATATCCGTTCCTTTTCGCTATCAGGATATTTGGGTAATATTAGTTCATTTGGTTAACCGAATATTGTTGTGTTTAAACGGATTCGTAAAATTGTTGGCGAAATTTATGAATTTATTGAGTTGAAAAATAAATAATAGAACACTTCATCCTACAAAAGCAGAAAAAAGCTCTCATATATCTCCGAGGGACTTCAGAGCAATCAGTCTCTCCTCTTTCTTATGGAAAACTTTTTAGAGACTTATTGACCTATAAGAAATAAGATTCCTCGAAAACGATTGAGCCTCTCTCAGCATGCCTATCTAAAGGGTAGATCCGAGGAATCTGCCTAGCACACAATTGTTAAAGTCATACAGGATTCTCCTAAGAACAAAGCTTTTGTAGTTATATCGAGGGGCTTTCAATAATGTGTTACCTGGGATAGTAAGAGCCCTGACTAAGCACGGAGTAGTTTACTAGTTAATTAGGCTCATCTCTCGTATGCTGCACGACAACACTCTCACAACGGAATAGGGAAATGCCTCTGACCAACGTAAAGTTAGCAGAGGCACCCCACAAGGAGGTGTCCTTTCACGCTCTCTGTATGGTCGTGATAAACGACGTACTGGAAGAGCTGAAAAGAAGAGGATGCCAGGTTATTGCCTACGCGGATGCTGTGGCACTCATAGTCAGAGGAAAGTTCTTGGACACTCTGTATGATCTTATGCAAGGCTACGTGAACTTGGTCGAAAATTGGGTGCTAGCTGCGGACTTGCTATAAACCCTCGAAAGACGAAGGTCGTACTATGCACCAGAAGGTATAAAGTGTCTCGTGCCCAGCTTCCCTCAATAGAGGGTGTTTCCCTTGTTCTCTTGGGCATTGGAGTTTCGTTGGCAATCTTTGACCTGCTAGTGGAGAGATGGGCTCACAGTCGGCTCAGCGAGCGCTGGGCGAAACCCCTGACATGCAATGTTTTAAGGTCCAAGGGAGCTTCTGCAGCTGGCCAAGCGCCAGCTCTCCATTCCTACAGGTGAACTGACCGGGCATTGTCCTTTAGGAACCCTCGCGATGCCACTTAATACCGTCACGGATCAGTACTGCCGCAGCTGTTTCGAAGACGAGGTGTAATCATCTCAGCACTTCCTTCTTCGCTATACTAAGGTTCAAGTAGCTCGGTGCGCATTTCATCAACAGTCCCTAAAAGCTCTACGGAGTGGAAATCAGCTGCATGCGGAACTTTGTTCTGAGTACCCAGCGCTTCTCTTAGTTCTAACACAGAGTATCTTCAGTCACCGTTCAAAGAGATTGTGTAATGTGGTAACACAATGGACAATCGAATTAATGGCTAAGTGAGTCCCGCCGTGTGGGGTCTGCCACAACAACTTAACCAATTACCAAATACCATTATAAATCCTGCTATTATGTCAAAATTTGTGAATGAGTGAGTGCGTGAGTATGTTTGTTGCTTTTTTAAGCTAAAACCGCTGGATGTATTTGAATAAAATTTGGCACAGAGATAGATTATAACCTGGATTAATGTATAGGATATATTTGAAGAGACTTGGAACCTTTTTAAATCAATTAATTTATAAGCTATGTTAATAAAATATTACAACAATGTGGGTGTCAAACGAAACAATTTATTTCGAAAATATTTTTTAAGGGGTTACCACCTGTTAAAAAATCTAAAATCGATTAATTAATAAATTAAACGAAATACATATTTTATTATTGGTATCAAGTGAGAAGTTTAAGAAAGTTTCATTTAAAAAATATTTTTAAAGGGGCTGCCACCTTTTTGGACATTCAGAAACAATTTTGTGAACAACTTAAATAATATATGTTACTATGGTTGGCAGATGAGGGAGGTTTTAACAAAGCTGTATCTATTTCGAAAATATTTTTGACGAGGGTTGCCACCAACTGAGGAATTTTAAAAACATTTTAATTGACATGTTAAATGAAACCCTATGTGCATGTGAAAAATTTTGACTGAAGTATATTTGTTGCTCTTTCTTTGGATAAAATTTGCATTACGTATAGCCTATGACCGTGATTAACATATGTATGTACATATATGTATGTAGTATAGGTTTTGAAGAGAGCTTAAAAAATTATATATCATCTATTTTAAGTTCAACGAAATTATACAATATGGATGTCAAACAAGCGAGAATAAAAATAAAATTTATAGCGAAACAGGATTGCCACCTATTTTAAAAGTTAAATTCCATTTTATTATTAAGTTAAATGAAGGGTTACAAGTGCTTTATTTTGAAGAGGCCGGCCGCCGGTTTTAAAGACAAATCCTATTTTTCCATAAGCTAGCTAAAGCTTTGTTTCGAGATTTCGTTTCTTAAGAGCGTTGCCACCTTTTTATAGTTTTAAATCAAATTTAGTCAATAAGTAAAATTAAACATTACGAGTAAAAAAAGAAGTTAAATAGGCCTTTTCGAAAATATTTTTAGAAGGTGATGCCACCCCCATAAAAGACTAATTCAATTTATTCAGCTACTTCAATGACATATTTGGGTATGATGTCATAGGAAAGAAAGTGAAAAAGGCTTTATTTCGAAAGTATTTTGAAGAAGGTTGACACCTCTTTAAAATTAAATTAAAATTTTTAAAAATAAATGGACTTATTTTTAATCTTAAAAATCAAAAACTTTTTTCCGGAAAATGGAAAAAAAGAAACTTTCAAACTCGCGCTTCATCGCGAAGTCCAATAAAAAAAAAGATGAGATTATTTTTTTTTTTTTAATTTAGATATTTTAGAACTGTTTTTATTACGGCGGGTCTTTTTTTTAATGTTATCACCATGCGAGTAGGGCACAGGAGTAGTCTACTTGAAATTCTAATCAAATTTGGCGAAGAAATTATGGCTCTAAAACCAACATAAGTCCAGTAATGAATTCCTTATAAAAAACACACATTAAAACATGTTTTAATTTTTTATAATTTTTCAACGCTTCTTTACGACATGATAGCAAATTTCAACGTTGCTAGGAAAAAACTATTTTCGCAATTCGTCAAGCCCGAAATTGAATTAATTTCGACCCACGGTTTATTCGGAAAATTCACTTTTTTTTTTCTTTTTTTTTACATACATAGTCGAAGAAAATCTTCCAAACAAATTGCCCCGCACTAATGTACAATGACTACCAACAAAAAATTTAATTGGTAATTACTCAAAACTCACTCGCCCTTGTTGTTGTTGGAATTTTCGGTATTCGAATACTTTTGGTCCGTTGAATGGTTGCTTCATAGTAGTAAGTGTAGAGTAGGAGAATTTGCTGTTGTTTTTTGGCTGTTGTTGCCTCTGTCAGTGTGGCGGCGATATGGTATAAATGCGATTCACAATTAAACAATGTTACCAACAATTTATTACCAATAATTTTACCCAATGTGTGTGTGCTTGCGGCAGCCTTTCTTCTCGTAAATTCAACTCAACAAAAAATTTAGTAAGAACACAATTTATAACAAATATTAAAAATCAATTTTGGTTTTCTTTTTTTTTCAAATTTTTAACACAACTCCAGAAGTGTAGTAAACATTTTTGGTTTTTCAAGAAAAAAATTTTGATTTTTCGCCAAAAACAACAATTTTTCAACAAAAACGATTTAGTTCACAAAGTGAATAAAACAATAACAATAACGTGCAGGATACAACGATAAATAGAATATTTTAAACATTCATTATTTTAATCATTCATGGGCCCAGACGACGGTTGCCTACAACTCGCAGAGCGGTTGAGCATTGGGCAGTTGTTTGATGGTCGAGGCATAGAGGCGGGTGGGTTGCGTTCCTTCTTTTGCGCTCTCCATTTCCTGTCGCTTCGGATATGTACAACAAAGTTCACGCTCGCCAGCGTTGCGTCGCCAGAAGCGCTGAAACTACTTCTAACGCCGCCATATCAGCCAAAAAATGTTAGTTACAATCCAATTAGTTGATTTTTTTGAAATCTCAGTTAATTTTGAATTTAAATTGTTATTTTTTGGTAAAGATGTACGTGCGCGCGCAGTTTGATAAGTTCACCGAATAAAATGTTCAATTTTGTTTTAAAAATTCCCCCAATTTTGCACTTTCCCAAAGAATTTTCATAAAAATTTTAATTTTCCAAACACATTTTTGTTTTATTTTCATTTTCTTAATTTGGTGTTTTTTGTTTTTGTGATTTTGTGTGTGTTGTTAAAGGCGAACTTTCGGCATAACGGCCGACGCGCACGACAAAGTAATTGTTTTGCTTGCGTTTTCAATGAGAAACTAAACTATTGTAAAATGCCGTGCTGCGTTCTGACTGCCACTGCCAGCAGGCATTCTAGCACGCGGACAGACAGATATGCAGTCATGCAATGTAGGGTTGTTGGATGAGCGCGAGAGAAGTAGGAAGGACGCAAGGCAGCCACTAGGAGGTAGTATTTATTCTCTTTACTTATTTCATTTTTGCTGTTGATGTTGTTTTTGTTTTAGAGTCTGCAACTGCACGAGACAGGATGCATGGTAGCGGTGTGAGAGCGCTGACGAAAGTGGGAGCGAGTGTACGGGTATGTAGGTACATTAGGGTGCATCATAAAAAAAATGCGTTTTTTCCATCGGTTTTAAAAAAAAAAATTTATATTTTAAGATTTCCGCCAAAATATTTCGGAACCGTTTTAAGTTTTCGTTTGAAAATACCTCCAAAAATGTCATTATTTTGATTTGCTTGATACAATTTTTAAAAATTTGTATGCGGACCTTTTAAGCTTAAACTTTTTTATCAACTGATATGATTTAAAAAAAAAATATTCTTAACTGATATGATTTAAAAAAGAAATATATTTTTAACTGATATGATTTAAAAAAAAATATTTTTTAACTAATTTTATTTATTAAAAATTCGACTTTTGGAGCCATTTTCAAATAGGTGCAGCTCACGTACATATTCATATTTTTCCGAAATATTTTTGCACAAGTCTTAAAATATAATACGTTTTATATTTCCGACAAAAAACTGTAACCATTTTTTCATGATGAGTGATGCACCCTAATGTATATATAAATACCGGTGAGTAGCACGATGCAGCAAATATTCTATCATTCTTGGGTGTGTAGTGAGCGGAAGGAAGCCTGTGTAAAGCCGAAGCGTCAAAAGAAAAATAAAATTTGCAGTCAACGAAAAGAAATCCGTATGAAAATTGGTAGAAACCAAAGGCGATACAGCCGAATAACAAAGTGCGCCCATGCAATGCCAAAGGTAAAATGTGAAGTCAATTGTTGAATATACATTTGTAAGCTGTATATGAAAAATCTATTATCAAACTGGCTTCAGACTGCTGAGCATAACAAACACATGGCATTAGACTTGTTTTCCGGCTTGCCACGATTTCTTAAAATTTTCTATTACATATATTAGCAAAGGAAACTAAGCAATACATTTTAAAGCAGACAGCTACTGTTTTCTAAAAAAGTGTCATAATTTTTGTATAAATTTTGTATAGTGTCTTTGAATTGATCATACGTGCTACATACTAAAATGCAATTATCGTCCTACCAAGGACTGTACCATCAGCTGACTATAGCCTTTTACCCGAGATCAGATTATAATAATATTTAGTAAAGAGAGTAGGTATCGAATCACGACATCCGTGATCGATTGAAACTCGATTCGAATCGAATAAAAGTAATTGATAGTTGATGCCGTGCTTCGGGGCCCGGTTATCTAGTTACCGCGACCAACCTCTATTTGCCAGTAGATCTTCTTTGTTCCACGCGGAACTTCGCAAAATACCTTGTCAGAGTATGGTGATCCTAAGATTCGAGGTCTGCGCCTAGTAAGGTGTTCACAATGACACAAAATACGCTCTGCCGCTTCCTGTTCTTCGTGACACAATCAGCACTGGTCAGAGTAAAAAACTTTCAAGTTTACTAAGAGTTTAATAAGCATACAGTGGCCAGCAAGAGGGTCTGTACCAATTCTTAATTCAGTGACTATTTAGATGAACGAGCGCTTCAGGTGGCCTTTATAATAGATATTTCCGAGATTAAGAACTTAGCTTGTCTGAGTTCTGAGCCCATGAGTCTCTGCTCCTCATGAGGTTAATTCCGTTCCTGGATATGCCGGTTATTGAAAGTTAAAGGCAGCCTCTCTTACCTGCTTGCGAGGTGACTTCATTTAGTTGCCAGAGTGTATATAGATGTTATGTTTTATGGTCCTTCTGTACTTAGGTACTTAGTTTAACGGCATGCTTGCTCTTCAGCCATATGCAGATGAAAAGAAGCTTCTTCCGACGCCTTGTGCACACTTGGAGCCATCAGTAAACTAAATGTGGCTATTCTTAAACAAATTTATGGAGTTTCTTGTTTCAGTTGGTTCAGTAAGGGAAAAAGGCTCTGAAGTTAAACCTCGAAAGGCACATATCTACAAAGCTAACGCATAGTCCTCTCTTTTGTTTTATAATCCTTAGAGTGGATCAGTGTTTAAGTTTTTTATCTTTCACATTGCCCCTGAAAATGAGCTTTTCAAAGTAGACAAATCTAGAAGCGCGGTTGGTGTCGTTCTCATCACACCAGTGGCAACGCATTAGTGTTTGCTCCGCTTGGCCTGTGTGGACTTCATTTCTGGTTGCATTACATTTCGATCTGATGATCTAGTGCCTTTCCATTACCTTTTGACATTTTCATAAAGGCTTTTTTGAATAGCTTTATCTTGGAAGAAATTCTCTGAAAACTCGAAGATATTGGACATCTTTAGAGAAGTGTATATTTTCTCTAAAAAAGAATTTAAGCCTTTTTCTTTTTCTGGAAAAAGTTACTTTGTTAGTCTTAGGATTTACGTTTAATCAATTCTTCCTGCACTGTTTGGCGACTGTCTTAAGCACATTCTATTTGAGATGGGAACTTGTGTCTTCAAACGTAAATTTTCTCTGATTGGAAGGACATTGCCATCCGCTTGGCACTGAACAGTGAAACCCTTTTCACTAAGAAGGCAGTGTGGTTCATCTACAACGATGAGTCATGGGCTATCTTCACAGATAGGAATCTGATCCTTTCCTATCCTTTGTAGAGTGGATATACTGATTCTAAATTTAAGGACACTTGCCATCCAGTGGTATGTTGTAACGTCAATCCTCTTTCCATCGCAGGCAATTTTCTATGCAAGAGTCTTAATTTTTTTCTCCAAGGACTTTTAAATTTTTCTTGCAGAGGGTGGGCGGCCGATTTTCATGATTTTTACGCAAAGAACACTATTTGTGATATGTGTGTATACGAGTCTTTCCATGGTTTTAGATGAAAGCTCGCTTTTACTTTGATTCGTCGGCTTGGGGATGTAGCGGTAGGGATGCCCACCTAAATCAAGATGAAGTAGTTCCGTATCAACTTGAAGTGGAAATTTCGAATAAAATAAACTTCTTCATACCGATGGTCTTCTGCAACAACGACACAATTGAAAATTCAAAAAATAAAAACCCTTACTACTGTTAAGTGGCTCATGTTTCTAATACTTGTCTAATCCAGGTACACTCCTTACTAGAGCAAGTAATAAGGATTACTAAAGTAAGTAAGTAAGGAATAGATACGAATTAAACAAGGATTGCAGACATGAGCCGATTGGCTCAGTAGTAAGGGTTTTTACTTTTTAAATTTTGAATTGTGTCGCTATTGCAGAGGACCATCGATATATGAAAAATTCGGCATTTTTGCGATAAAAAACGCCAATCATAGTAAATAAACGATTTTATTTGCAACAATTTTATTGAATACATGATCACATTAAGTTGCGACATCAAAATCATTAAAAAGTTTTTGAGTTAGCCAAACTTTTCGCTATCATCTGTGAAGCTTCTGTTGCCTATGATCTTTTGATATCACAGCAAGAGGTCGAGTCAAGATATTTCGCGTTCTAGCCTAATTTTCTTTCTCTTTAACTGTTTCTCAATGTACATATGTATGTGCGACTACCTAAATGCACCACTGTGTATTACATAGGTATACTAAGAGGTATCATCGACTCCTTTGATCTCTACCTACAGAGACAGATAAAATAAAATAAAAAAAAAACCATGTAGCAAGAAACAGAGAGCGGAGAGTAAGGGAGTTGCGCTCGAAAGTGTTGGAATGCGGTGTGGCAACCAGAAAATAATCGATCGTATTACTATAGGGTATATCAGCTCTACCAAATAATAACAACACTAGAATATGCGTGTGTATGAATGTATTTGAAATGTCTGAGAAATAGTGTGAAGAGATAACTGAAGAGAATTAACAGTACAGTAAACTGAAGTTAAATTGGTGGTAATAAATGAGTAGAAACCCCTACTAACTCATCAAATAATACTGACAACAAAACAATTGAATCACGCATAAAATAATAATTGATCAGAAATCAGTTAAGATGAGCTAAGGATGGAATATACATACTTCTTCTTCTTCTTCTTATTTGGCACTGTAACCGCCTAGGCGATTTTGGCCGAGTTCAAAAAAGCACGCCAGTCGTTTCTCTTCTGTGCCAGCTGACGCCAATTGGAAATGCCAAGTGAAACCAAGTCCTTCTCCACCTGATCTTTCCACCGCAGTAGCGTCCTCTCTCTTCCTCTGCTACCACCAGCGAGTTCCGAGTTGAATACTTTCAGAGCTGGAGCGTCGGTGTCCATTCGAACGACATGGCCAAGCCAGCGGAGCCGCTGTATTTTAATTCGCTGCACTATGTCCATGTCGTTCCAAAGCTCATACAGTTCATCGTCTGCGGTACTCGCCGTTGCCGTCGAACACTCCTAGAGCCGCCTCATCGGATGTTGTCATTGTCCAAAAGTAGCACTTGTTGGCAAGAGTGATTCTGAGTTGGATTTCCATGCTGACATTATTATCGGTGTTAATGCTGGTTCCCAAGTAAACGAAATTCTCTACTTTCTCGAAATTGTAACTGTCAACAGTGACGTGGGTGCCAAGGCGCGAATGTGCTGACTGTTTGTTTGATGATAGGAGATACTTCGTCTTGTCTTCGTTTACCACCAGACCCATTCGCTTTGCTTCCTTATCCAACTTGGAAACGGTAGAACAAAGCATAAGCTCTGTGCACGCTCTTGTAGTAAATTGTCCCTGAGCGGTTCAGTTCTGCAGCTCTTATTATCTTCTCCAACATCAGATTAAAGAAGTCGCCCTGTCTGAAACCCCGTTTTGTGGCGAACGGCTCGGAGAGGTCTTTCCCAATTCTGACGGAGCTGGTGGTATTGCTCAACGTCATTTTACACAGCCATATGAGTTTTGAGGGATGCCAAATTCAGACAAAGCGGCATATAGGCAACTGCTTCTAGTGCTGTCAAAAGCGGCTTTAAAGTCGACAAATAGGTGGTGAGTGTCGATCATTTTCACGCGGGTCTTTTTCAAGATTTGGCGTATTGTGAATACCTGGTCTATGGAGGATTTGACAGGTCTAAAGCCACACTGATAAGGCCCAATCAGTTCATTGACGGTGGGCTTCAGTCTTTCACACAATACGCTCGATAAGACCTTGTAACCTTTCTTGTGGATTGGGCAAAGCACACTAAAATTCCAGTCGTCGGGCATGCGTTCATCTGACCATATTCTGACCAAGAGTTGATGCATGCACCTTATCAACTCCTCGCCACCGTACTTGAATAGCTTAGCTGGCAGGCTGTCAGCTCCAGCGGCTTTGTTGTTTTTCAGCCGCGTTATTGCTATACGTACCTCGTCATAGTCAGGCGGTGGAACGTCGACTCCGTCATCATCGACTGCCGGCTCGGGTTCTTCTTCTTCGCAACTTTCCGTGCTGCTACCATTTAGTAGGGCGGAAAAGTGTTCCCTCCATAATTTAAGTACGCTCTGGACATCAGTTACTAGGTCTCTGGTAAAATTTTCGGGCATTCTTCCTGTCGGCTAGCATTTCAAGCTCTTCACACTCACGTATTTCGGCGTCGGGGCATGGGCGCAGATGAGCGAGTTGTTGAAGAGTCTCGCTTTGATGCGGATTGTGGCGACGGAGTCTCTCTCCCACCACAAATCCAACTCCGAATTTGCGCCCTTTACATGGCAGCTGTAGTAGACGTCGCAAGGTCCCAGACATTGCTTACCTTACATCGTCCAACGCATTTCTTGGATGGCGGTGATGTCAGCTTTTGTCCTTATAGCACCTCAACCAGCCGGGCAGAGGCACCTTCCTCATTAAGGGTCCGGACATTCCAGGTGCATGCCCTCAAATCGTGGTCCTTTAAACGTTTGCCGTGGTCGTCATCAATAGGGGGGAGGGGGGGGTGGGTCTCCTCCGAGACTTTGCCTTGCTTCTTCACTGGAAGTGGTTTTTACGTGGCGGGTGCCAAACCCAGTGCATAACCAATTGCTGGGACGAGGGTGGTTTCGCAACCGAATACACGTTTATATAGCGAGCCGCTTGCTCCAATCAGACACCCGCTTGCAGCCGCTGCAGACTTCAGTGAGCCCTTAAACCGCATAAAGGCGGAGTAGCCCCACCGAAGCTCCCTCTCTTCTGCCGTTACCGCACCTCGCACATGGGTTGCTCACGTTGCCCAGAGTGCGCGAGCGATGACACAAGAGTCGGGATTGAGTATAGCCATGCAACTGTAACTGCATACCCAGCGCAACGACTATACCCCATTGCACTCTTAAAAATTGGAACACTGTGTTCTAAATCTGTGTGTAGCCCCTACACTGGGTGGCAAAATAAGTTTTATGTAATCTTCAAATCGCTTCCCCTGCTCCCTCTCATTTTTGATTAGCTTACTTGGGATGCATTTTGGCATCAAAAAGTCTTTCGTTGAAAATATATTTTAAATTGCTATACATCCCTGAATTACCTCCTTCGACCAGTAAGCTTAATTAACTCAATTTCTACCCAACAAAATTAAATTTTAAATACCATAAAAGTAAAAGTTTTATTCAGTGAAGGAATTTTTCGTATGGACACCGACCCGTCCTAGTTGACAATCTGAAAAAAATTAATAAGAGCAATGAATGTACCAATAGCATAGCACTACTACTACATACTGGCTTTAATGAGTATGAACAGCAGCTGAGCTATAAAGGGCAACCAGAATACAATGCATATTAAAGAAGTTCCCTTTGAATTTTACATACATACTTAGATTGTCAAGGAGCGATATGCAGAGAGGGATGGATAGAGAGAGAGAGATAGGGATGAAGGCGGTAATATATGTGTGAACATACATATGAATGTATTTGTATAAATAAAAACGCATGGTTGCATGCCATAAAATAGAGAGTAAAGTAAAAACAACGGTAAAGTTGTATGGCCTTAAGGGATGCAATAAATGGGTTGAAAAAGAGGGTAACTAATTCTATGACACCCCTATAAATGCACTGAACAAAGCCCAAATGCACGCACACATCTTTTGCTTGCATTCATATTTTTCGCTTTTATTGTATGGCTGGTACTCTAAAAGCGGTTATGTATGTATGTATGTGTATTTACCTAATAAAGGTGTGCATGTCGCATTATCCTGACTTTTTTGTATTGCTGTTGTCGCACATACATACATATGTGCATAGTTTCCACTCTCAGCCGATTGCCGACTCGCTAAAGTCAGCAAACAACTATACATATGCACTACAAATGTATGTACCTAAAACCAGGGACCGTAACAGTTACAACTTTTATTTAAAAAAAAAAACGCTCTTTAACGATTTTTTTTTTACTTTCATTTAATTACTCCTTAAATAACCGTTATTTCTGACTTTTATTTTAAAAATCCAAAATAACAATTATTTTTAATTTTTATCTAAATAACCTGCAAATAACAGTTATTTTTGATTTTTAAATTATGTCTTGATAACAGTTATAAATAAAAGTCATAAATAAAAATCAGTCACTGACCTATATTTTTTAAATCATACTTATAAAACTCATTTGTATAAGTCGTAGTATACTTTTGTATTCCAACACCTTCTTAACTGCGAAAAATGTTAATGGTTTTTATACGAATGATTTAAAAAATAAAAGTCATTGATTGATTTTTATTGATGACTTTTAAAAATAAAAGTCTTCAATAACTGTTATCTAAGACATATAATATAAAAATCAAAAATAATTGATATTTTTTTAACTTTGCATAAAAATTGCAAATAAAATTTTCAAGTTCGAGTCTCGGTGAAAAAAGAAATTGAATGGTATGTATCGCTTGGTTGTAGAACATTTCCTTCATAGTGAATTTTTCCATGATAGCTTTCATTAATAACTGTTGTTCGGTCCCTGCCTAAAACTAATCGACACAGTGGTATTTCGGCAAAAAAAAACTATTTTTTTTTAATATTCATACTTTATATTTGAATAGTTTGGCCTAATTAAGGGATATTTGAATAAGAAAAATGCATTACAACTTTGTACGAAATTGGCAGTTTTATACAAAATCAAAGCAACACAGGCCAGATGAATTTTATTAAACTAAAACAGATTGAGGTTTTTGTTCACTTAAGCAAAATTTTTTCTTATAAAATGTATTTTAATTGTTTTTGTTGTAGGCTCATATAAAAATATAGCAATATAACACTTACTAGGCAAAATAGGGGAAAAATCAAGGCAATCGACCAAATCTTATATATATTTTAATAAATATAAGCAGACAAAAATAACACTTTATAAATGTAACTTTAGACACTTTTGATGTACCAAAACCGATTCCTTCTAATTTTTTCCAAAAAAATTACGAGGCTGAACCACTGTGTGTCGCAGCCGCTTTATTGAGCCCAAATCTAAAAATTTACCCTCTGCAATATGAACGTGTTTGGAATTTCTTTAAAGGTAATTTATTCATTAAACAGAATTTAACCCAAATTTCCCAATAAAATAAACTATAAGCCGCCAGGAAGCCACTTAAGTTAACAAATTTAATAGAGCCGTGCGTAGGTGCGTTTTTTTATTTCCTTATACACTGCTGGAAAAAAGTATTGTCACAATGCATTTTTTACAATGTATGCAAACAATTTTTATCTTAATATTTTTTCGCCAATTTTTTTTTTATAAAAATATAGTTTATACTACAACAAATAAAAAAAAAATAAATTATGAATGTTATTGTATGGAAAGTTCAGACATTTTATTTTTATGTTTTTTTACTGTAGTAAAATTATATTTTTATAAAAAAAAATCCGGAAAAACATGAAAATACAATTTTTATTATACATTGAGAAAATTTTTTCATGATAGTTTGTACTTATCCCGGCAGTGATATATCAGAGAAATTTTAGAATCAAATTAAAAAAGAAAGTTTATTAATGAATAAAAAATATATGTAAACATATGCGTATTTTCTATACTTTTGTTTAAAAGTAAGGTCTTTTAACTTTCTGAAATAATGCATTTTAGATACGCACACCCCTGTGCAAAAATTTCGTCGTGAAATTTAATTTTACCATACAAAATGTGTTTGATTATTAAAAGAAAAAATAAAATTTATTTTAACAAAAGTATAGGAAGCTCCATTTATTAATTTAACTTATTAAATAATTTGAATTTAACTTTTTAAACAAGTGGCAACGCTCTTCACGCAGCTCAAAAATATTATAAATGTTCAAAATAAAGACATCTTAATACTCTATCCCTTGACACGCATATATTAATATCTATATATATAAATACACAACTTTTTATAATTTAATTTAGTTCAACTTTACAAACAGGTGGCAGGCAACCTTCTTCAAAGTATTTTCAAGCTAAAACCTCTTTCGTCTGAAAGCCATATTTTGATCCATATGTATGTATTTAAATTACCCAATTACCCTAATCCAAGTTGAATGAGTTTAGAAATAAAACCATTTCGAGTGACAACTCTTCCCAAAATAAAAATATCTTACTGCACATCTACAAGTTGGTTTTTTTTTTTTGAAAATCGAACGAACTAGATGTATGTATCTGAATGCTTCCACTTCAAATTGCCTTTACAGCGAAAGTATGAAAGTTATCAAAAAAATTCAGCGTCCTCAAATTCATAGAGTAACAAATGTTCATTTAAATCCGTTTATAATTATATTTTTACCAATATTTTATATGGAAGTGAACTGCTGTGCGCTGTGTCTACATTAATCGCCTGCCTATACATCAATGAGCATTATCGCCATCTACGACACTAGTCACAACTCGCTTTAGTATTTCAAGTACTCGCATTGCAGGGAATTCTAAAGTTTGACGAGATCGCTGCGGTTGGCCTAAACAAAAATGTCATCAAGCATCTTTGGTACACACGGAATTTCTATGTTGTGTGTGTGTGCGTATGTAGTATTCAGGTATGTATATTGTGAGACATTAGCGGATAGGCATGCGCGGAAGGTGGCGTCTACATCCTTAGTTTAGGAATGCAGGGAAGCTAGCATGGACGTCATTGTGCTTGTCATGCAGGTTTAGAAATACATATTTATACTTACATATATGTATGTATGTAGCTTCTTACCAATGACCATACTTACATATGCACATCATATAACGTACGCTTATGCGTTTGTAAACACAGCAGACAAAAACAGGTGATAATTATTTGCAACACGTACGGCATGCGAATATTAGGCTATGAATAGGGCAATGCCTTGCAGCAAGGAGCAGAAAAAAGGGATGCTCATGGATAGAAATTCAAAAATGTTATTCTTCGCCATATAATTTATTTATTTTTTTTTTTGAATTTTATTTTTGTTTAGGGCAATCATTTTAATCACAAACACGTCAAGCAACTAATTGTTTATAGGGAATTATTTGTTGAATATTTGTAAGTCCTTGAGGTCGCTTGCATCAAAACAATCTGCTGGCATCTCTGTGTGAATCGAATGAAGAGTTGTTTTAGGCAACTATGTAAATAACTAATCGATGTGAAATGCTTCTTGTAAATACGGCGAAAAGGTAAGGTTAAGCATATTGCCGTCAACAAGTGCGCATTCGGAAAAAAGTTGGCTTTCGGTTAGAATGGCGGCGGAAAAACTTTACGCCCAAGTAAGATTTCTCACGAAGTTGAGCTCTTTTTGGGTTGTATACAGGTCACATAAGTTTTGACCGCATTTCTGAAGTTAGTTCGTTGTATATAGTACCGATTGGGTGCGAGATCTGGTCCTCAACTGCGAGACCATCCCTGGCTAACTCATCTGCAGCCTCATTTCCGTGAATGTTGCGATGACAGCGATCCGAAATAAATTTCCTTGAAAACGACTACTAATTAAGTAATTGTGTTCAAAAGAGCTATACACTCCTTGATCAGCTTTGAATTTGTTGTAAAAGACGCCAGCGCCTTAATTACCGTCCGGCTGTTCCGAGTAAATGGCTTTGATGGCGGCGCACGTTATAAAGGATGTCAGGTATCCAGTCTTGATTCTAGACGAAAATCGATAAAAACCCACTTCTCTTAGTTTTAAAGCAGCAACAGATCAGGCGTGCATTACGTGAAGGTCTATCGAAATAAGTTTGTAATAACACTGACGGCATTGTAGAGCCAGTTTTCATTACCGCTTTTGTATCTATACATGCGACTCTTTAAACTTTGCCTAGCTGCACATTGTCATGCTGTTTCGTCACTAACAATTGGCTGATAAGACTCATCTACGCCAAGCTCGTGCAAGAATTTGTGCATAATTTCTACATGAGACATAATTTAAGGCCCCATTTAGATTAATTCTAACAACTTCATAAAGCGAACTTCGTCGCGATAGAGCATTCAGCATACTAATTCAGATAGGAATATTTATAAAAGAATATTAATTAAAGAAGCTAAAATAAGTGTAAAAAATTCCTAACGCGGCTCGCTCCATCCGCAATACTGCCGTTTGTCAGAGTAAAATTAAGGAAACTTCACAAAAGCGAAAAAAGGTAGGGGGAGTTTTTTGATCGCGATCGGCGAATTATTTTAGAGCTCAGTAAGAAGCATACACATAGTAAGTATTTATGTAGTAGCTAGTAACCAACTGAGTGAGCTTAACAGGGCAAATCTGGCGAGGATAGTAAAATGTCTGTCTTTAGTAAAACAAATGAAAGCCGAATGGCAAGGCAGTTCAAAAGGCTTTTGTCATATATTTCAATTTTGGACTCATATTTAATGTATTTTTTTATAATTTAACATTTTTCTTTCTTAATTTATTTATTTTTTATTTTTTAGATGTTATTCTTTTTAATAGAAGAATATATTTTTTAATTTCATTTAATTTTTAGGAACTTTCTGATTTTTTGAATATTTTTTTTTTCTTTTTTAGTTAAATTTTCTTTGTTTCTAGATTTTATTGTTTATAAAAGAATTTTTTATTTTTATTTTTAAAAACGCAATTTAATTTATTTATTTTTTTGGTTAATTTCCGTTTCTTTTACTTTTTAGGTTCTATTGTTTTAAAATCAAAAAATACAATTTTTTATTTAATTGCATTTTTAGGATCTTTATTTATGTTATATTTTTTTTTTTAATTTTTTCTTTTAATTTGATAAGATTTTCTTTTAAAAACAAAAATATTGTTTTTTTTTATTTTTCTTGTTTGATTTAATGGTTTTCTATTTCTAATTTAATTTTTAGATTTAATATTTATAAAAAGAAAAAAAGAAAATTATTTACTAATTTGATTTAATTTTAAAAATTCTTTTTATTTATTTTATTTCATTGTATTGTTATTTTTTTTAATTTTCTGTCATTTAATACATTTTATTGTTTTCGAAAGAAAAATATATATATAATTAATAATTAAAAATATATACAATTATTTTAATTTAATTTAATTTTTAAAAAGCTTATTGCTAAAAGGCGATCAGCACAACGCTAAGACCTCCTCGTTAGCAGATCTTTCAATTAGTCTTTCGAAAGACAGTAAATAACTTTCAAGATAGTTGCCAGAATTGACAATTGTCTTAAGAAAGACTGTGGTGAGTTGAAAGACAGTTAGTTGGCAGAATCGCCCTGTAAAAGTATAAATTATGTAAAGTGGTACACTTTCTGGCCACGAAGATTAGAAGACCTCATCGCAACTTAACTTCAAAAGAAAGGTTAATAAAACGAAGATCTATGAGAAGAAATACGAAATAGTCTGTAGTTACAAGAATGCTGTGCGGATTCAGCGCTTAGAAATTTTGAAAGGTATTTTTCTAATGTACATACATAAGTAGATTTAAAGAACTTTACAATTAGTAGGTACCAAAGATTGTACATTCATTACGTCAATTTATCGAACTATCTGCGGTAAGTTGTTATGTTTTAAACGCAAACGTATTCACTCCGTATGTAGGTAACATTTTGTTGTATTCAATTCAATCGTAGCCAAATAATAATAAATTTTACATTAAATTGTGATTTTTTTTTAGTCACATAGACAAACCAGTAAAAGTGTTTCTCACTACTTTCTTATCTTCAACAAAGTAAAAATGCCGAACGCCTCTTCTTTATATTCTCATTCATGTTTCAAGTGCTTCTTTCATAACAACACAGTTATTGACCGACCTTCCAGGAATTTTGTAAGAAAAAATTCACTTTTTTCGAGTTATCTTATCGGTATGGGTATGTATGTATGTAGGTGTGTATGAGGGTGAAGGGCAATAGGTGTTGTGTATTATTTGATTAGAATGAAAAAAAAAAAATCGTTTCACAAAAGTGTGTGAAAATTGCCATGGCTGCCTAAATATCTATTTGTGTATTTGACAAAATTTCTCTACATACTATGTATGTGTATTTTAAATTATACAAAGTAATGATAATAAAACTTCTATATTCAATTAACTAAAATTTTATTATTTTTATATTTGCATTCAGGCGGAAGATATAAAAATTAACAACCGGAAATAGTAGATACACACATGCGGTAAGGTGGCGAAATTTTCGCAAATAAAAAGTATATAAAAATAATTTTAAAACAAAACCATTTAGAATTACATATATGTAGGTAAATATGTATATACAACATGCATACATATACATACATATATGTAGGTAGGTATGAATGCATTTAGTAAAGAGGATACTCATGTTCAAATGGCATTTCTGCACATACATATGAAATGTGCAAGCAAGAAAAGCAAAGGCCACTTATGCATATGTAGTACATAAGTATGTTATTACGTATGTGTGTATTAGTGGCAATTAAAAACCACATTGACTAAAAAACCAAAGAACTCAACTACACATGCACTCCATATGGAACGTTAAACTGCGCTTGTCAATTCCACTCTGCATTCTGCACATTCTTTTACGACCCTGGTAATGGTGAATATTGAAAGCGTAAAAAGCATTTTGTAAGCAGCGTCGTAAAATTAAGCGTAACTAGTGAAAATAGTTTTGTTTGACGTGTTAGGATATGCATACGAGGGCAGACTAATAAGTGTCTCCGCGCTGTATAGGAATTCTACTAATCCTACTGTGAGTTATGGAGTGTGTTTTTTTCTCTTTCACATTAAAAAGACTGGACATATTTCAATGAAATTTGGCTTACAAAATACGTCAAATAGCTCAGTTATGCATACTTTACACTGCACTGCATGGAATGTCATTTATATGTAGAAATAAAAAAACCAACAGACTTCTACATATGTATGTATGTATGTATGTATGTAATGCTGTGCGTTGCCACCTTTTTCAAAGCTAAAATCAATTAATGAGATAGAAATATTAGAAATATGTGGAGTTCGAAAATATATTTCGTGTTCAAAAAGTTTAAGATCAATTTAGTTAACAATTAATTCAAATATTTTAATATATGTATATACATATGATAGGTATCAAAAGAGGGATTTAAAAAACTTTATTTCGAAAATATTTTTGAGGAGGGTTGCCACGTGTTCGAAAAGTTAACAATTAATTCAAATATTTTAATATACATACATATCCTAGGTATCAAAAGAGGGGTTTAAAAAACTTTATTTCGAAAATATTTTTGATGAGGGTTGCCACCTGTTCAATTCAATTTTAAATGTTAATTTTTTTATATGGATATAAAACGAGAGGTTTATAGAAGACTTTACATACATACATTGGTAACAAAAGAGGGGTTTAAAAAACTTTATTTCGAAAATATTTTTCATGAGGGTTGCCACCTGTTCAATTCAATTTTAAAGGTTAATTATTTTATATGGATATAAAACGAGAGGTTTATAGAAGACATTACATACATACATAGGTATCAAAAGTGGGGTTTAAAAAACTTTATTTCGAAAATATTTTTTACAAGGGTTGCCACCTGTTTAAAAAATCAAAATCAATTCAATTAACAAGATTAGTTAGTTATTTTTATATGGGCATTACTAAACGAGATAGGTTTAGGAAAGCTATATTTAGAAAAATATTTGAAGTGTTGCCAGCTGCCCAAAAATAAAAATCATAACAATTATTAAGTTAGTGGAAACCTTATATTACATTATTATACATACATACAAGTGAGTAGAAGCAGTCTGTAGTGATTCAAAGAAGCGGGTTTATTAGCTGAAAAGAGTGGTAAATAATCTTCATCTATTGCCTCGGCAAATAAATGGACAGACCTTTCCGACTTGCTGCATAAACGTCGGCATCATTCCTGCAAAGCTGCAAAGGCCTGCGGAGGCGTCATAGCTGGCTGCTATACACGCCGATTATGTGAAAAGTGGTTATGTCCCTAGAGCTAGGATGGCGTTTACCCCAAAGCCCGGGAGATATGCGCTCTCATGTTTTACCTAAATACTTCAACCCAATCAGTATGTTTTCATTTCAGTTGAAGAAGTTGTAGAGAATGATTGGTGCACATGAAAAGAAACGGAATTCCACGAGAGCGTCTATCCAAAAGTCAACATGCTGACAGTGAAGAAAGGTCTGTGCGGACCGACCGGTATACAATTGCTAAGTGGATAGACAAAGACTTCACGCATTAAGTCTTCCTTATGCTATAGGGGAGAACATTTAACAACGTCATGCTGGAGGCGACCATGTCGTAAATCCTAAAGAGACAGAGCTTGTAGTAAGTAGTAAGTGGATTGGAGAGTTCGCCTGCAGTTCTTTGACAGGATAAAGTATTGGACTTGATCCTATATAGGAAACTGTACTGGAAACCTAAAAATGAGGAAAGAGTTAGGAAGTCATCAGGTTCCCTTAAATTGCCGCAACGGAACTCGGGCTACCTGGATTGGTATTAGTACTCCCACTCCGGCGCTTAACCCTATACATGGGCGCAGGAAAACTGGATGCCGAAAAACTCTGCATACGGAAACTTTAAAATTCTTGGAAGTTTTGAATTCATCCTCTTGTCATGAATCACGATCTTTGAAGTCGAAGTCTGATGGAAGGGTTTGGGGCAGACGACTTGTACTATCAGATAGATCTCCACAATCAACATCAACCTTTCTAACTTCTGTAGGCTGCCGAAAAAGAAGCAGAAGGAAAGATTTTTGGCACTTTTCTATTTGGCACTTTTTTATCCTCAATATGGCACCTCATAGCTAAGGATAGTTGGCAGTCCTGGCCCTTGACCGCTTTATAGACAAGTAACTGCCACTTCTGAGTACCTGCGGCAACTTATATGGGTACTGGGCCATAGAGATATTAGCAGGACACTACATGGCTTAAGAATTGGTTAAGAAACGCTAACCTAGAAAAGATATTAATGTGCATGGAGTGGATAGAGACACCTCTGACCTCCAGTGGTTCACTCTTGGGCAGATGGGTCTCATATCAAATCAGCGAACGCTGGGCGAAAACTGGGACAAGCACAATTTCCAGGCGCTTCTAGCTCAGGGTGGATCAAGTGCGGTCAAATAAGGTCCTTATACTTGAAAAGTCCTACTCTTGCCTCTGGCCGGGGTTCTGTTAGGTCCCTTTAGTCTGAAACTCAAGCAGTAAGACTAGCAATTACATCTGATTCTTACTGCCGCAGTTGTCTGTTGGGCAGTACAGCTTTTGCGAGGCTAATATTGAAGTACCTTTGCTCACAGTTTATAACTATCCTAAAGATAGTCTGCTCCGCTTCAGGGCGTAAAATTACGACCGGCGAAGAAATTTTAATTTTCTGTATGCTGTCCAAGGCGAATTTATACAAGATGGTGTTACTGGCGAATTTAGATTTTACCCGCGGTCCTTCTGAATGTCAAAATGATGTGTTTGCGGTAATCAAGGCGAATTCATATTACAACAAAGACATTTTGACATTCGGAAAGGCCACGGCGAAAATCTGAATTCGCCAGTAACACCACCTTGTATAAATTCGCCTTGATGCAGTGTATTCTTTGATTGAAACCGCTCTGATGGAAATCTGGAAGAACATTTTTGCCCTTTTGCAATACGAACATGGTGTGATGCTTTCGGAAAGACACATAAATTGGTGGTCAAGGTTAAAGTTTGATATACACACATATTATCAATGCGGAGTCAATCTCTGTGAATAAATTTTGGTACAAAAGCCCAATAAAATTTTATGTCATTGATTCAAAACATTCCAAAATTCAGAATTAGTCGGCAACAACCCGCACCCATCTATCGGCCGGAATCGGGCCATAAATACCACTTTTACTATTATCTCGACCCCAGCGCCACCTATCGATTTTTCTAGTTATGTAAGCATATTAATGGTTTTATTTAAAAATATTCATTAACCACAAATCCTTCCACTCTGCAAATCTCTTATATTCAGATTTACATACATATTATGTATGTATAAGGGTTGAAAAAGGATCTTTTGTAAGAAAATTTACATACAACATGCCACAACCACTACTTAATACATAATCCACCTTTCAAAATAGTGAATTAAGTTATATGAAATGAAGAAAGAAGCCATCAACAAAAGTAACTTCTAAAACACACGAAAAGCTGCAGTTTTCAGAAAGCAATTAAACACGAAAGGCATTAATTTAATGAACGACATGAATGTAAAGCAAATATGCATGCCACACGCTGAACTAACTCTGCAGCTACACCATTAAGCGCCTGCTCCTGTAACTACAGGGTGCTGTAGTTAGTACTCAAGGCACACTACCGAATGTCGTGCTGGAAAAAACAGTTGCCTGACAAAGGAGTTAATGCGCCTATGGAGAACTGTGCTTAAATAATACAAAACGCGATTACTTTTAAAGGTCGCGCGATATGACAGCGTAGCGTAGTGAGCTTGTTTATTGTTTAAGATGTGTGTTTGTACATACATATGTACATTCATGTTTTATACATACATATGCGCATTAAAAAGATTTGTATTAAAATCAAACCAGACGGCGGTAAACTGCAACTGACTGACGGGCTATGACGGTTGACAAAATTCACTAGACGTCGACGAGGGACGAAAGGACGAAAGTAATAATAATGATAAAGGTACGAAAGGTTCATTATGCGTACTATGTACATACATATGTACTTAAATGTGTTCACTGTTTTGTTTTTTTCAATTTATGGTGGCTTTGCATGCAGCTGTCGTCTGCGCAGTCGTCGTTGTTGCCATTGTGTCATTTGGTTGATCCAAGCGGTAGTTGGCGACACATTTGACTGGCTAACAAAATAAACCAAACGATTTATCAACAAAATAATTTATCAACAATCAGTTTAGTTTCCAAAAATTCTGAATAAAACGAGTGAAATGTTGATGAAAATTTTCAAGATAGAAATCCACTCGGAGTCCTAATGTTTTTTTCTTCAGATTAGACAGGGTTGGCAATTAAGAGGAACCAATGTAAATTGTATACCGATATACATAAGTGTTTGCTCGGTGGTCGAAGTCATTTCCCGCTCTTTAAGAATCCCGGGTCTGTTGACAAACGAAAATTTGACCTTCATATAACCTATCGTCCAGAGGTGCTGGAGTCACGTGGTTACCGGGATCGAGATGGGAATAAATACATGAAGAACGTATTTGCAAGAGATATTCATTTTACATATATATTTGCAAGATACCAATGGTCCGTTATTGTGGCTGTTAATCTGACGATATTCTTTTCTAACCTTTCGGTATAAGAATATCGTATAAGTGGTACAATGTAAACTGCCTCTGTCAATCTTTCAAATATATTCAATTATCACATAAGTCTAGAACAAAACACGGGAGAAGTCCAGAAATAACCCGAAAATGAATGAATGAAGTTCTGAAAACAAAAATCTGGAAATGTTCAAACAAAATCTGAAAATGTCCGAAAATTTCTGAAAGTTCGGAAAAAATCTAAAAGTAATTAAATTTCCGAAAAAAATCAGAAAGCTCAAAAAAAATTCTGAAAGTTCCGAAAAATATCTGAAAGCTCCGAAATTTTTCTGAGTAATTCAAAAAAGGAATCTGAATGTTCAGAAAAAATTTTGGAAATTCAAAATTTTTAAAGTTGTGAAAAAAAATTAAAGCTTCAAAGAGTTCCGAAAACATTCTGAAAGTTCCAAAAAAACTACTCAGGAAAAAATTTTGAGTTTCGAAAAAACTCCAATTGTTCCAAAAAATTCTTGTATGTTCCCAAAATATTCTGAAATATCTGAAAAACCTGAAAGCTGAGAAAAACCTCTGAAAGTTTCGAAAATATTTTGAAAGTTCCGAGAAAATTCTGAAAGATGCGAAAAAATTCTGAAAATTTCGAAAAAATTCTGAAAATTTCGAACAATTTCTAAAAGTTCCGATTGCATTTTAAAGTTCCGAAACAAATCTGAAAGCTACGAAAAAATTCAGAAAGCTACGCAAAAACTCAGAAAGCTACGCAAAATTCTGAAAGCTACGAAAAAATTCTGAAGGATACGCAAAAATTCTGAAAGCTACGAAAAAATTTTGAAAGCTACGAAAAAATTTTGAACTACGAAAAAATTTTGAACTACGAAAAAATTTTGAAAGCTACGAAAAAATTTTGAAAACTACGAAAAAATTCTGAAAGCTACGAAAAAATTCTGAAAGCTACGAAAAAGATTCTGAAAGTTCCGAAAAAATTCTGAATATTTCGAAAATTTTCTGGCTGTTCCAAAAAAATTCTCAATGTTCCGAAAGAGTTTTGAAAGTGCCGAGAAAATTAATTATTATAGCTACGAAAAAATTTTGAAAGCTCCAAAAAAACTGTGTTTCGAAAAAGTTATGAAAATTTCGAAAAATCGGAATGTTCAAAAAAAAATTCTGTAAGTTTTGAAATTTAATAAGTTTTGAAAAACTTTTGAAAGTTCCGAAAGTTAGTCGACACGAGGGAGAGATATTGATCTTCTCGGGGATATAGCCTATCCGAAGTCCAATTTGGAGCCGTCGGTATGGATGTCGCTGCCATTGTCCCCCCGACTACTGTGCTCCTTCTGAAGGAATTTTCACCTTGAATTTATTTTTATTTTTATTTTTTTGATCGAAATCTAGCTAAGAACGTACATATGTAATCTGATCCTTTCCTTCATTCGAGAAGCTTGTCGAGTATGTATTGCTTCGGTGCCCAGCTGCCTAAATCTATCGGTCGGATTGTAGAATACGATGCAATTTCGGGATGTTGAGCTCTATGAGTAGCTGAAGCAGGAATAAATTAAGCGCAACCATAGGACATACAAAACAAGCCCCTCGTCGCCGTCCTTGAATGCGGGTATATTTTCGAATGTTGTTCTGTTTATGCAGCAACAACCACCATACTAACATAAAGTTTTTGTCTTATCAGGGTTTAGGTCCTCGCTGCCCACAATTGGAGTTTCAGCTAATATTGGTGTATAACTCATACAAAGACTAAATATTTTGTTATCGAGGATAATGTGAGCATTTTTTCACTGAGAGAAGAGATACTACATTTTTCAGAGAAACTTAAGACTACAGCACAAAGGACAAGTTTAAGTCGAGTATGGATAGTTCTACCCAATTTGTCATTGCCCGAAAAGGATATAAAAAACTAAATCAAGACAACTATACTAATCGAGATACAACAAGACATAACAAACTTTTGTCGCGAAAAAAAATAATTTTTATTAAATAGCAATTAACTATTTCAAAATTCTAACTCAAATCCAAAGCTGAACGTACTGGGATCCAACAAGAATGTCAAAGCCAACAACGAAGTACTAAAAATAATTTTGCCGCTTACCTACTCGTACATGCATACAATGTTCATACGCTCATTATAAAAATAAACATAATAATCGAAAGACCAAATACCAAACTTCTGCAAAGTAAAACTAACGTCCGCGCTGTTACCTGATACCGGTTTCTAAATTTGGGATACAAAACAATGTCTGTCCGGAGGATTGCTTGCTTGCATTTTCTTGGCAATGCGGCAACAATCACGGTGCTTAGTGGTACCATTGCTTCAAGGCAATGCCAATAACAGCAACAAAAACAACAACACTATAGTGAAGAAGAGCTACTAAATTATTTAATGTGTATGAAAGTGTGTGTTGTATGTATGGATTTATGCAGGAATGTTGAGAACTAAGGTACTGACGCGCACGCAAAAGAAGCCAAAGCCGAAAAGCAAAAAGTCTACAAACAATTTACTTTAGCTGCACTTCCAAGAATTCTGCTGGTGCGATCAGTAAATCTTTGAGCGAGCGCGGCAAGCCAAAAAGCAATGGTTGGTTGGATGGAGCAGAGACAAGGAGGGCTGCGACCAGATCGAGGATGTACATACATACATATGTACATATGTTCGTACGTGGATGATTTGCTCGGAGGCAAGCAGAGCAGCAGAGACCAAACAATTTATAAGGACATACACGAATACACACAAAACTGCTAAATATAAGTGATAAACTAAGGATGGGTACCAGTGTTGCCGTTTTGGAAAGAGATTTTCAAACAAATTTTCAATTTATGAATCATTATTTAGTTAATATACATACACATTTTCGAAGGTATTTAGAAAGTAGGTAAAGTATCGTCTTTCTTCTGGCAATTTAATTTATAATCTCATAATTCGAGTCTAGATATCGCACACTTTCTTCAGAGTGTTGTATTAATTCAATAATCATCAATTTGACTGAATTAAATATTTCAAAGGTGGCAACACGGTTCAAAAATATCTTCGACAGTAAAATTTTTTAAGCCTCTTTAGTTTGATGCCCGTATTATAATATTTCATTTATTTTATCAATTTAATTGAATACAATTTTTCAAACGGGTGGCAACCCTCCTCAAAAATATTTTAGGTAGCAAGATTTCTCTTTAGTTTGATACCCATGTTGCATTATTTAGTTGTAGGTTGTATTTGCCTACCGAGGCGCTATTAGAAACTCGGGCATAGTTCCGGACTATTTTAGCACCATTTTCGGCTCAGTTCGTAGTATTTTGGGACTAATAAGGGACCATTTCGGGACCGTTTCAAGACTTCTTTGAGATCAGTTCGGGACAAGTTCATGACTTTTTCGATCGTTTCGAGATCTGTTCAGGACCATTTCGCGAGTACTTGAGGACTATTTTGCAGCTATTTCATGACATTTCCTAGCTTGTGTCTACTTCTGCACCATTTCGGGACTACTTCTGAACGATTGCAGACTAGTTTAAGACCATTTCCGGTTCATTTCGGGACTGTTTCAAAACCATTTTGGATCTAGTTCAGGAAAATTTCGGGACTAGTTTGGGATCAGTTTGGGCCTAGTAAGGGTAAGGGATCGTTTCAAGACTTGTTCGAGATCCTTTCGGGACAATTTCACAACTTTTTCAAAACAACTTCAGGACAATTTTGGGGGTAGTTCGGGACCATTCCGGTGAGGTTCGAAATTAGTCTCGAAATATAAATATTTTAGCGATTTTTTTTTTAAAACCTGAAACGATGACAAAAATATAAATGGCAACACTGATGGCGATACACACACAGGCACACATACATATTAGCGACAAATGTGAAGATGTTTGAATGACACCATGAATGGGCTTGGCGTAGCAAGAGAATCAGTGAAGATGAGAGCAACAACAACAACAACAGTGCACTTATAACTTCGCCCGGGCAGATAATTTGAATCTTTTCGGTTGTTTGTTTGACGCTGAGAAACGAGATTTTTTATAAATTGAAGCACAGGATATCTTCAGCTTTGAATTTGTGCTTTTACTGCCTGCCAGTCGATAAGGCCGCTAATGATTGTGCGACCGTAAGATTTGTGAGAAACCAAATTTACAAAAACAGGAAGTTTGCTGCTGTGGTGCAGGAAATCTTCTTCGTGCATATTTGGCGAATTATAATTTGCAAACACATTAACTATCACACATCACAAATTGATTAGCGGAAACGGTTGCCGCACAACCCGCCGCGCGTGAGTCTGAAAAGAAGTATGCGTGAGATGCAATTCATGAAAGTGTTGCGCACTTCATTTTGCTTAATTTGCATTACATTAGATTTCTAATCAATTTACACACGTGTGAAAAGTTTTCCCTAATTATTTTTGTGGTTCGGTTCATCAGTAATCATTACATGCCATGGCAGAAAAAATCGCACAGATGCCAAAAAAAGGGGACAAACTGCAGCTGCAATCGCCCGATCGGGCAGCAAGTAACCCAAAGGTAGACAAAAAAAAACATGTTAGCTGCAGCATAAGAACGATAACAAAAGCTGGCGAGAAAAAGTGCTTGAAAAGCAGTGGCTTAAAGTAGAGCACGCTAGCAACATTAAGAGGACCAAAAAAACAACAGAAGAGAAAACGCATTCAAAAAGAAAGTTGAATAGAAAAAAAACATCACACCTGGTTATGCGCCGGCTGGCTGATTTGCTGTATGTCTGTCTGCAGCCCTCTCTGTTACCGTGGTGGTGCGTCTTGCATGGGTGTCGCGCAACACAAGAAACACCCTTCGTCATCCTACATACATACCAGCATACGAGTACCTCCAGTAAGTGTTTGGCATATCCTTGCCAACAAATTTCTTACTTCCTTCCAGCAGCAGTAGCTCGACATTTCGTGTAGATGGGCTGCGCGGCGAGGGGTGTCGGCGTGTGCTCATTGGCAATTGTTGCTTTACTTACTACGAGTATGTACTACTTTCTATCGCGCACATGCTCGACAAATGTTCAACAGTTCCAATTGTTACAAAACAAAATTTTTTTTTACAATAAGACCAAAGACGCGAAAACGACATATGTATGTATGTACATGAGTCTGCAGATTGCAAGACAAAAATCGGTAACGTTTATACATAAGTACATACATATGTATGTATGTATGCAGTCATAGTGGTGGCATTGCCAAAAACTGCGAAAAGCCCAAGGCGAAACAACAACATGCACTTAATAACAACAGAGAAAATCGAAAATAATGAAATTGAAATGCACGAATCGAAACGAAACGAAAATGCATTGGTAATGGGCTGCCAACCGTGCCAAAGCCATTGGCATTGCACTCAGCAAGGGTGCTAATGTCTGGCGCATACTGCTTCCAAGGACATGGTATATACATACATACATACAAACACATGTACGATATGTATTAAAGAACTTCAGTTCGTATCCCTGCAGGAAAAACGGAAGTAAAATTACTACTTAATCGGTGGCCTTTATGTGTGTAATGAACCTTTCTGGTCCAGTTTAGGGCAATTTCATGACTATTTCGGGATTAATATAGAACCACTTCTGGACCGCTGAAATGAATATTTAATTTCTAACCCAACCTATTTTTGTAAGTATAAATCGACACCTGAGTGGATGATCGACCCATCTCGGCAGACAGTTCTATAACGCCCTATCTCAGAAAACTTTTCAAGAGCATCCTATTTCAGAATTCGGTTCAAAAACACTCTATTGCAGCTGCATATTTTCAGTTGAGATAGGGCGTTTTTGATCAAAATTCTTAGATAGGGCGTTCTTGAAAAGTTTTCGAGATAGGTCGATCATCCACTCAGGTATCGATATATTGTAACTGAATCGTCTAATGATTTGCCAAGCCGTACAAAGTTGTTTACACATCAAATTTCATGAGCACCTGGTATTCCCGCCTTTTTTATATCCGGATAATCTGAATATCTGATTAAAAAATCTGAAAATTTGGGTAAAAAATTAACGCATATTAACCGAACATACCGATAGCAAAACTAACGTATATTAGCCGGATATCCGAAAAACAAAAGGGGACGGTTTTTAACCGGATATCGGAATATACGGTTAGGCCCAGTCCTAGGGGCTTAAATAGCTTCTCTCAGGCCATGGAGGTAATTTGGCCCTAGAAGTCTAATACTATGTAAATACAATACTAAATTATTTTTCCGATTCCTCGCCAGAACGGCTATTCTGGCAATCGTGGGTTGTTCTTGTCTCGAGGAGATAAGACAATTCTTTTGTTTCGAAGTTCTTTGACCACAAGTACCCGGTTCTAATACTTACCCACCAAACCTTAGTTCTTATCTCCCTAACATACCACCCTAGTATCAGTTAATTAAGGCTCGCCAAAAATCACTGAACTTTTGCTAAGGAAGTATTTCGATTAATCCAGTAGAACTATTTAACATATTACTGAATCTTATTCATATAAATTCACAAACTCCTTGAGGTATAGCTGGCCAAAGACAAACTGTTATCGGAGTTTTGGGATTTAAAAACCAAAAAATAAATAAATTTTTTCAAACCTTAGTGCCACCCTTTATTTTGTTTTGAATTTTTAAATTTTCGTTGTTGTCTTTATTTTGTACGTAGAACAAAACAAAAGGGTACCCATCATGTTGATATGTTAAGGACTACCCTAATGTAGGTGTCACCGACACTTACCTTCGACCAAAAAAATTTTTTTTTGTAAAGCGATTTGCAAAAATACTTTAGACTCAGGGTGTACGGCAAACTCTGTTTTTTTCGCTTGTAAGGTGATCCATGCTTATGTATGTATGTATGTAAGTAAATATGTGAATTATATACAGGAACAAAATTAACATTTATTAGGATTTAAATTTAAGCACCGATAAAAAAAAAGTTGTTAGACCATTAATTTCCAAAAAGTCTGCATAAAAATGTGCTTAAGTAAATTCATGCACGCAAAACCGACGAAACCTTGGTTTACGAGGGCTACTCCAGAAATAATGCGCCTTGGAAACTCCTTAATATTGCCAGTAGCCGTATGGTTTCTCAATAGAAAACTTTGCAGTTGTTTAGTGTAAACGTATTTAGGGTATTAGCATTACTTATTTGTGTTGGAGAAATTTCACTCCCGCTTATCGAACAATGCCCATCTCCGAGTTTATTTCTGCCATGAAAAAGCTTCTCATAAAATCCATTTGGCGTTCGGAGGCAGGCGGCGTAAAACTGTAAGACCCTCCATTTATGTAACTTCAAGACACACACCACAAATTGGACGAGAAGCTCGGCCAAACACTTAGCAAAAGTGTAAGCGCCAAAATATTATTGTTATTCCTTATTCTCAAATAATGTGGGCTACATAGAAAAAAAATCCAAGTGTGAAGTAGCTGTTGAAGCTTTCAGCACTAATTTTTTAGAGGTAATTAGTATCTACTTGGATGGGATTGAGAAAATGCTACGATAAATGGTTTGAGTGTTTGTAAAAGGCTATGAATCTTTATCAAGAGTATTTTAATATAAAAGAATTATCGTTGGAGGCAAAATATGTGGATTAGCCCTCGTACGTGTCGCAGCTAAAACATTTAGTCAGTCAAACAAACCGACAGACAGATAACAATCAATTCATCCCTTGAAAGCGCTTTGACGAACTTGAATATGGTAAAAAGGGAATGACCCGTAAGCGACAAAAATAACTATGGATTCACACATACATATGTACTTAAATATACATTTACATACTTGCATATGTACATTGGGGTGTTCCGAAAAAAAGTAAAGTCGGAATTTTAAGGCCGCCACCCCCTATCAAAAAAATATACCCCGTATTTTTTATTTCGAGACCAAAAAATATATAGAGAGTGCTTAAAGCTCTCCACGTTTTCCATGTGTTTTATATGAAAAAAAAAACAACTTTTCGTAGAAATGGTATAGAATTCTTGAAAATCAATATTTTTCGATCGGAAAACTCTCTTCTATTCAGGAGACTTCCAATAATACTATCCAATTGTTTATTTAACCATTTTTTAATACTAAAGATTTTTTAGTGGTCGCCTCATTACATTTTTTTGTTTGGGTTTGGCGGACCTATAAAATAAAGTTACCATGAAAAATGGTTAAATAAACAATTGCGGATCTCCAGAAGAGAATAAAGATTTCCGATCGAGAAATATTGAATTTCAAGAATTGTATACCATATACCATTTCTATCAAAAGTCGTTTTTTTCCCATATGAAATACATGGAAAAAATTGAGCGCTTTGTGCACTCTCTAAATATTTGTTGATTTAAAAAAAATAGGGTAAATTTTTTTCGGTATAAAACAATCTCAGGGGTGGCGGCATGAAAAATCCGACTTTATTTTCTTTTTTTTTACCACCCTAATGTGCATATGGACATGAGGATGCATCACCAAAAATATGGTTGCGGTTTTTCCACCGGAGATATAATACTCATTATATTCTAAGACTTCCATCAAAATATTTGTAATAGGTCCAGCTCACGTAAATCTTAATATTTTTCCGCAATATTTTGGTGAAAATCTTGAAATATAATACATTTTATGTTTCGGATGGAAAAACAGTACCGAGTTTTTTTTTGCATGCATCTAGAGTAATGCACCCTAGTGTACATATGTACATAAAGGTAAACAAAATATTTCGCATATGTAGATATGTTTGTGTTAACATTTATGCGTTAAGATTCATTAACTATTTGGTGGTGTTTTGTAGAATGAGGGCAGTGAACGCAAAAACTTAGGAAAAGGTACAAATCTATATACATATACACTTACATCCACATAAATTGATAAACGGCCTAAATTGAAGCGTACGCGAGCGAGTTTGCTCTGATAGCACACCTCAATGGGTATGCCGTACAACAAATGCCAGTTAGGGCGACAGACCCCAGCAGTTGGCAAACGGCGTGCAGCGTTCAGCGAATAATTGGGGTGTGTATTACTTGTAAAAATTGTAAATTACAGCAACAAAAATGTTGTTACATACTACATGCGTGCATATGTACATACGTATCTAAGTATGTATGTAGTATGTATATATTTACGTAAGCATATGAATATTCGTAAATGTAGATTTAAGTAGAACGCAGCAGTGAATGCAACAAAGTAATCACCAACGCAAACGGTTGTATATTCCCCCTCTCAAATATGTTTAAGCATTTTAAATGAAAGCAAGATTGGGTTGCGCATGCGCAGACGGCAGATGTGACAATTTTGTGTGCGCACAACTAATAACATATGTCGTTCGTTTAGCTGACTTGTATTGGCACTTTTCCAGCCATCGGCTGCGTAAGGTTAGATTGCTGTTTTTTTTTTTATTTTTTATTTTACTTTTGGTTTTTGTTTCGAGCTTAGCGTTACTAAATAATGTAATTGATGTAAAAAAAAAATGTATACATACTAGGGCATTCAATCCCGAAGCATTTTAACAATCCCGGAATTTCAGGATATAAAAATT
>NW_023458555.1:35262632-35266302 GCF_013731165.1 Rhagoletis pomonella | reverse complement strand
GAAGTTAGCCAAAATTAAGTTTATTTTTTACCTCCTGAGAATTAATACGTAGTTACAAAGATATATATATCTATATATATAAAAAGAAGTTACATTTCCTTGGTAATCTTATAACTCAAGAACCGCCGAACCGATTGACACAAAAAGTTTAGAGTTCTTTTCTATCTTTGAGGAGGTGGTTTGTGTGAAGTTTGATTGAAATCGGTGCAGCCGCTCCTGAGTTATGACATTTTATGTGAGTAATGGTTTCCTCTCATACGAAATGCCTGTATGGGAAAAACAACAACAAATACACTGCCGCTTATGAGCGTTTCTATTGTACTGTTGTGGTTGTAAGTGTATTATGTTAATATTAATTTGCTGTCGTTGGAATTCAGTTGACAGTTCTCTTATGTGCTTTGAGTTCTTTTATATCGTGCTCTCATTGCGAACAGACATACTTTTGGTGAGTGTTAACCATGTGTTTGTTTTAACCACGTACACACATTGAACTTTGAATTAAATTTATAATTTATTCTTGAAATAATTTTCAATGTTTTGCTTTTACATTCAATTAGTAATATACTGTACTGAAAGAATGCCACGTGCAAGACGAGCAAACATTGGCAGACGTTCACGTCAATCAAATGCTACAGCGTTAAATCGAAGATCACAAAGTGAAGAAGATCGTGTTCGACGAAATGAAGTGGAAACACAACGACACAGACGGAGAAATCAGTCGGTTAATAGTGAAGCACCAAGAAACCGTCGTGGGCGTACGTCCGTTTATGATATACGTCAAATGGAACGCGCGGCTTTCAATTACGATGCCACCATTGATTACAGCATGCATGCCTACATTGGCCAAATGAATATAGAATGTATACATTGCAAAGCAATTAAATTCAGAAACGAAACGCCTGGTATGTGCTGTGCTGGTGGGAAAGTCAAATTGCCGGTGCTAGAACTTCCGCCAGAACCTTTGCATTCATTGGTTTTTGGCAATTCACCAACGTCGAAGCATTTCCTCTTAAACATTAAAAAATACAATTCATGCTTTCAAATGACATCTTTTGGAGCTACAAATATTATAAGAGATGGATTTATGCCGACGTTTAAGGTTATTACTTCGTTTGGAATAAACAATATCATATTTAATTTATGTGCCGTCCCTGTGTTCGATGTTTTTAAAAATTCAGATCCGTTATCTACATATATTTCTCGAACTTTACAGATTCAAGGTCAAATATACCATAGAGCTGGGTCTTTGCTACCATTCCCAGATGGTGACCATCATTTTTTGCAAATATATTTTATTGGTGATGAGAATCGTGAATTAAATCAGCGCTGTGCAATTTCGACGAATACGAGAAGATCAATCGTGAATGAATTGCAAACAATGTTCCATCAACACAATGAATTGGTGAAATTGTTCAAAGTGTCACTCGATCGGATACCCACCGATGGCCACAAAATCATAATAAAAGCCGATAAAACACCAATTGGGGAGCACGCCAGACGATTCAATGTACCAACGATTGATGAAGTAGCCATTGTTGTGGTTGGTGAACAGTTTCGGCCACGAGATATTGTTTTGTATCGTAGAAATGAGCAATTACAACGTATTTCAGAACTCCATCGCTGTTATGATGCATTGCAATACCCCATTTTGTTTTGGAGAGGGGACGATGGCTATCATATCAACATACCAATGATAAATCCAACAACTGGTACATACACATTTTATTTTTGTTTAAATATGATTTTTAAATAATTTTCATACGCTAATTAATTTTTGTATTGCAGGTCAAAAATCAACGAAAACCGTCAGTGCGATGAATTTTTATTCGTATCGATTGATGATTCGCCCTCAAGAAAACAATTTTATTTTGCGATGCAATCAACTTTCGCATCAATATATCGTCGATATGTACGCCAAAATTGAAAGTGAGCGATTCAATTTCATCCGTCACAATCAAGCCCGATTGAGATCAGAGGAATACATACATTTGCGTGACGCAATAATCAATGATGCAGATGTGAATGATATCGGCCGTTTAACAATTTTACCATCATCATATGTTGGTAGCCCACGTCATATGCATGAATATACCCAAGATGCGATGACATATGTACGAAATTATGGCCGACCGGATCTATTCATCACATTTACATGCAATCCGAAGTGGGTCGATGTGTCTGATTGTTTATTTGATGGTCAGGTGCCAAAATATCGGCAGACATAACGGCCCGTGTATTTCAACAAAAATTGTAAAAATTAATGGATCTGATTGTCAAACTCCGCGTATTTGGAGAAGTGCGGTGCTTTATGTATACCATAGAGTGGCAAAAAAGGGGCTTACCTCACGCACATATCTTGATTTGGTTGGTACACAAAATAACACCTGATATGATTGATACTGTCATATCGGCCGAAATTCCAGATCAAACCATCGACCCAGGATTATTCGAAGTTGTCACAAAAAATTTGATTCACGGTCCCTGTGGTGATATTAATCGAAATTCACCCTGTATGATTGATGGCAAATGTTCGAAACGTTTTCCAAAACAATTGATTGCTGAAACAATTACAGGAGATGATGGATATCCACAGTATCGTCGACGATCAACTGAAGACAACGGTAAATCAACTGTAATTAAACTTCAAAATCAAGACGTTGAAATCGATAACCGGTGGATAGTTCCGTACTCACCGATACTGTCAAAAATGTTCAACGCTCACATAAATGTAGAATATTGCAATTCTGTAAAATCAATCAAATATATTTGCAAATATGTGAATAAGGGCAGCGATATGGCTGTTTTTGGAGTGGCTCCTGAAAATAGTCATGATGAAATTTTGCAGTATCAAATGGGGCGCTATATTAGTACGAATGAAGCTGTATGGCGTATTTTATCGTTTCCAATTCATGACAGACATCCGATTGTTGTACATTTGGCAGTTCATCTTGAAAACGGCCAACGTGTTTACTTCCCTGCTGCAAATGCCGAACAAAGAGCAGTAGAGCCAAGTTTTTATCGGCTCTTTCACCTTACCTGTATATAGGTGACCACCACAATCAAATTTTAAAAAAGTACAGAATCTTTAGAAAGTATGCTGAATGAAAAAAATCAACTAATTCAACTGTTTAAACATTTTACGAGTTCTATAAAGAAAACTTAATATGAAAAATTTCTTGCGATATAAAAAAAACATTTTATGTATGGTGGTGCGAAGCCCACTGGGTAATGCTAGTCTATATATATAAAAATGAATTGCTGTTCGTTAGTCTCGCTAAAACTCGAGAACGGCTGGACCGATTCGGCTAATTTTGGTCTTGAATTATTTGTGAAAGTCCAGGGAAGGTTTAGAAGGTAAGTAAATATGATAAAAATGCTAGGAATTTAATAAAAACAACAACTTTGTTTTTCCTTAGAAATAGGGATGGTCGATTATCATTAATTTTCGATGATCATCGATGTTGGACAATAAAAAATCGATGTTTTAAAATTGATTTTGCATTATTTAAAACATCGTTACATCTTTTTCTCGAATTTAATAATTTCTTCCCGTTATCGATGTCATTATCGACGCCATAATCATGTTTTTGCAACATGGGTAATCCCTACTTTATCAAACATTTGATGTTGCCCCCGTCATTCAGAAATCAAATTGAAAGAATAGCTATAT
>NW_023458555.1:35261420-35262532 GCF_013731165.1 Rhagoletis pomonella | reverse complement strand
CACGGTGGAGAGAATACAGAGGTGGCGCCGATGACGATACCGCTACTCGGCTCTCAGTGATTTTGACAGAATCAGCTGTTTTGGTGACGTCATAGCAGAGAAGACAGCAGTAGTGATGTGCTCAGTCAATACTTTCAAGTATTGATCGATATTCGGTAACGATTTAAAATGTATCCAATACTCTCGATACTCGGTACCAAAACATTTAGATTTCAAATAAAAGCGCACACAGGCCAAAGATATGGAAAAAAGCGGTTCAGGGGAGACTCGCCAATAGAGCCAATAGAGCTTTTAATACTGATTAAAATGAAAGATGTATATATGTCGGTTCCAGGCCATAACGCAGAGAAACTCTCACTTGTTTGAAGCATTTTTGTTCCAGCTGAATCGGACGATATCATTTTTGGAGGCCTAGGGGCAGATTCTATAACCAGTTAGCGACAATTTTCGAATCGGTATCGGGTTTGTTGACCTATGATATGAAATATTGTTACACCAACAAGTACGATATCGATCCGAAACTTGTCGCTAACTGGTTAGATCTCCCCACTGAAAAGCTTCTTCATCCGTCAAAACATTTTTCTTGAACCTTGGATCGACTAAGGTTAAAACTGATAAAATAATATTTTTCTGTGGCGATAAGTTCAAGTGTTTTAGCCGATATCAAATAAATTAGTAATGAAAGTTTTTTCTAAACCCGAAATGCATATAATGGCGAGGGTTTTTTTAAGTATTGGGTACCGAGTGTTGGGGACAATTCAGCACATCACTAGTCGCCCTCATTATCGCCGCTCTTAGTTGTCAACTCTACGATGACGTCACGCTAAAATTACTCTCACGAATTCTGCTGCAATCGGCGCAATCTTGTATTCTATCATTCTTGAGTGTATAGTGTATACATACATACATATGTACCTAAGCATTCGGTGTGCTTAACCCTAGAAGGGTACTGTGAGTAAAATTTACTCACATAAGGAATAGATTTGTTCGTAAATCTGCAGGTTGGCCACACTGAAAGTCAAGCCACTAGCAGTGCTTGGCCCACTCTGTCATTAGTCGGCTGCCGCAAGCATTGAATGGTGTTGTTTGATTTATCGCGCTTGTGGACAATT
>NW_023458555.1:35260555-35261410 GCF_013731165.1 Rhagoletis pomonella | reverse complement strand
TTTTTTTTAACGCCTTACAATATTTACAAATTATTGTCATTTCCCCAATTGTTACCGATTTGTCGGCATAATAATCTATTGCCGGATCACAGTGGAATGCAGCTCGTTCCAGGATCACAGGAGCACTGCGTCTGCGGGATCTCTCAATTTCATTATGTCGTGCTCACTGTTATTGTGTCTGGTGTGCACGAACTCGTTGCATTCTACGACTATTTTCTCGATCTGTCTCTCTCTGGTCATCAGTCCGGTTAGCAGGTGAGGTAGCTCTTCGCACATTTGATTGACTGCGGTGTTCTCCTCGGCATCATAAATAAAATAAGAAAAGTTCTCGGGTACTTAGCGGTAAAGTGTCACTATAACAAAAGATAAAAAAAGAGCACGTAACTTGAAATCAAGAATGATAGAATACAAGATTGCGCCGATCAGAGAGGATTTTTGAGAATAGCTTTTATGTGACGTCACACTGGTGCAATTGCGAGAGAGAAATGCCAAAACATGAGCAAGAATGGAAGAAGAAGAAAAAATGTTGCAAGGAAAACGTAAACAAGATGCACAAGTGTGACGTCATGCAAACAACGATTCTGTCAAATTCGTTAAGAGAGGAATAGCGGTCCGAGATCGGCGCAACCTTTGTATTCTCTCAATCGTGACTTGAAATATCACTATCACAAAGGATCACCGAAGTAAAGAAAGTTCGCGCGCTCGTAGCGGTAACCGTCACTCACAAAGATAGAAGGATGCACTCTTTGTCATAAGAGGAATCGATCGACATAAAGGATCGATCTATTTGTTGGTTGTCAAATGTCAAATATTATGGTTGCGTTCATAAATTTAATTTGTGACAAAACTTAAGAT
>NW_023458555.1:35257570-35260455 GCF_013731165.1 Rhagoletis pomonella | reverse complement strand
AATCCCGAAGCATTTTAACAATCCCGGAATTTCAGGATATAAAAATTTTAATCCCGGGATCCCGAAATTTTTCGGCATTTCGACTTCATCATAACTTTTTGCATTTTACCAACCACACAGATTCATTGTCACCACCTTTGGTCTTAGTGGAGTATAATGCCCTTTAGTAAAAGAGTATGTAATTTGATGTTTAAATATTTTTATTCTAAAACTAGCAGAGCACCCGACGTCGTTCGGGGTAAACAAATCAAAATATAAAACAGTAATACAAGTATTCAGTTCAGCCCAAATTGGAGGAGAAAAATTATTTTCTTCAACTACTATATATATATCTTCGATTTCTGTACTAAAACTTTTGTTCCATTACTAATATAAAATGAATTAAGGTAACGATAGAATTTTTAAATTAAAATTAGTCTACTAAGGTAGATTTCGTTTAGCTTCCTATTCGCTTAGTTGTTTTAGTATAGCTGCACTTTTCCGGTAGAATGCTTATTTCAGAAGTAGTTTGATTCGTTATACATACCTGCACATGTTTCGTTTAACAGCATCGAGAGATCAATAAAATGATTTAATCTTTACATTTCAAAATGGTCAAAAGACTTTAAAGTTTCAAAAAAAACACAGTTTTTAATATCCGAGTGGTCTAATAGTTGAATACATATTTATCCCCCTTTTACTAACACATTTATATATACTTTATTCTAAACACCCCCCCATTGATACCTATAAACGAATACCAAATTTCAAGTTCATGTGACTTATGGTGTCGAAGTTATAGCTGATAAAAAATTGCACGCCTATGGGATGTGTCACGCCCCCCTTTTACAAACTCACTTATATACACCATACTATACCTGCATACCAAATTTAAAGTTCATGTGACTTATGGTGTCGACGGTATAGCTTTTAAAAAATTCCACGCCACCCTTTTATAAACTCATTCATATATACCTTACTATAAGCACCTAGCGTAGCTGTGCCTGCATACCAAATGTCAAGTTCATATGACTTATGGTTTTGAAGTCATAGGTGTTCAAAATTTCCACGACTATGGGTGGTGCCACGCCGTAAGGCATCTGGTGGTGGGACCAATTGTGGCAATTTTACTTTGCCTCCAGCACAACATAATCTAGTGGATTCGCCACTGTATTTTAACGCCTTACAATATTTACAAATTATTGTCATTTCCCAAATTGTTACCGATTTGTCTGCATAATAATCTATTGCCGGATCACAGCGGAATGCAGCTCGTTCCAGGATCACAGGAGCACTGCGTCTGCGGGATCTCTCAATTTCATTATGTCGTGCTCACTGTTATTGTGTCTGGTGTGTACGAACTCGTTGCATTCTAAGCCTATCTACTTCATTGACACTCACTAAAGAAAGCAATGCTGACATAGCAATACGACTATTTTCTCGATCTGTCGCTCTCTGTCATTGATGTTACTTCAGGAGTCCCTCAGGGTTGCCACCTAGGCCCGATTCTGTTCTTGCTTTTTATAAACGATATTTCTACAGATATAAAATTCTCCAAAATTTTAATGTATGCAGATGATGTAAAACTTTATAAATCGTACGTTTCAATTGAAGAAAGGTCTTTGCTACAATCAGACTTAAACAGCATGGCTTACTGGTGTAAAGTAAATCTTATGCCTCTAAATCTTAAGAAATGTAAAGTAATGTGCTTCTCGCGAAGAGCTGTTCTGCCAGTTTCTTATATAATAGGTAACCATAACCTGGAACAGGTATACAATTTTGTGGACCTTGGTATCACAATGGATCCTAAGCTTAATTTTAATCTTCACATTAATGTGACAGTCAACAAGGCTAAAGGTGTACTTGCATTTGTGAAACGATGGTCAAACGAATTTAGTGACCCTTATATCACTAAAACCCTGTTTACAACATTAGTTAGGCCGATGCTGGAATACGGCTCGGTGGTTTGGAATCCAAGGTATCAAATTTACTCAGACAAGATAGAATCAATTCAAAAACAATTCCTACTTTTTGCTTTAAGAAATTTCCGATGGGATTCTCAATATAGTCTTCCACCTTATACGAGTCGCTTAAAACTTATTAACCTTCCTACACTTGCCAGTCGCAGGGAAATGCTTGGTATAATTTTTATGGTTAAATTACTGACAGGCTCTATTTCAAGTCCGTCTCTTCTGGCTGATGTTAGCTTTAATGTTCCCTCAAGCGTATCAAGACACTTTTGTCCCATATTTCTGAAAGCTTGTAAACCCAATTTTGAATTGCACGACCCACTCCGTTGCTTATGCCAGGATTTTAACTCTCACTCCAGCACGTTTGATATATCAGATCCGCTTTTCAGCATTAAGAAAGCGATACTCTCCTCTCTCAATAAGTGAATTATGGACATAAATACATAAAATCAGCTGATGAATTTAGGTCTGTAGCTGAACAGTTTTAGATCTCGACACTTAACAAACTCCTGCCTATCGTGACTCGGCACAAAAATTTAAAATATTGGTTCCGTACGTCATGCGGACTGCGCCCCTCGTGCGGATGGGCGGGAATGGAGGGTAAAAAACCGTTGGGATTATTATTATTATTATTATCACTCCGGTTAGCAGGTGAGGTAGCTCTTCGCACAATTCATTGACTGCGGTGTTCTCCTCGGCATCATAAATAAAATAAGAAAAGTTCTCGCGTACTTAGCGGTAAAGTGTCACTATAACAAAAGATAAAAAAAGAGCCGTAACTTGAAATATCACTATCACAAAGGATCACCGAAGTAAAGAAAGTTCTCGCGCTCGTAGCGGTAACCGTCACTCACAAAGATAGAAGGATGCACTCTTTGTTATAAGAGGAATCGATCGACATAAAGGATCGATCTATTTGTTGGTTATCAAATGTCC
>NW_023458555.1:35256303-35257470 GCF_013731165.1 Rhagoletis pomonella | reverse complement strand
CCTGTTTCAATACAATACTGCACACATGCCATATACATACATATGTATGTATGTACAACCCTTTTAAATTTTGGGAACGCTCTGCCTAATTTTCGTAATATCCATTTTTTTAAATTGCATTGCCACGGCTGAATCATTTTCCATATTGTTTCTCAGCGGGGAAGCTGTGCTTTAACACATTCCACATAACAACAGCAACGATCATATTGAAGCTATATTCATACTTACATACATATGTATGTATTCATGTTCCATAGGGTAATGTACATAGATCAGGCATGGGCAGCGCTGGCAGAACTCCATAAGCATGTAAACTGATGTAGATGCACATATGTACATACATACATACATATATTTAACTGATTTTCATACCTTCCAGCCATTTGGGCTGCTCACCAAATATTTAGCTGCCCATATTGGCAGCTTAAAATATGTAAGTAAAGTTTTTTTAGTAAACTGATGCATCGATCGATCGTCATATTTTTCCAACCCATTGGCAAACGCACGTAGCTTCGCCTACCTTCTTTCTTTTCTTTATATATGTATGTATTAGGGCATTCCCGGAAGTCCGGGATCCCGGACGCTTTTCCATGTCCCGAAATGCCGGGATTACAGCTCCGGGGTCTCGAGATTTTTACTGATTCATTTACAGAATGAAAGAGATGTTGAAAACGAAAAAAAAAGAATTCATTTGAAATGAAACACGAGAAATACAGAACACCAAAATTTGGGAGCCATTTACACTTCGAAGTGAATTTCAGGACCTGCCTGAATAACTATACTTGTTCAGATATTTAGTGCAAGATCTGTGTAATACCGATAAATCTGGTAACAATTGAAAACACAACAAGCTTTTACAGTGTGGCAGAGTTGTTCTTCATTTTACTTTGTTGGCCTTTTTTGGAAAAGGATTTCTGCAAATAAGAGTAAATGTTTTTGACAAGTAATATAGATTATTTTAGAATAAAAATATTTAGACATCAAATTACATACTCTATTACTTAAGGGCATTATGCTCCACTAAGACCAAAGGTGGTGACAATGAATCTGTGTGGTTTGTAAAATGCAAAAAGTTATGATGAAGTCGAAATCCCGAAAAATTTCGGGATCCCGGGTTTACAATTTTTATATCCTGAAATTCCGGGATTGTTAAAATGCTTCGGGATT
>NW_023458555.1:35254763-35256203 GCF_013731165.1 Rhagoletis pomonella | reverse complement strand
GGGGGCAACATCCAATTATTGATAAAGTAGGGATTACCCATGTTGCAAAAACATGATTATGGCGTCGATAATGACATCGATACTGAACATTGATATTCGATGTTTATCGAGCTCTAGACCTCGATGTTAACTGATAACATCGGTGTTTTTTTGCAAACTTCGCGTCGTCCTAACGGGAAGAAATTATTAAATTCGAGAAATAGATGTAACGATGTTTTAAATAATGCAAAATAAATTTTAAAACATCGATGTTTTATTGTCCAACATCGATGATCATCGAAAATTAATGATAATCGACCATCCCTCTTTCTAAGGAAAAACAAAGTTGTTGTTTTTAGTAAATTCCTAGCATTTTTATCATATTTACTTACCTTCTAAACCTTCCCTGGACTTCCACAAATAATTCAAGGCCAAAATTAGCCAAATCGGTCCAGCCGTTCTCGAGTTTTAGCGAGACTAACGAACAGCAATTCATTTTTATATATATAGATATCTATATTACTTGTCAAAAATATTTACTCATATTTGCCGAAATCCTTTTCCAAAAAAGGTCAAGAAAGTATAATGAAGAACAACTCTGCCACACTGTAAAAGCATGTTGTGTTTTCAATTGCTACCAGATTTATCGGTATTACACAGATCTTGCACTAAATATTTGGACAAGTATAGTTATTCAGGCAGGTCCTGAAATTCACTTCGAAGTGTAAATGGCTCCCAAATTTTGGTGTTCTGTATTTCTCGTGTTTCATTTCAAATGAATTCTTTTTTGTTTTCAACATCTCTTTCATTCTGTAAACGAATCAGTAAAAATCTCGAGATCCCGGAGCTGTAATCCCGGCATTTCGGGACATGGAAAAGCGTCCGGGATCCCGGACTTCCGGTAATGCCCTAATACATACATATATAAAGAAAAGAAAGAAGGTAGGCGAAGCTACGTGCGTTTGCCGATGGGTTGGAAAAATATGACGATCGATCGATGCACCAGTTTACTAAAAACTTTACTTACATATTTTAAGCTGTCAATATGGGCAGCTAAATATTTGGTGAGCAACCAAAATGGCTGGAAGGTATGAAAATCAGTTAAATATGTGTATGTATGTATGTATGTGCATCTACATCAGTTTACATGCTTATGGAGTTCTGCCAGCGCTGCCCATGCCTGATCTATGTACATTACCCTATGGAACATGAATACATACATATGTATGTAAGTATGTATATAGCTTCAATATGATCGTCGCTGTTGTTATTTGGAATGGGTTAAAGCACAGCTTCACCGCTGAGAAACAATATGGAAAATGATTCAGCCGTGGCAATGCAATTTAAAAAAAAATGGATATTACGAAAATTAGGCAGAGCGTTCCCAAAATTTAAAAGGGTTGTACATACATAGTACATATGTATGTATATGGCATGTGTGCAGTATTGTATTGAAACAGG
>NW_023458555.1:35237248-35254663 GCF_013731165.1 Rhagoletis pomonella | reverse complement strand
TACATATGTATGTATATGGCATGTGTGCAGTATTGTATTGAAACAGGGATTGACTGCCGGGTGTGACAGATATTTTTAAGCCCTCAATTACATGCACGTGAGATTAAAATCAGAGCGTGAAAGCATTAATCGCTTAGGACAGCGGTAATGGATAGAAAAAAGAAGGCGTTATGGAAAAGGTTAAGCAAATAAATTAATCGGGGCGATATGCAATACTATCTATGTATGTGCATATGTATGTACATATATAAGCGTGTTGGTGAAAAGGACAAATTGCGGAGGATCTTTGGAAATGGAAGCAAGAAAAATATTTCGCAGATTACTAATAAGTATGTGCATTGTACGAGGTATTGCGAGCCAAGCGACGATATACCTAGTTAAAAAATTTATTTACGTACAACAAAAAAGAAATAAACCAATTTTATTAAATAGAAGAACATACAAAAACAAAATTAAACATACAAAAAACTTCAGAAAAAAAGTTTTCAAAGAAACCCGAGTTAAAAAAAAAAAATCATTTAAAAACTATTTTTTTGTTAATTGAATGTCAAAAACAAAATTTCTAAATGATATAAAATGTTGAAAAAAAAATATAATATGTAGTCAACCAATAAAGTTTTGGTACAGCGACTTCTTTGCAATACGGGCAACTGTTTTTAAATTATTTTATTTTTCGCAATTTTTTATACAAATATGGTTAATTCTATGACCAAGACGCCGAAAAACCGAGCTCCACACCTTGTGGAGGATTAAAGAAAATTATGCAAATTGTCATCAAAATATTACACTCTTTAGAAAAAACCGGGTATGCAGTTGTTTAGCTCATTCAATTTTAGTATAATAATGTGCAAGTCTGAGGTAGCTAAGTCCTGGCTGATTCTTGACACATTTTTTGTTGAATATGTCGTTCATTTTCTCCACATAAAAATAATCGAAAATTTCAATCGTTTCGAAAGCAAATTAAAGTCTCAGAAGAAAACTTTATTTTCTTGGAAATTTAAACAAAAAAAATATTTCCAAAAATTTTAAATTTCAAAATAAAAATTTTATTCCAAAAAAAATATAAAAATGTTCAGAAAAATTAAATTAAAAACTACCATAACAAAAAATTAAACTTAAAAAACATGTAGTTAAAAAACTTCAAGAAACCTGTCTCCAAACCAAACTTGACATGGGATGACGGAAATTTGTTCCAAAATATATCAGAACTTCAAAAAAATGGAAACTTAAAATCAAAACAAATAAAACTTTAAAATAATTAAACTTCAAAAAAAAAATTTTAATTTAAACAAAAAAAAAAAAAAATCAAAAAAAATTAAATTTAAAAAAAAATTAAAACTCTAAAAAAAATTAAACTTCAAAAAAAAAACTTCAAAAAATTTAACCCTAAAACAAATTCAAACTGAAAAAATTAAGATAAAACAAAAGAAAATCAAAAAAATTAAAACTTCAAAAAAATTTAAATCTCAAAAACAATTAAAACTTAAAAAAAATAAAACCTTCAAATATTAAAACTTCAAAATAAAAAAAATTATAACTAAAAAATGGCAACTTAAAAATAAAACAAAAAAAATTACTTCAAAAATAAAATTAAGACTTCAGCAAAGTTTAAACTTCGAAATCAAATTTAAATATCCAAAAAACATAAACAATAAAACTTAAAAAAAATTAAACTTCAAAAAATCAAAACTTTAGGAAAACTTAAAAAAAATAAATAAAAGTAAAAAAAAAACAAAGAAAACAGAAACTTCAAAAAATGAAATCTAAAAAATCAAAGTTTAAAAAAAAAAAAAAAATAAAACTTGGCAAATTCAAAAATACTAAAAAAAAAATTAAAAACAATAAAAATTTACAGCAAAGGCTATATATTATGTACTAGACATATGTATGTACGTATGCAGGTATGGGCATGTTCGAGGCACGTAATAAAAGCGGCAATGCTGCAGCACTGATGAAAATTCGCAATACTGTTGCAACTTCCCAACTGATAAAACGTTGCTAGAAATTCCCACCGAACATGACCACTTTAATAATTCGCGCAACACTGCGGTTGGCGTTGCATCTCGAACCAGCCCTATATACTTATCATTTTTTATTTAATTTAAAATTTGAACTCCCCAACAGGAATCGCAGGAAGGTTTAGTAAACTCCGAGATCGAACGGCGCTAAATACATACATATGTACGTTCTCGGATTTTACTTAAATCCCCTGGCATATTTTCTGCAGCCATCATTCAGAAAATAGGAGCACCAGTCCCGGAATGCCTATGCAGACTATTTGAAGGCTGCATACAATAAGCTAAATTATATTGTATGTATGTATGTACATCATGGTGGACTGCAGGAGCAGTTCTGTCAAAAGCAGGATATCCGGAAGAGTGTAGGACTATCAGTCTAACATCTTTTCTTTTCAAAACTTTCGAGCGATTAATAGGGTTTAGATTAATAACTACTTTAAAAAGCGTAGCACACCTATGCTATTTGAAGGCAGATCAGTCGACGAGTATAGATCTTTCTGGAGCGCTTAATGATTCTAGGCAAGCTTGAATAGATGGGATCACCTCGGTAATGGTGTACCTCGCGTGCATAGAGAAACACCACAAAGAGGAGTTTTATCACCACTTCCATACACTGACGCTTATGCGTAACAAACTACTGATTAAATTATAAGTTGAAATTTTCATGAATTTAGCTAATAGCTTTGGCGGGTCATGTTGCAGCCATCAGCAGTGGCAAAATTCTGATAAATCCAGCTCTTTGACAAACCGGACGCTGAACACCATCAGCGATTGTGATAAGCAATTGGGACTGAGCGTTAACGCGTTCACTTTAGTATGTATGTATGTATGTATGTATGTATGCATACCCCCTTTCGAAATGATTTGTGTTATGGTTAATTCTCTATTTGTGAACCCAATGTGTGAATATGTAATTTTAATTAACAAAAAAAAAAATCTGAAATGCATTTATTTACCTAGGATTAATAAGGATTGCTTTCGTCGTAAATCAAGGTAGCGACGAGCAACCAACGCAATACAACCCTTTTTTATTACATTTTTAAATGGGAACTGGGATACAAATAGATCACCCGGGTTTTATTTATTTCCATTCTGTGTACTTATGTGTTCGGTTGTGTGTGTGCATGTCTAAGCTCATGTGTCAAGTTGAAATGTCAAATACTACATATTACATAGGCACATAAAAAACGGGCATTCGAGTTTTCCCTTTTCAATTTGGAATTTTCACATGACCATATGCGAAATGACATGTAATCAAAATTGGTACCTCAGGGCTATCATAAAAAAAAATAAATAAAAAACGAAAGAAGGAAGTTTAAATGGTCTTTAAAAAGTCGTAAAATTGTAAAACTGTTTGTTGCCGATTGGACAATCGAGATTTGTATAAAATATGAGACTTGTAAACAACTACATAGAGGTCAATGTTATGTAAATATTTACAATATTAAAATCGGGTTTCAATGAGTCTATAAAAAGCGTGGGAAAAACGAACTGAAAGCAATCAAGGGAAAATCTCATTGATGGCCTTATTTGTTTTTTTGCTTTAATATTAGTTCAGACATTTAATTAGATAACGGATCAATGCAGGAGTTTTGTTAAAATTTTAATTTGCTAATTGGAGGAGAAGATGAATTTTAAATTGGAAAAATAGAAACAGTTTTATGGAAAATAAGTTAAAGCGAAAAAAACAAAACCAATAATAATGGAGTTATCGTTAGTACCCCAAAAAAGGCGTCAAATCGAACTAATTTGGCAGTAATTACGTCGGGCTCAACGCAACCTGGCAGAAGCCGACTTCCGAAAGGCATAAGACACATGACACTATGTAATGAAGCGGCCACAAAATGCATAAATTTAGGTATATGAAACAAGCAATAATATTAACGACAATTCAAAGCTAATATTATAACTAAGATGTAAAAAAATTTTTTGAATTATTTCGCAACCTCTTCAAACTCCAATGTTTTTGATAAACAATTTTCGAAACACACAAAATGTAATTTTTCATAGACAATGAAATTTGGATATACATACATACGTACATATGTAGATATGTTTATGTAATATAGAGATATTTGTATGTACATATGAGTATGTAAATGGTGCACAAGGTCAAAATTGACTATCTCCCCAGCAAAACCAGCGTGACCAAAACTCCAACACAAACGCCAATTTTATGGTGTTACTACACACCTGTAATAATTTTTGATTGGAGTTCCATTTATTGTTTTTTTCTTACGAGCCAAGGCGTATTCATATAAGGTGGTGTTGCTAGAACAGCTGCTTTAATTCGCCTTGGTACGAGCTATCTTTCACATGTGAGTAAGTGGTGAAGCTAATCTTTTCACATATGAGCAAGCAGTCAAACTAATTGATTTGAAAAATCACAAGTACACAAAACTTCTGGGAGCATATTTTATTCACTATTAAGAATGTGATTGCAGAATGTGCCGAACTTAGCAGTCACGTCACTAGAACAAGTAGCCGTAACTGCTCTTGCTGGGTCTACAATTTGAATTCTGAAAAAACTTTGAACTGCACATTTTTGTTGATGTTATAAAAAAAAAAATATTTTTATCAGGATTTAAAATTAAAAAAAATACATTAAAAAATATGTATTAAAAAAATAAACATAAATTTCAAACAAATCAAAATTAAAAAGAAGTATTTCAAAAAACTTACATTTCAAAAAAATTAAAATGAATAAAAAAAAAATATTTCAAAAAAATCTGTAAACTGAAAAACAAAATATTTCAAAACAAAAAATCTAAATTTCAAAAAAATTAAACTGTAAATTTCAAACAAATTAAAATTCAAAACCAAAAATTTCAAAAGAAATCCTTAATTAAAAAAAAATATTTATAAATCAATATGTAGTAAAATATACTTTGAAATCAAAGATACAGGTTTTCGAAATATACAGACCACCGGCCTAGTGGCTAAATTTTTATACCCGAGCGCACTTGTGCACAAGGGTATTATAACTTTGTTCACATAACGGTTGTTTGTAACAGGCAAAACGAATCGAGATAGATATAGACAAATGTATACATAAATGATTAGAATGAAAAGAGAAATCGATATAGCGGTGACTGTCTGTCCGTCCGTCCGTCCGTCCGTCCGTCTGTGCACACGATAACTCGAGTAAAAATTGAGATATCTTAACGAAACTTGGTACGTGGACTTCTTTTGGGCATGGGACGGATGGTATTGAAAATGGGCGAAATCGGACAATAACCACGCCTACCTCCCATATAACGGTAATTTTCAGAAATACGAAAAGTGCGATATTTTAGTAACCACTGAAGATAATTCACTCAAAATTGATATTTGCAATGAGGTTTAGATGATAAATAAGAATATTTAAAAATTTTGGCAAATGGGCGTAGCCACGCCTACTTATGGTTACATGCGTATATCTTGGTAACCGCTGCACCAATTTCTTCCAAACTTGGCACAGTTGTTGGTCCTGCTACAACATACCAAATGGCCGAAAATTTTTAAAATCGGACAATAACCACGCCCACATCCCATATAACGGTAATTTAAAAAAATACGAAATCCTCGATAAATCAGTAAATATTAAAGCTAATTTATTCAAAATTGATGGTTGCAACAATTTTTTACCAAGAAATACGCTTATGATACAATTTTGGAAAATGGGCGTGGCACCGCCCACTTATGATCACATATATGTATCTCGCTAACCGTTCTAGCAATTTGAACCAAACTCGGTATGGTTATTGTGCTTGCCACATAAAAGCAAAGCGCTGAAAATTATTGAAATCGGACTAAATTACGACCGCTTTTCATATAACGGTATATTTCAGTAATGCTTGAAACTTCAATATTTCGAAATTTAAGGACGCTAATTTACTTAAAATTTATACACCCCGGCTTATCGTGTAGCGGTAGTTTTCGGAAAGGTGGAAAACATATATTTAATAATTGCGCCGGGTATTTAATGTTCGGCTCCGCCCGAACTTAGACTTTCTTACTTGTTTGTAGTAATTTCCTTCCATGGTAATATACATTCCACTATAAAAACGAATTTTTCAAATATCTCGTCACCTAGCGGATTAATCAATCTTTCGTATTGCATTGTCATCAGGTACTGAGCTAAGTTTTAAGCTTCAAGTATCTAGCTTAGTAAACTTACATACATACATACATACATAGCAAGTTAAATTTTCCACAACATTAAAAATGCCAAAAGGTTTACACCTTCCAAAAAATTAGCATTTCTAAAAAATTAGTATTTCCAAAAAATAAGTATTTCCAACCAAATTTGAACTCCCAAAAAAATTGAATTTTCAAAGAAATCGAACTTCCCACAAAAATTAGACTTTCCAAAAAACAATTAATTTCAAAAAAAAATTTGATTTCCAAAAACATAATTTAAACAAAGAATTTAATTTCTAAAAAAACATCGTTTTCAAAAAAATTCATTTCCCAAAAAACTTATAATATCCATATAAAATTAAAACTTTCAATTAAAATTAGACCTCCAAATAAAATTAGACTTTTGCGATATTTCGAAACTAATAGTCTGTATTCACTAAAGAGCGGTTTCCGGCTCTCAAGAAAAACGAAAAATTCATATACATTGGCACACAAGAAATGTAAAAGAAATTTTCTTCTATCAAAATTCTCAAATCAGTTTGCAGCTATCAAGAAATAAATGCTCGTATAGTTGAGCCGTTTGTTTTAAAAGTGGCATAAGTCACTTCACACCTCTTGTGCTTAGCTTAAATGATCATCAACCAAAAGTAGAAGGTTTTTTCGTTACTCTATGACAATACTTATGCCACTTTCAACATAAACGGCCCATTTATTTCTTCAAGAAAGTTTGCTACAAAAGCAAAGTGCTTTTTCAAGCAATAGAAATAAATAAAAATATTTCTTGTGATTTTTCTTGAGAGCTGGATTCTAAGCATAAATCAGGAAAATTATCAGCGCAGTTTCAAGCTTTCGCCATTCGTTGTCAGTTTCGGCGTTGTGCCATCTTCAGTATAATTTTTTTCTTAATTTCTTTTGAAGCCAATAAAAATTAACCAATTTATTGTGTTGTATGTATATTAAGCAGTTAAGCTATGGATGGTTTGATATTCATACTGAAAGGGCTGTTTTAGTTAAATTTTGGCACAAGCATTGATTATGCCCTTCGATATAATTTGTATCCCAGAACTCCCAAGAAATGATACGCGAGGCCGCAGAAAAAAAAAACTAGTTAAAATATTATACAATACAGTCGTACTTACAAAACTATGAAACAGCTAACGGATCTGTAAATAAAAGAAAGAAATATAATACTTAGTTAATTTTTTTTCCTTGTAAATATGTATCTACATTTAAATACTAAAAACTAAAATGCTTACAATTTATAAAAATACATTTTTATGTGCATCTTAACGAAAACCTTTAGAAGTGTCTTATTTCTGTAACTATTTTTTTACGAATCTTCAAAGAAAATTATATGAAGGGGTTGTTGACACGAACTCGTAAATAAATTTCTGTACGAAAACTAAAGAAAATTCTGAAAAAATTCTGCAAGAAATTCTTCACATAGCAGCATTATTTTCATTGCTTTACCGATTTTCTTCCGAAATTTCATAAAATAATCGAAGTGTGCACGGTTTATTTAATTTTAGAAAATTCGGCAAAAAATCGGATGAGATCTTTACGAATTCTTTAAAATTTCTCTGCAATTCAGAAGTCTGAAAAAATGGTTTGCAGGTTTGTATGTACTATACATATGTACATATACAGTCAGCGTCAAAAATATGAATACCCGACGATTCTTTTGATATATATTTTCCATGCCAAATTTTTCTTATTCTTTTATAAAAACAGCAAAAAACCAGCAGAATCCATTTTTGTCAATTTCATATAGAGCTTGGGGAAAATTCAAGATATACCAAAAAAAATTGTCACCAAAATTTTCCACTTTTCAATTCCATTTCTTAGAAAAATTTTGGGTATGCAGCTCAATTTTTTCAATTTCATATAGAGCTTGGGGAAAATTAAAGATATATCAAAAAAAAGTGTCACCAAAATTTTCAACTTTTCAATTCCATTTCATTAAATTTTAGTATAATAAGGTGCAAGTTTCAAGTCTATAAAAATTACCGTTGATTTTTGAGAATTTTTTTGTCGAGGGTGTTGCGCATTTTCTTTCATATAATAATAGATTTTGTTCATGCGTCAAAAGTTTTCTAAGAAATTTAGTTAAAATTTTTAAAATTTTAATGACAATTTTTTGGTATATCTTGAATTTTTTCGAGTTCTATATGAAAGTGAAAAAAATGGAATCTGCTGGTTTTTGCTGTAGAACTAACTATGTATATTTTATAAACATTAGAAAAAATCGGTATGGAAAATATAAATAAAGAAAATCGGCAAAACTTTTGGGTATTCATAGTTTTGACGATAACTGTATCTACATATATGTTACTATATCGAGCCCTAACCACCAAAATAACGTAAGCGACATTTTTTTCAAAATTTTATTTTTGATGCAGAAATGCATCTAGATGCTCTAGGAATATTTCTGCATCAAAAAGAAAATTTTGAAAAAAATGTCGCTTACGTTATTTTGGCGGTTAGGGCTCGATATTAATAAGTAATATTTAAGCAAAAAATAGTGCAATAAAAATTTTCGAGTACCGTTAAATTCTTCATGACATAATGATCGGAACTAAAGAAAATTAGTATGGGACCACCCTTGAGGTACCACTTTACCGATAAAAAAAAAATAGGTTTATGTAGTCCAAAGTTATGCGATAACATACTACAAAAAAATAATTAATTGATAGCCTTATTTCTTGATGACAGTTAAAAAACAACATTTGCTATTAAAAATTCTAATTTATACTACAAATTGTTTGCAAAAAGCCTTCCCAACGCTTTACAAATATTTGCCACCCATTAAATATGTAAGTAGATACTTGCCACATACGAGAATTTGCTGCTTGCCACTTGGCACTCCAACGATTCCAAGCATTTGGTAAACTTGTTAAAGTTTATAATTATTTATAGCCAATAATGATCAAATATTAAATGAATAACTCGCATGCTATTGACCATTAAAAGCGATACTATGGGCGGCAAGTGATAGCAGGAATCGGTGAAACACATACACATACATACAACACATAGAAGGAGACAACCAAGAAAACTAGTTGGGCATTGAGGAATGCAATGCCCGAAAGGCCAACCGACCAATCGACCGACTGACTGCCACCACAATCTCGGTTGTTGACCAGACAAATGGAAGTGAAATCAAAGGAAAAACAAAACTGAAATAACTAACTTAGCAATGCAGCGGGAAATATGTAGATACATACATACATACATACATATGTGAGTAACTAAGAATAAATTGCAACATTGTTGTATGAGCGCAGCCTTTAAGAGAATTGTGTACACTCTAAAAATCTGTTTAAAAATGCGACTATAAATCGAGTATATTTTTGTTTATTTTTTAAATTTTTTGGTAAATTTACACGATGAATATGTATTTTTCTCGTTTGCACATTTTCTTGTGTAAAAATCCTTTTTATCAGCGGCTTTACACAATTCCATGGGTGAAATAAAACAGCAGATGTGTATTTTGTAGCTTGTACACACTTTCGTAGTAAATTTACGCACACCACAGCAGCTATATTCCACTCTAAAAAAAACCGAAATTTAAACAAACTATTCGTTGAATAATCGAGCATGTAATTTCGCGAATAATAAGGTAGGAAATCAGTAACCTACCTTTTAGCTAGGAAATTTACAAAAATTTTTTAGAGTGTAGAGAATTTTATTATTGCAATATGGTGGTGAATTGTGCGAAAAATGCATTACTAAAAATATGCTTTTGCAGACAAAAAATTTGAAAGAAAAAATTTGAGTGCGTGCAGTCCCTACGCGCGGAAAAAGTGAAACTTCATAGAAAAAATTCCAGAGAGAATGAAGTTTGCAATATACATACATTGGCGGTTCAATGTTTTACAATGTTTTTCAAGCTAGAATTTTTTTGATATTTTTTTATAGACTTGGTTCATGCTTTAACAAAAACTGTATAAACGACACTTTCAACCTTTATACAGAACTTAGAAAAATTCCACAAATTTTTATCTAAATTTCGAGCTTTTTAACCAGAATGTTTAGAAATTTTTTGGGCATGCAGTTAATAAGCTTATAAAATTCTATTCAACAATTTTTATTGGGCTCGAGGCCGTTTTTAATGAAAAACTTATTGTAGAAAAGCAACAATAATTTGAGAAAATGGTAGAAGTGATAGCTATTTCGGAAATCACCACATTTCCTCATCAGACTTCTTTCAGTAGGATTCGAACCGACGATCACCACTGACTCAGCCAGTTGCCTACGCACTGAGCTAAGTTCGCCTTGTGAATTCTTGTTGCTTATTTTCCACTATTTTCATTTGTTAAGCCAACTACAATCAAGCGCAGCTATTCCGCTACGATTTACACTTGATCATGTGGTTGTTGGTGTTGTTGGTTTTTGTTAATAATTCTATTTTTAGAATGTTTAACTTTTGGGTGTGCTCGTCCTTAACTTATTTGTTTTTGTTATTTTATGGCGGGGAATAGAGCTTAAATCGTAAGAAGATCTATTATAACTCCTAGCTCGTTAACAATGCGTTTTAAGGGTCCACCTCACTATTTTATTCATTAAGTAATTACTACTTCACGATTTTTCATAGTTTTTGTGAAATTTTTTAACGCATTCGCTATCTCAATTGTTCCATGCATTGTCTATACAGAACAGTTAAGTTCGTTAAATATTCTATTGTGTCGTTCTAGTAATATTAAGTTTGTTGGTAACGCAGAATATATTACAATATTACATAAGTACGCACTTACAAGCAGACGTACATACAGATGTACACTACCGGTCAAAAGTATTTGCCCAGAGAATTTTTCACATCATATGCAAGCAAATTTATTTTTTTTGTTAAAGGTTTTGGTAATTTTTTCCTACGTATTTCCGAAATTTTTTTATGGAAGAAATTGCGTTAAAAAATTGCCAAAAATCAACGAGCAGCCCTAGCTATTTCAAGCTTGCACTTTATTATACTAAAATGTAATGGGCTATAAAAACGGCATACTCAAAAAAAATCTGATCAAAAAGTGGAAAATTTATTTAATTTTCCAGAGTTTTGCACAATGTTTAGAAATCATTTTCTATGGTTTTTGTTGTAGTATTCGCCATATTTTTATAAAAAACTGGCAGACAATTTTTTAATAAAAATACAGATTTTTGCATATGCTGTAAAAAGTTATCTGGGCAAATACTTTTTGCCGGTAATGTACCTACGTAGCTACATAGGACATTTGCTTCTCCGATTACGCCTACGTCCATCGCTAAAGTTAATTCTACGTAAAGTGACTACTCTTGGCAATTTTCCGCATTGTTATTACGAGCATTATTGTGGCTAAGTTTTGAGTACCTCTACGCTTGAGTACTTATCGCTTTGCCTTAGCTTTTGTGGTCACATGGACGCAGTGACTATTTTCGTGGAATTTCTAACTTGTAGGTCTTCACCGGACCTGTTGTGAAGCGTTGACCAAGTTGATGAGGATATGTTTGAAAATATACAAATCGATACCCATGTATGTATGTGTGTATCTATGTATGTATGTATAAAAGCATAAGCTTGAAGCAGGCTTACATAGAAGAACGAATGCTTAATATTTGCTTGTGGGAAGAGTTGTTCGAATATGGAAATTTTTGCTATGGAGTTTGTATGAACACCTACTCGCGGTTGGGTTGCTGATTATTCATGCTTTCCATTTGCCATTCATAATGACCAACAAAGAAAGACCGTAAAATGCCAAACCAACGTTCGAAGAAGCAATAAGGAAACACAAAAAGGAACAAAATCTTAGGTCCTTAGACATCAGCAATTGTTTCGTTTTGTTTTTGAAATGGCGACTGATTTTGGAATAAAAAATTAACGTAAAGTAAAAATGAATTAATTGAATTTAAGAAATGAATGAGTAAATAAAATGGGATGTGGTATACAGAATTTAAAGCATTTTACAATTTTGCCTTAAAGTTTTAGTTAAAGAGTTGATATTTTTAAACTGTATTGAGTGTCTCTAAGGGCCGTTTTTTCGACTGCCTGCTAAAAGTTGACGGCCGGTCTGCTTTATCGACTTTTTATCGATTGCCTGTTAGAAGCATGTGAACGACAAATTTGACAGGTAGTCAAATCACCGGTTATCTTTAACAGGCAGTCTAGAAAACGGCCCTCAGCAGTCAGCATTGCTTCACTTCACTCGTTTTTCACAACTCCTGAAATCGCTAGAAAGAAGTTTCGCTTACACCCAGCTTCTGGAACTTTGCTTAACCTTTAATAAATGATCCTGGCAAAATTATTTTAACAACATTACAACGAACCGTACAGTTAGGTTATCTTCCTGCTACAACGAACCTTGATAAAACGAAAAAGTCAATGCAAGCAAATTGTTGCCGAGTCCCCTGAAAACCTTCCGAATATATTGACGGTTAAAGTCCCGTTAGCAAAAGCCTTATTATAACGAATTCTCTAAAAGGCTCTGTCCGCAGGCAAGGCGATGATAGCCTTCACTACTCTACGTAGAAGTCTAAATATTTTGACTTATGACGTATTGTTTAAAGTTTTTAAGTTTTGCATTTTGCGTTACATTGAGGCCGCACGCACTATCTACCAACAGAGATTCTAGGTATTAGTAGAATGTAGTAATTTGAATTATTTATCCTACAACATCCTTTGAAAAACCCGAAAGTAACTACATAGATTTAATATGTTTGAACATGGCATATTTTTTTTGGAATTTGTGTTAAACTCAGGGCAACTTCTTGATCAAAATTGGAACTTTATGAAGGCATGGGCCATTGTCATTCTACAGCAATTTCACCCTATGTTCTGGCACACCCTAACGTGCACTTATTTTACAAATTCTCATTTGTGGTTAACTCCTCAATTGAAAGCCGATTCTGTGGTTTTCGACTTAAATTTATTAGCAACGCGAGCATGTGAGTTGTCCTTGTTTCAGCACATTTTTTTGCAAACCACAAATTCTTAAAAAAAATTAAAATGCATTTAATATTGCTCTGGCAACGGTCAGCGATGCATGCAGACATAAGCATTTGTGGAACATTTCTGAAAAGCGTATACATATTTAACTTCAATACGCTACAAATTGTGGTGTGCGTCTTGATTTTGCCACACAAAAAGACAGACTTACAATTGCATGCCAGTTTCGAACGGTGGATGGTTTTTTACAAGCAGTTTTTTTTCATACACTCTCAGGTTTGCCAATGCGCAAAAGCTCATCAGGAGTGTGGAAAAACTGCCACCCCAGGTGCTTGAATTTTAGGCTAGCAAAGGTAGGGCCACAGAGCAGCAGATGGTCGAGATGATTCCACTCCTCATCCACCAAGCAGTTGGTGTAGTAAGGGCCAGCGATGATACTCCGCCTTGCCGTATGTTTACCTATATATCACGCAATGACCAGTTAGAATTCACACCAATGGCGAGAGGTGTAACTCTCTAAGTCCCAAGAGTTCCCTGGACCGCTTGCGGTCTACATGTGGTCTGAAGGCTTTAGCAACCTTGCATTCCAAGGCCTTTGCCTTGCGCCCGCTGAGCTGAGCTAAATACCCAGCTGTGCAGAAGAAGACCACACGAGGTCAGGGGAGCACCCAGACTTTCTCCATCCGGGTCAATATTTCAATTAGAGTAACTTGATTCCACTTCGTTCACGTCTGAGAAAATGTTGAGAATTTAATGTTTTTTAATTAGATCTTTGAGCAGGGTGTCCAGATTGTCCAAAAAGAAAAGGGCCATTTCTGAAAAAAAAATCGTCAAAATTCGCAAAAATTTTTTTTTTATAAAAGTCATAAAATCGGCTTGAAAAATCTTTTAAATCTTTTAAAACAAACAATTTTTCACAAACGAAATTGCAAATTTCACATTCAGCGGGAGTTGTCACAAATTGTGGTTTAATATTGGCAAGTGTTCCTAATGCTACAACAAAACCGATAACAATAAAAAGTGGTGCCAAATCAAAATTAAAGCTCTAACTCCATAACTTACTTATCACGTGTTTCGGCGCATTTACATTACAGCGCACAAAAAATTGAATTGAGGGAAAAAATCACTAAAGGCGGTTTCCTAAATTTTTACGCGCAAATATCAAAAAAAGAAAATCGCCAAATTGGCGCTAAATCGCCCAATCTGGACACTCTGGAATTGAGAAAAAGGCTTATTCTCAAAATGCATCTCAAATTGAGATTTAACAAAAATTGTTATTGGATTATTTTTGACGCTCACTGTACAATCCCTGCAGTAAATCGCGCTAGTTCAGAACTAGCGCAGAGCTAGTTCTTTAAGAGGCGGTACTGGTTCTCGATCTATCCCAACGTAATGCTTTCAACTGTCTCTTTAATTAAATATTATATTAAATAAAGAGTTTTAAAGAAAGAAGAAGAATTCATCACAATTATTTGTTTAAGAGGAAAAGAACTGCATGAACGCGGCCTCAATCAGGCGCGCTGACACTGAAAGGATAATTCCAATCCCCCAGAGCTACCGCGTGCACTGTAAGCAGAAGTTAATGCTTTCAAGGTACTTCTTTTGTTATCATTTTGTGTTCCTTTTCAAAGCATATTGAGGACTTCCAAAAGAAGCTGTAGTATAATTGGTTAATAAACAGATGAACCACTTCGTTCAACTTCAATACTTCCGCTCATAAAAGCTTGCGCACCTCTTCGATTTTTCGCAGAAGGAAGTGCCACAGCAATAACTTTAATTTGGAAAACTTGGTGTGTCGGTAGTTTTGAAAAAAGAGGTGCTTCAGTTGATAAAGGAAAAAATTTGCAATCAGTGTTCGCTTTTGTTTCGCCAAAAGCGCGTACTCCATGGGAACAAAAATTTCAAGTTATTGGTTTGTTATTTTCACCATATTCTGTAAAAGCAAACTGCATTGCCAAATGTTAATATCATTCAAATTATTAAAATTTCAATTTTCACACCAAAAACATTCCCAGCAACCACAAAAATGTAGTCGCCTGTATACACACTTTGTAGCAACTGCAGTTGTCAGTTGAAAGTTGCCAGTTGATATCTGTAATATCGTTTTGGCAACTAGCAACGCAACTGAAGTTCGATTGCTATCGATAACCGCCCCATTAATACGTATGTGTTAGTTACACCAACCTGACTCCCGGTATGACTCTGAACGATTCAACTGGTGCAGTCGAAGGCGAACATAAATGACTCGCGAGTCAGACGCACCGTGTATGCCGCCTATTAGATGAAGTGTTGTTGGATTCGCCCATTCACTCTAAACACATCGAATTCATTAGTTCAATGCAATAAAGAGACACTGATTTGCAAGCCAGCAGCAACCGACCCATCAGCGTATAGCCACTAACTCCCCGCGTTTCAATCGAGTTTTCTAGTTGTTGGCAACAACAACAACAACAAATGCAGAAGTAACAACGCCAAACAAGCCCCAACTCGTGAGTGTCTGCAGCCAGACATGCGGCATGCAAAACACTTGAGAACGACAGCAACAACAACGGCATCCACGATATATCCTACAAAACTAAATAGCATCTCCATAATACATACAGTGCCAGTTTCATGAGTCGTAATAAAAATAACAGCAACAGCAATCGTTGAAAACTGCAATAGTGCCACGGGCTTCCGTTGGAGTTGCAAGCAAGCAGCAGCACCAGCAACAGACGGCAATCAAATGAAAGGAAAACGTACAGAGCGTTGATTGGCAGTCTAGCGCAGACAGACGAAGGATGAACGACTGGGTGATTCAAGGAACGCATGGACAGACATACAAAAATAGAAAAAAACAAATGTAGATGGCAAATCGACAACGGGGCAACCTAGCAGCGTGGCAGCCAACCAGGCAAACGCTCCGTGGGGGCAACAAAATAGCAAAAGCTCAGTGAAGGGAGTGTGGAGCGGAGCGCAACGCAACGTTGGGGGGGTGCATTGTTGTGGTTGTTGTTTATGTGGCGTATAACGATGCTGATGACGACGAAGTTGGTCGTTGTTGTTGCTGCTGCTATTTGCACTTTATATGTGTGTATGTATGTAAGTATGCAACAATTGCGGCGCTTGCTTTGTGCAATATTTATTGCAGGTATAGTTGTTGTAAATATGCATTTGATTGTTGTTGTTGCTGCTCAACCGGTTGATAATGTTTTTTAATGTAAACTTTTGTGTTGTTGTTTAGCACTTTATGTATGTATGTATGTATGTATGTACATATGTATGTTCTGGGGTGTAGTTGTTGAAGGTGTTGGTTGTTTCGATTGTCGTCGGCATCGATTGTTGCCCCACACAAACAAGCAATAAAATTACGAACAACAGACAAATAATAAAAGCATAAGGATAGCTAAGAACAACTAAAATATGCACATATATACACTAGGCGACAAACGAAAGTGTACACCTTGTTCTAAAGGGGCATGTTCCTTCGAGTGGTTCCGGAAAGACGGCTCCTGAAGAGATTCGCACGGGCCACTTGATGGATAGTTTCTCTATCCCAACGTCCGTTAATAACAAAAAAAGAACCTTGTTCTCATTTAATATTCACAATTATTTTCATGACAAATTTGTTGCATTAACTATTTATGAAAATAAAGTTTATTCTATAATACAAACCATTTACATAAATCAATGTTTCACACTTTATATAAAATTCACAAAAAATCAAAAAAATTTCATCATTCATTCATTGCAGTTTTATAGGCAATTCAATTTTAGTCTAATAAAGTGCAAATTTCAACCAGCTAAAAAATTCCGTTGATTTTTGAGATATTTTTTTTTTATGAGACGCTTTTGTGTTTTTTTTTGTTTAAACAACAAGTGTAATTAAAAAAAAAATGGCGTTGATTTTTTGAAATGTTGTTGCTAACAGACTCCCGCATTATATTTCATAAGAAATTCATGCTTATATGGAAAAAAATGCAAAAATTAGTCCCAAAAAAAAGAATATTAAAAATCAAAGGAATTTTTTAGACGGTTGAAACTTAAACTAAAATTGAAAGGGCTACAAAACTGCAAAATTTTCGAGAAATTCGGAATAAAACGTTGATTTTTTTTTAATTTTTGTGAACTTTATATAAAATGCGAAACTTATATTTATATGGTTTATAACTATATTTTCATAAATAATTAATGCAAACAATGTTTCATGAAAATTGTAAATTATATTAGAACAAGGTATACACTTTCATATGTCGCCTGGTATACATACATACATATGTACATATCTACAACCATATACTATGTAGTTACAAAAGAAACAACACAACATTTAAATCAGCAACAACACATCCACTACGCGCAAAGAATGCAAGCGAACAACAA
>NW_023458555.1:35236599-35237148 GCF_013731165.1 Rhagoletis pomonella | reverse complement strand
CAGCAACAACACATCCACTACGCGCAAAGAATGCAAGCGAACAACAACAGCAGCAAAAACCCCTCAATTGGCGGCTTATTTTGTTATATGTAATTATGGATGTCCGCCATACAGCCATCCAGCCAGCCAGCCACAGGATAGAAGCACAAACGCACGGGAAATTGCAATTGCCACATGTGCCAATGAAGCTGTGGCAAGCTAACGCAAACAGCATAAAGAATTTGAAGAAGCAAGTGAAGCAAGAGCCAAATAGAGCGCCACCGACGCAGACACAGACAACAGCGGCACAGCTGGGCTCCATGTGGAGCAGCGCCGTCCAGTGTAGAGAGAAAAACAAAAGTAAAGTAGAGAGAGCACACGAAGTGGTAAAAAGAGAGCGAGATGGAGTCTTAAATAAAAACTATGAATGGAATTTGTAAGCTTACTCGCTATTCGATGTTTAATTACAGGTGTTGTTTTTGTTGTTTTGTTGGTTGCAACAATGTTCGAGAATTCTAAAAGGACACACACACACACACACACACACACACACACACACACACACACACA
>NW_023458555.1:35234869-35236589 GCF_013731165.1 Rhagoletis pomonella | reverse complement strand
ACACACACACACACACACACACACACACACACACACACACACACACATGCACGAGCCGGCTATTACAATAAGAGATGCCAGATTGGAAATAACAAATTTCGTTTCGATTCGAATTAAAATAAAAATTTAAAAAATACATGAGTTCCAACTTGGTCCGACGCTTTATGAAATATTAGGTGTGTGGACAGGGATTTAGGCGAGATATGTGCAAGCAGCTTTTGGGGATGAATCGCCGCACGAATTAACCAAGCAACTGTTGCCACTTTGTAGTAATTGGATTCTCACAACAGACGACTGAAAAACCTAAACGACTTGACAGTTTGAGATATTGGGTATGGAGTCATGAAGCTTTATGTGTACGGAACTGGTCTCGAAATGATATCGAACTGCCCGCGAACTAGTTCCGAAATGATTTCGAAGAAGTCCCAAAATGATAGAACCGTTGATTAGATTTGTTGTCTTCAATTTGTCTTGGTTTACGCAAATTTTGCCCATGCCCGGGAGCAAAAATGTTGATTACACATCAAAAACCCAAATAAAGTGAATTTCCGTATTTTCGAAATTTTCGCCTTCCTTTTCATACACAAGAGCAGTTACAAATTGTCTGCTGGGTTAACACAAATCTTACCCATACCAAAAGCAAAGATGTTTACACATCAAAGAGTCTATGTTACGTATGAAGAAAGAGTCCGATTACAAAATTAGACGCTCTCAAAAATTTCTTTTTATTCAATACGGCCATTCAGTTGAAATAAGCATCTTACAAATTACTGACAGTAGTACTGGATAGCAGAGAGATTGAAGGCATACGCCTAAAAGTGTATGATAGAAAAACTCTCCGTACTCTCAAAAAAAGCACCAAAAGCTGATAAACCTTAAGCTCACGAAGGTTAAGACAGCTGAGTAGCATATGTTGAGGTGATTACAGCTCATCGTCCTCCAAAAAGTTTCTGCAAAAGCGGCTTGAGGTGATGTTGAGCTTTACCGCAGGGATTTCAATGGGACAAAGACTGTGGATCGTGCGGTCTCTACACTCTCCATACTCGGTGACAACTTTACAGAAATTCTCTAGTCTTGTTAGCTCTTCGGCCATTTAATTACCTGCGTTATCACTGTGGCATGGAACCGGATAGAAGCGCAAACGCACGGGAAATCGCAATTGCCACATGTGCCAATGAAGCTGTGGCAAGCTAACGCAAACAGCATAAAGAATTTGAAGAAGCAAGTGAAGCAAGAGCCAAATAGAGCGCCACCGGCACAGACACAGACAACAGCGGCACAGCTGGGCTCCATGTGGAGCAGCGCCGTCCAGTGCAGAGAGAAAAACAAAAGTAAAGGAGAGAGAGCACACGAAGTGGTAAAAAGAGAGCGAGATGGAGTTTTAAATAAAAACTATGAATGGAATTTGTAAGCTTACTCGCTATTCGATGTTTAATTACCGGTGTTGTTTTTGTTGTTTTGTTGGTTGCAACAATGTTGGAGAATTCTAAAAGGACACACACACACACACACACACACACACACACACACACACACACACAGGAGAACCAAGCGCATACCGACCTCTCTGTATGCTGGATACGCTTGGTAAGATACTGGAGCGATTAATTTGTGTACGGTTGGAGCAGCACCTAGAGGAGGAACTGCCGGGTCTCGCCGATAACCAGTATGGATTTCGAAGACAGAGGTCTACCATTGATGCAATTAAAAAGCTCACCGA
>NW_023458555.1:35231495-35234769 GCF_013731165.1 Rhagoletis pomonella | reverse complement strand
TGTGTGTGTGTGTGTGTGTGTGTGTGTGTGTGTGTGTGTGTGTGTGTGTCCTTTTAGAATTCTCCAACATTGTTGCAACCAACAAAACAACAAAAACAACACCGGTAATTAAACATCGAATAGCGAGTAAGCTTACAAATTCCATTCATAGTTTTTATTTAAAACTCCATCTCGCTCTCTTTTTACCACTTCGTGTGCTCTCTCTCCTTTACTTTTGTTTTTCTCTCTGCACTGGACGGCGCTGCTCCACATGGAGCCCAGCTGTGCCGCTGTTGTCTGTGTCTGTGCCGGTGGCGCTCTATTTGGCTCTTGCTTCACTTGCTTCTTCAAATTCTTTATGCTGTTTGCGTTAGCTTGCCACAGCTTCATTGGCACATGTGGCAATTGCGATTTCCCGTGCGTTTGCGCTTCTATCCGGTTCCATGCCACAGTGATAACGCAGGTAATTAAATGGCCGAAGAGCTAACAAGACTAGAGAATTTCTGTAAAGTTGTCACCGAGTATGGAGAGTGTAGAGACCGCACGATCCACAGTCTTTGTCCCATTGAAATCCCTGCGCTAAAGCTCAAAATCACCTCAAGCCGCTTTTGCAGAAACTCTTTGGAGGACGATGAGCTGTAATCACCTCAACATATGCTACTCAGCTGTATTAACCTTCGTGAGCTTAAGGTTTATCAGCTTTTGGTGCTTTTTTTGAGAGTAGGTTTTTCTATCATACACTTTTAGGCGTATGCCTTTAATCTCTCTGCTTTCTAGTGCTACTGTCAGTAACTTGTTAGATCCGTATATCAACTGAATGGCCGTATTGAATAAAAAGAAATTTTTGAGAGCGTCTAATTTTGTAATCGGACTCTTTCTTCATAGACTCTTTGATGTGTAAACATCATTGCTTTCGGTATGGGTAAGATTTGTGTTAACCCAGCAGACAATTTGTAACTGCTCTTGTGTATGAAAAGGAAGGCGAAAATTTCGAAAATACGGAAATTCACTTTATTTGGGTTCTTGATGTGTAATCAACATTTTTGCTCCCGGGCATGGGCAAAATTTGCGTAAACCAAGACAAATTGAGAAGTGTGTAGTACAAATGAAAACAAACTAATCAACGGTTCTATCATTTTGGGACTTTTCGGGATCATTTCGGAACTAGTTCGCGGGCAGTTCGATATCATTTCGAGACCAGTTCCGTACACATAAAGCTTCATGACTCCATACCCAATATCTCAAACCGTCAAGTCGTTTGCGTTTTTCAATCGTCTGTTGTGAGAACCCAATTACTACTGCAACAGTAGTGTTTGGTTAATTCGTGCGGCGATTCATCCCCAAAAGCTGCTTGCACATATATCGCCTAAATCCCTGCCCACACACCTAATATTTCATAAAGCGTCGGACCAAGTTGGAACTCATGTATTTTTTAAATTTTTATTTTAATCCGAATCGAAACGAAATTTGTTATTTCCAATCTGGCATCTCTTATTGTAATAGCCGGTTCGTGCGTGTGTGTGTGTGTGTGTGTGTGTGTGTGTGTGTGTGTGTTTTTTTTTTTTTTTTTTTTTTCAACGGAGGGGGAATCTTCCAAAGATGTTATGCACGATTCGTCATCCTGTCCGCTAAGGGTGCACCTCATTCGGGACCACGCCCAGACTATGTTATCACATAATTCAGGACTTGCGAGACAGCGCGCCTACGTACTAAACCCTTAACTCCGACGTCTGAAGCCTTGTGTTTCGCCTTGCGGGACCGCCGTTAGGTATTACGTCGCAAGGCGTAGCTTTGCCAATTGGCTCTTCACACACGCCTTTCTGGCTTATCTCTCGTTCAGTCTTCTCTTTTCGCTACTGCGCTGTCGTTCTTTCGCTCTTAGCTCCTGGAGGACTATTGCGGACCACGCCTTAATTCTGCTCCACACCGCTTTTGAGTTTATCATGTGCCCCACGATATTGTCAGGCGTCATGCTCTCCTTTATCAGCTGCTCTATGTCTGTACGATCTGCCTCGTATTTTCGGCAGTGGAAAAATACGTGTAGTACGTTTTCGTCGCCGCTACCGCAGAATGAGCACTCTGTCCCGTCATCATGCCCATATTTGAACAGGTATTCTCGAAAGCAGCCGTGCCCCGTCAGAAACTGTGTCACGTAGAAGTCGGTCTCTCCGTGTTTCCTCTCCACCCACGCTTTTATGTTATTGATCAGCCTGTGCGTCCACCTCCCTTTTGTCGTCACATCCCAGTGTTTTTGCCATTCATTTAGACTTGCATCCCTCTCTTGTTTTCGCTCTTCGATTGTCAGGCACCTGCCTAAGTTTCGGGACTTATCGAAGACTCTTTTTAGCTCCATGGCCATTATTTCTGGGGGCATGATGCCCGCTAAGACTCCGACCGCCTCGTGTGACACAGTACGGAAGGCGCTAGTCACCCTGATGCTATTTAGTCGGTACACCGACTTTGCCGCCTTCGCGTAAGTCTTGCGCTGCAACGCGGGTCCCCAGATGGGTGCTGCATACATTAGTGTGGACTGGCTCACTTTTGCTAGAAGCGCTCGTCTGTTTTGACTCGGTCCGCCGATGTTAGCCATTAGTCTTGTTAGAGCCGTGGTCACTCTTGCCGCTTTTTCACAAGCTTTATCAATGTGCACCTTGTAGCTTAATCTCGAGTCTATCATGACACCCAGGTATTTCAGCGACTGCTGTGTTTTGATGCTATGTCCATCGATGTTGAGCGTAACGCTCTCCATCTTTTTTCGGCTTGTGATCACCACCGCTTCGGTTTTTTGCCCTGCGAGTTGGAGATTCGTTGCAGCGAGCCAGTTCTTTATTTGCTGCGCCGTGCTGTTGCAGATGTTCTCAACTTGGTAGAGGTCTTTGGCCACTACTGTTATTGCTATATCATCGGCGTATCCGATAATTTGTACCTCCCTTGGCAGCGGCAGTCTCAGAATTCCATCATAGAGGACAATCCAAAGTAGTGGCCCAAGTACGGAGCCCTGTGGTACTCCACCCGTCACCAAGTACTTCCTGGGGCCTTCGTCGGTATCATACAGCAGAAGCCTGTCAGATAGGTAGTTGGATACCATCCTTAGCAAGTAGGGCGGCGTGTTCTTTCTTTCCAGAGCACTTAGTATGTGAGGCCAGGATGCCGAGTTGAAGGCGTTTTTTACGTCGAATGTCACCACCGCGCAGTATTCCTTCGTGCCATATAGCCATCTTGTTCCTTCTATTGCCTTGCCTGCGACATCGGTGAGCTTTTTAATTGCATCAATGGTAGACCTCTGTCTTCGAAA
>NW_023458555.1:35229620-35231395 GCF_013731165.1 Rhagoletis pomonella | reverse complement strand
GTTCAGGTGGCCATCGGGAAGGCGAAAGCCTCCAAAGCCATGGGTCCTGACGGAATATGCATGCTGATGCTGAAAAATTTGGGTCCTGCGGGGGTAGCGTACCTAACGGAGGTCCTCAACCTGTCAATGGCCACTCTCATCATCCCAGACATCTGGAAGGTGGGGAGAGTGGTCCCACTGCTCAAACCGGGGAAACCCGCCAACAAAGGAGATTCGTATCGTCCGATTACACTCCTTTCCCCGGTAGCGAAGACACTTGAGGCCTTGCTACTCCCGTACTTCACAAACCACCTGACCCCAGCGAAGCATCAGCATGGTTTCCGTAAAGTGCACAGTACAACAACAGCACTTAACGCCATAAACACTCAGATAACTCGTGGCCTTAACCGCAACCGTCCCTGTGAGAGAACGATTCTAGTAGCGTTGGACTTGTCAAAGGCGTTTGACACCGTCTGCCATTCCACGCTGCTAGAAGATATAGAGGCCTCCTCTCTCCCACAGAGGCTCAAACGGTGGTCGGCAAGTTATCTGAGTGGTCGACATTCGTCGGTAACATTTAGAGACAAAACGAGTAAGCAGCGAAAAATAAAACAGGGGGTTCCTCAGGGTGGTGTCCTTTCCCCGCTACTGTTTAACTTTTATATTTCAAAGCTCCCTCAACCACCAGAGGGAGTCTCGATTGTCTCCTATGCCGACGACTGCTCGATCATGGCGACTGGGAATGGAATTGATGACCTGTGTTTGAAAGTAAACGGCTATCTCTCCGAACTTTCTCGCTTCTTCACTGCAAAGTGTCTAGCCCTCTCCCCTACGAAATCCTCCGCGACCCTGTTCACAACCTGGACGAAGGAGGTCAGGCTACCGCTGGGGATTCACGTCGATGACACACCAATTCCGACGGTGAATAACCCCAAAATACTCGGAGTAACATTCGACAGCCTGCTCTCCTTCTCTGCGCACTCAACCGCTATTGTCAATAAAGTACAGAGCCGCAACAAGGTCCTCAAGTCGCTAGCCGGCAGTACTTGGGGCAAAGACAAAGAAACGTTGCTGGCAACATACAAGGCAATAGGCCGGCCGGTTTTGAACTACGCAGCGACAGTGTGGTCGCCAGGGACTAGTAGGACGCAGTGGACGAAGCTACAGACTCTACAGAACACCGCACTCAGGACAGCGACAGGATGCCTCTTGATGTCGCCTGAACACCACCTGCACGGCGAGGCGCAAATGCTCCCTGTAAAGGAGCATAATATAATGCTCTGCAAGCAGTTCCTGATCGGGAGCCACAGAAGTGGCCACCCAAGCAGACAGCTGCTTGCAGAGGAGCCCTCGCCTAGGCACGTCAGGAGGCATGTATATGAACTCACGGACGAAGTCCAGAGGTTCATTAAGCAACCTCTGGACCCGACAGCTTACAGACAGGCCCTGAACGGCATTCACAGGGACTCAGTCTCGAGTTATGTAGACTCTAGACCTGTGAATGCCGTTCTAGGCATACCACCCCCGGACATAGACGAGACGGAGCTTCATCTGCCTCGGGAGACACGCACAATACTCGCACAACTTCGCTCCGGCTACTGCAGCAGGTTGAACTCCTACTTGAGTAGGTTGAATGAGGATGTGCCGAATGAGTGTCCGGCATGCGGAGAGACCCCACATGACTCGAAACATCTCTTCGCATGCCCGGAAAACACGACAACCCTAACGGCCTTGTCCCTGTGGACAAACCCCACAGAAGCTGCATGCTTCCTAGGGTTGCCGTTAGTGGAACTTGA
>NW_023458555.1:35228700-35229520 GCF_013731165.1 Rhagoletis pomonella | reverse complement strand
GCGAATTTCTCGGAAACCGAGTGTGCACCGAAATTAATTTTGGTGGGTCTAAACTGCATCTAAATTGCACCTAATTCCTGAATAATATTTACCAGTGTTCGACGAAAATTAGTGGGTGGGTCAGCCAACGTGACGTCTCGCATTTTTGCGAATTTCTCGGAAACCGAGTGTGCACCGAAATTAATTTTGGTGGCCCTAAACTGCACCTAAATTGCACCTAATTCCTGAATAATATATACCAGTGTTTGACGAAAATTAGTCGAATATTTCGGAAACCGAGTGCGCGCCGAGATTAATTTTGGTAGCCCTAAATTGCACCTAATTCCTGAATAATATTTACCAGTGTTCGACGAAATTTAGTGGGTGGGTCAGCCAGCGTGACGTCTCGCATTTTTGCGAATTTCTCGGAAACCGAGTGTGCACCGAAATTAATTTTGGTGGGTGACGTCACGCTGGCTGACCCAACACACATTTTTGCAATATTCTCGGAAACCGAGTGAGCACTTAAATTAATTTTGGAGGCCCTAAATTGCACCTCTCTGAACTTGGCAGGACAACTTTTTCTCAAAGCAAAAATTCCTATCGCATAATTTGCCGTTAATTATCCGTAAATTATCCGTGAAAAGAATAATTTTGCCGCGGACATATTTAAAAAAAAATCGAGTGCCCTGCTAACTTCCGTGGAAGTTAGCAGGGCACCTTCTGAAAACCAATAAAGGAAACCAGCTAAACCCAAACTAACTATCTGATAATTTGCCGTAAATTATCCGTTTTTTATCCGTGAAAAGAATTATCTTGCGGCTGACACATTTTAAAAAAT
>NW_023458555.1:35214352-35228600 GCF_013731165.1 Rhagoletis pomonella | reverse complement strand
GGACCCATGGCTTTGGAGGCTTTCGCCTTCCCGATGGCCACCTGAACTTCACCGCAAGTGAAAGCAAGGGGGGCACAAGTTGTTAGCAGTTTGTGCAGCCTTCTGGTCACTCGACGCTTGGCTTTGTCCACCGGAGGATGCAGTATGAACTGCCGGCTAAAATAGCTCGCGCATCGCTCCGGGTCCGACGAAGCATGGTCGCCGAAGGAAATTTCGACTCTGTCGTCGTGCTTCGTCGGATTAGACAATGACCTCACGGTTGACCAAAGCTTGCTCACACCAGAGGTGAAATTACAAGTCTTCAGGTGCTCCTCCCACTTCTTCCGCTTATGTACGTTTACAAGTTGCCGAATCTCCGCGTTGAGATCCCTGATACGGGGATCTCCGGGATCGGCCTGACGAAGGCTATCACGCTCATCAGCTAGAACAGCCGCTTCGGCAGGGAAGTTTGGACGTGGGTCCGATATACATCCTGCCGGTATGAAGCGAGCTGCAGCAGCAGTGATAGCCCTGCGGAACTTACGTTCACCGAGATGGACGTCGGTTGGTGTGGGGAGCGCTGCGAAGGTGTTTTCAGTAAACTCCGCGTAACCTTTCCAATCAGCTTTGGAAAAGTTGATATAGGTCCGGTGTTTGGCGGAGGCAAAGTCGGTTGGTTTATCAATCGAGATGACTATGGGTAGATGGTCTGATGCTAGAGTCAGCATAGGTCGCCACGTTATACTGTTTATCAGACCAGCGCTGACTATTGTGATGTCTGGCGAGCTACTGCAGTTACCCATAATCCTGGTGGGTGCGTCGTCGTTCATTGTGCAGAATGTCGAATCGTCTATCTGCTCAGCCAAGTCTGTTCCCCTACGATCGTTTGACAGGCTTGAGTGCCAAAGATCGTGGTGCGCATTAAAGTCACCTACTACCATACGGTTTTCACCTCTGAGGAGCGCACCTATATCAGGGTGATATCCTGCCGGGCAGCAGGTGACAGGGGGTATGTATATGTTAAATATTTCGAACTCGACATCGCCTGACCGGATAGCGATGCCCTGACATTCTAGGGTGGTATCCCTGCGGTCGATGTCTGCTTCGATGAGAGAAGTCTGGTAACACTGCAACGTTGTTGACGTGTTTGTAATCGCTCTGCGGAAAATTTAAAAAAAACAGCCGAATTGTTGGGATTTTAACAAGCGTTAGAGCCAGTGACTTAAATAGCGAAGTGCTAATAAACTGTGCTATTTGCAAGCACAAAAATTTGTTTCATTTTGAGTAAGCAAACAAATAAATATAGCTAGAGACATAAAAGTGCAGTGAGGTGACAAAAACAATAAGGCGCAAAAATGGATAAATGCCATAAGTGCAAGAATCCAATTCGCGGTGACAGCGGAATCCGCTGCGATGGTGTGTGTGGTAAAGTGTGGCACTGGGCAAAAAAATGCTCTGAATTGGATGAGTACAGTGCGAATGTACTCAAAGAAAACAACTTTGTGCGCTGTATGCGTAACCAATGTCACACATACATGCATAACATTGATGAGGTGCTCCGAAATATGAACTTAACAATAGAGAAAAATAGTCAAAAGATCCAAGAGTGTAATGATGACTTCCAGGAGTCGCAAAAAATGCAAGTGAAAGAGCTTAAACTTCTCTTGCAATCAATAGAGAAAAAATTTGGGGAACGCATTGATGCAATGCAAAGAGTACAAAAAACCTGTGAGGCGAGTATTCTCGAAGTGAACCAAATTATGTCAATAGCTGACGGCGTAAAAAAGCAAAGCCATGATCTTTGCGAAGCCATAGTGCGCAATGAAAATGAGAACAAAAAAATTTGTGAAGAGATAAAGAAATTGGTGACTGCTGACGCGTTAGCAGGTCAGCGGGCGAAAGCCACTTACGCGGATCTCTTTAAAGGTAACACTGCGAAAGATAATAGGCTGCCGAAAGTAAATAAAGAGAAGCCATTAGTTCTACAACCAAAAGAGAAGCAGGAAGTGGGAAAAACAAAAGAAGATTTGAACAAAAATGTTGACCCCTCGGGCTTGAAAATTAATAGTGTACAGGGGAGGAAAAGTGGGGCTGTAGTAATACAAACAGAAAATGAGGCTGAGCGTGAAAAAATCAAAAAGGCAATAGAGAATAAAATGAGTGATAGATATGAAATAAAAATCCCAAACGTAGCCAAGCCAAGGTTCATGGTATATAGAATGAGCTTTAAACATGAGAATGAGCAGCTCAGGGATATGATAAAAAAACAGAATAAATGCTTCAAAAATGGTAATTTCAAAATTTTGAAATGTTTTGAAACAAAAAGAGGAAATGCTAAACATTATAATGCGTTAGTAGAAACAGATGTAGATGCCTTTGCAGCCATGCTGGCAAGCGAAAAAATAAACATAGGTTGGGAAAAATGTAGAGTCAAAGATGGAATGGAAGTTACTTTCTGTTTCAAATGCAAGGGATTTAACCACATAGCTGCGAAATGTAAAGCCGATGAGGTATGTTTCAAGTGCCTAGATAACCACAAAACTGTGGAATGTTCTAAGGAAACATTAAACAAATGCATAAACTGCATTCGTGCTAATAAAAAATTTAACTTAGGGCTTGATGAAAGTCATATGACCTTTAACCGACAGTGTCCTGTATACCAGAAAAAGCTCGAGCATAAAAGAAATACTGTAAATTACTAACAATTACAGCAAGTTTGTGGGGACCCTAGCGTTGAGTTTACGTCTCACCCAGGTGTAAAGAAAGCGCTACCCAAATATTTGCATTGCGTATATCTTAATATACAGAGTTTAGTGGCTAATAAAGTTGAGCTAGAAATACTTATAGATTTTACCGACCCGGATCTACTTTTGTGTTCCGAAACATGCCTAACTGAAGACATAGAGGATACGGAAATAATGTTCCCGGCGTATCAGATGATACGCTGCGACTCACACAGTAGACACACAGGGGGAGTGATAATACTCGTTCGAAACACGCTCGGTTTTAAAACAATAACTAACAAGGCTTTAGACAAAAATGTTTGGTGTATAGTTATTCAAGTCACACACTGTGATACCAGGTGGCAGCTCGGGGTGGTTTATCACTCCCCAAGCTCAAGTGATGCGGAATTTGTTACATATATGGAGGATATCTTAGCAGAAATCTCAGAAAATTCTGTGAACACTGTTGTCATTGGCGATTTTAACATAAACATGAACGTAGTATCAACCTACAGCAGAAAGCTCAATGATGATTTCTTGCAACAAGCCATGCAACAGCTGATAAATTTTAATACGAGGGTGACGGAACATTCGGAAACACGTATTGACTTGTTGTATTCCAATGATAACCGAGTTATATGCCAAAAGGTCGAGGATCATAGAATATCTGACCACGAAACAATAATGTTTCGACTAAATGTCTTTAAACTTAACCCACTTGCTAAGGAGGCAGAAGTAATATCCTGGGTGTAGTAGATTCCAAAGATTTCTTTTTAATATTTTAATTAAAAGTTAACAAAACTTAATTTATTTTTATATTGTTAGCAATTCGAGAAAAGTTTGAATAATAAAAATTTTCTATTTGATTGACGAACCACAAAAATCACATAAATCTAAAATTTCCAAAATTACAAAGTTGAAATGAACACAGTACTATAAAAGGTAATAACACAAATACAAACCCTACAATACTCCCCCTTCTAGAGAATTAATGTTATATAAATTAAAAGTAACTCGTTTCTTATTTGATGTTGTGTTATTCATTGTATTAGTGTTTGTTTCTGGTATTAGTTCTGTTTCAATGATTGCTGGTTTTAGTCTGTCTATCGGAATTGTTTTAACCTCATTATCTACTTCAAGTTTGAAATATTTTTTGTTTTTTTCAACAACCTTATAAGGTCCTTCGTATGGTTGTTGCAATGATCTTTTATTAATAACACGCATAAAAACAAATTTACAAGTCTCCAAATCCTTTGGTATATATACACCAGTATCAGCATTTTGATTATGCCTTAAATTTGATTTAACATTTTTAAAATGTTCTCGTAAATTACCTAAAACCTCAATTGGGGAAAATTTTTCTTCAGATGGAACAACAAGTTCACCGGGTAGGCGTAAATTTTGCCCAAAAACCATCTCAGATGATGTGGCTGAAATACTTTCTTTATACATCGATCGTAAACCAAGAAGTATTATCGGCAGCTCATCATACCAATTGTTGATTCCATTTCTAGCCATTATCGTAGCTTTTAACTGCCTGTGAAACCGTTCTACCATACCATTCCCTTGAGGATGATATGCAGAAGTTGTAACGTGATGACTACCAAGCAATTTTGTTAGTTCCGAAAACAATTTTGACATAAACTGAGTACCCTGATCTGTAGTGATTTTTAACGGTACCCCAAAACGTGAAACATATTCTCTAAAAAATTTATTTGCAACCACTGCCGCTGAAATGTCCTTTAATGCATATGCCTCGGGCCAACGCGTGAACCTGTCAACTATTGTAAAAATGTAACGATGTCCTTTCGATACAGGAAGAGGTCCAACAATATCTAAATGAATATGATCAAATCTACTTTTGGGAATCGGAATTTTAATTACTGTAGATTTTGTGTGACGATTAACCTTCGATTTTTGACAATTTATACATTCTTTTGACCAAATATTAATTTCTTTGTGCATTTTTGGCCAATAGTACTTTTTAATAATTAGACGACGTGTAGCTTTTGTACCAGGATGTGTAATGCCATGTAGCATATTAAACACTGTCTTGCGTAAACAATTTGGAACAAATGGCCTAGGATTCTCACCTGTAATTTCACACCAAATATTAAAATTTAAAAGTGGAATTTGAATTAATTTAAGGTTATGTGATGTAGCTCCAGATTTTAATGTGTTAAGTTCCTCATCCTGTTCTTGTTCATTTTGTAAAACTTTGAAATTCAGTTCTGTACCCTTAATTGCATCAACTTCGAAAGCTCGAGATAATGTGTCAGCTATAATGTTCTCCTGTCCTTTAATATATCGTATGTCATTAGTAAATTGTGCAATGAATTCCATATGTCTAGTTTGTCTCGGACTACGTTCGGGTTTTGAACTCAAAGCATACATCAAAGGCTTGTGATCCGTAAAAACTGTAAATTGTCGTCCTTCTAAAAGATAGCGAAAATGTTTAATGTTCAAATAAATAGCTAGCAACTCCCTGTCAAATGCACTGTACTTAACTTCGGATGGAGAAAGTTTCTTAGAAAAGAAAGCTAGTGGCTCTGTTTTGTTATCAAACGTTTGATGTATGACACCACCAATTGCCGTATTAGATGCATCCACATTTAAAGAGAGTTTGGCATCTTTGTTAAAATGATTTAACAATATCGTAGAGGCAAACTTTTCTTTAATACATTCAAAGGCTTTATTTGTTGTGTCATCCCAAATTAAGGACTTGTCACGTTTCTTAGTTGTTCGATTGATTAAATCGTAGATAACTGCCGTAAACTCAGCTAATTTTGGTACATATCGATGGTAATAATTAACCATGCCTATAAATTTCTGCGCCTGTTTAATAGATTTAGGACGTTCAAAACTACGAATAGCTATCACTTTTTCATCAGAGGGTCTAATTCCTGCCCCAGAAATATTATGTCCTAAAAAGTCAACACTTGTTACACCGAAAGTACATTTACTTGGTTTGAAATTTAACCCGTACTCTGTTAGGCGTTGGAAAAGTATATGGAGATCTTTAAAATGCTGTTCTTCATTTTCACTTGCAACCAATAGATCATCAATATATGTAAAAACAAAATCTAAACCACTAACTACTTCATTAATAAATCTTTGAAAAGTTTGCGCTGAATTTCTTAGTCCGAAAGGCATTCGTATAAATTCAAACATACCGAAAGGTGTCGTTATTGCAGTTTTATAGATATCCTCTTCTGCCATTGGAATTTGGTGGTAGGCCCTTACCAAATCTAATTTCGAAAATATATACTTATTTCTGAGATTCATGTTAAAATCTTGAATATGAGGTAAAGGATAACGGTCCGGTACAGTCACAACATTAAGTCTCCGAAAATCACCACAAGGACGCCAGTCATTTAGTTCTTTTTTAGATACAAGATGCAGTGGAGATGCTACACAAGAATTTGAAGCTCTACAAATCCCTGTCCTCACTAAAAAATCGAATTCAGTTTTGGCTACTTTAAATTTAATCGGATCCAAGCGCCTTGGCTTAGAGAATGGCAGATTTCCTTCAGTAAAAAGTCTGTGAACCGTAGAATGTTTAACCGGTTTCGAATAATCTGGTTCAGCGATCAAAGAAGGAAACTCCTTCAACAATCTTGTATACTTGTTCTCTACTAAAAAAATTTTTGGAAGCGAAATGTTACAAAGACTTGTTACTGGATCAACTAAACGTTTGCATTTCATGTCAATTAAGAGACCGTATTTGCAAAGAAAATCTGCACCAATAATAGGTTTCGCAATATCAGCTATGAGAAACGTAAATGGGAACTCGCGTCTTAAACCTAAATTTATATTTAAAATCTTTTTACCATACGTTGAAATCGTTGAACCATTGGGTGCAGTAAGTATTATATCTGAAGAACGTTTTGTATGAGGGAATTTTTTTACCGGAAGTATAGAAATTTCTGCTCCACTATCAATCAAAAAATTTAGTTTGTTTGCTTTATCAAAAATAAATAGGCGACGTGTGGTAATATCTAAATTTCCATTGTTTGCCGCCACAACAACGGATGACTCTAGTTTAACGAATTTTTGTTTTTAGAAAAAGCACAAGGTTGTTGACATTTCTGAGCCTTATCACCAAATTTGTAATGGTATCTACATAACCAATTTTGACTATCACGAGATTTTGATCTACCTCTATATGGACTTCTAAAACAATTCCTATTATATGATCTATATCTAGAATTTTGATTAATTTGTTGCTTAATAGAATTTAATTCAAAGGAAAGTTTTTGAAAATTTTCGCACATAAGATTCGTCGTTTTAACTAAATTATCAATAATTGTGTCTTGTGATTTAGAATTTTGAAAACTATTCATAGCTGATATTTCGGTTTTATTAATCACTTCCCAAATATTATCAGCTAGTTTCACCAATTCATTTATATCATTGGTACTTGAACTAGCTAATATCACACTAAGATTTTTTGGCTATTTTCTCAGCCAAAGTTTCTTTAAAATATCTAGACTAAAATTGGAACCTGCAAGCAACATGAGCGACCGATAAAATTCAGAGGGTTTACGATCACCCATCTCTGAATCTGACGAAATTTTATCTAATTTCTTATTTTCGCTTAAAGAATGCCTTTCAATTAAGACTCTTTTTAATTCTGAAAACTTGTTGTTATGCGGAGGATTTTGAATGAAATCTAATATTGTAACTATTACTTCTTGCGGAAGCGCTGTGATTGTGTGTTCATATTTTGTAGTATCTTGTGTAATGTTTTTCATGTTAAATTGCATTTCTGTATGTACAAACCAAGCTTCTGGACAACTTGTCCAAAATTGTGGAAGCTTCACTGAGGTTGCATACACCTCATTATTATTTTGACTAGCATAAGGATTTGCCAACTCCTCTTGAAAAGAGTTGTTTTGCAAATCTATAAGCGAGTCATTTAAATTATTAGTCCCTGTAGATGTGTGTGTATCATGTGGGGGTGAACGAAACATGATAATTTAAATTTGAGCAAATATAAAAGATCTCAGAAAAGGGAAGTTTACAATTATGTCAAAAAGTGGTAATATTTATAAATAATAATTAAACGCAGTAAAACTAAGATTGTTCGCACCTTTACTTTAGTCTCGAAACGTACTTTAATCCACTCAATAAATACTCCAGGTGTTATTGTTGTTACGATTGTTGTTACACTACTACTTTTGTGGCAGTTACTGTTTTTGCTTTTACTGTAATAGTCGTTGCTGTTACTTCCGCTACATTGCAGTTGCTGCTGATGCTGCTGCTACGAGAGCGATTGCCGTTGCGGTAGTGCTGATGGCAGATACAATTGTAAGCTAGTTAGCTAGAAACGCTGTGCAACGATACTGAATACGCTGACAATGCGCAACGTGAGAGAGTTTAACCCGTCTGCGTTTTTCTTCTAATAAAAGATTCCTTCTTCTAGCTGATGATTTCTTTGTTTTTCCAGTTTGATTGCCGTGAAATAGCAGGTTTTTCAGTGTCGCAGGGTTTGCTGGCACCAGCCTTTGGGTTTTAGTGTCGAAACCCAAATCATCATCGTCTTGAGGTAGCTCTTCAGATTGCGTGCGTGCTTTTTGTTACTGGCTAATTTGATACTTTGCTTTCTTCTTAAGTTGCAAATAATTGCTCCTGGCAGGATCGCCAAAAATGTAGTAGATTCCAAAGATTTCTTTTTAATATTTAATTAAAAGTTAACAAAACTTAATTTATTTTTATATTGTTAGCAATTCGAGAAAAGTTTGAATAATAAAAATTTTCTATTTGATTGGCGAACCACAAAAATCACATAAATCTAAAATTTCCAAAATTACAAAGTTGAAATGAACACAGTACAATAAAAGGTAATAACACAAATACAAACCCTACACTGGGAGAGATATAACCCTGAGAACTTAACAAGTTTACTAAGGCAGTGCGATTTCTCGAACTTAAATTTTTTCGATGCTGACGGTATGGTGCAGTATATTACTCATTGCATTATGTGGGCCATGAGGCAGTTGACTTACACATAACTCGCATTAGGCAGAGGAACAAATGGTATGATAGGCAATTGACAGAGATGAACAAGTATAAATCTAAATCCCATGAGAAAGCAGTGTTGTCAGGGTACTGGGGTGAATATAATTTAGTGAGAAGCAGATATAAGAAAATGGTAAGGTGTAAAAAAATTAAATACTTAGAGCATAAGGTGGAAATAAATAAGGGTGACAGCCGACTCATGTGGAAATACTTAAAGGAGGTAGTCAATAACACGGAGGTCAAAGAAAATATTGGGGAAGTGATAATAAATAACACCAACTACGTAGACAGCTTTGAAATTGCGGAAAACCTAAATAATTTTTTCGAGGACAGCATTTTGGAAATACATACCAATATAGAGTGCGTAAACTATGATTTTTTCGAGCAACGAGCTCCCACAAGTACGCTAAAGTTTGAAGAGGTCTCAACGGAAGACATTCTGCAAATTGCCAAATAATTTAAGCGGAAAATTGGGGGAAATAACCTACTTTCTGAAGGTGTTATTAAGGACTCTGCTGATTATATGGGATATTTCTATGCCCTACTTATAAATAAGAGTCTACAGACAGGATCAGTACCGGAAGAATGGAAAATTTCATCAATAGTGCCCGTCAAGAAAGTTAGAAAAACGGTTAAAGCTGAGGAGCTTAGGCCCATCAATACTCTCCCTAGCTTGGAAAAAATGCTAGAAACCGTTGTGAAAAACCAGCTACAGTACTATGTGGAATCCAATAAAATACTCATAAAAGAACAATCTGGATTCAGAGCTAAACATTCCTGTGAGACTGCGCTGAATCTGGTGCTTTCTCAATGGAAAGAAGATCTTAACAGACACCTTAATGTAGTGGCAGTGTTTATTGATCTTAAAAGAGCATTTGAAACCGTTGATAGGGGCCGAATGTTGGATAAACAAAAAATACATTGGTATAAAAAACACTGAGCTTGACTGGTTTAGAAGCTATCTATGTAATCGTAGGCAACAAACAATAGTTAATTCAAAGATGTCTAGTAAGATAGCCGTAGACATCGGATTACCACAGGGCTCAGTTTTGGCACCCCTACTCTTAAATATATATATAAACGATATTAAAAGTTCTCTCAAACATTGTAAAATAAAACTCTTTGCGGATGATGCCTTGTTAACGATCAGTGATAGGGAACTACCAAATGCGATTGTCAAAATGCAAGAAGATCTTAATTCTTTGTATCAATGGCTGTGTTCAAATAAACTCAAACTGAATGTGAAAAAGACTAACTTTATGATATTTTCCAGAGCGGCAAATGCTGACTCCATAAGCCGTGAATTAAAAATCAAAGATGAAAATATCGAAGAGGTGAAAATTGTCAAGTACCTAGGAATATACATAGACAACAAACTAAAGTTTGATGAGCACGTTGAGTATACAGTCAACAAGATTGCTAAAAAAATTGGCCTTATAAAGAGATCGTGTAAGTACTTGGGAAGAAGATATAAAACGTTGGTGTACAGGTCAATAGTAGAACCGCACTTTATATACTGCCCCACGATTTTCTTCCTAGCGGGGGACTCCCATGTAGATAAGCTGCAAAAAATGCAAAACCGAGCGATGAGATTCATCCTCAACAAACCGTATGACACACCAACAAGATGTATGCTTGAAACCTTGAATTGGTTAAGCGTGAAGCAACAAGTTTTTTACCACGCTATGAAATTTGTGTACAATATTAAGAAGGGCAACCTGCCGGATTATCTTAGCGATAATCTCCGATATATAAATGAGACGCATACATATTTGTTGAGAGAGAATAACAGCTTCAGACTCCCGAAGTATAGAACAGAAGTGGACAAAAAAAAATATTTTCTATAAAGGCTTAAAGTGCTTCAATGAATTACCAGAGGATATAAAAAATTGTGATACAATCACTCTTTTCAAGCGGCTGCTATTTGACTATTGAAGAGCGCAGCCTACAAGATAGAGATGTATCAACAATAGCGTGGATTGGAAACTAGGCCTTTCCAACCACCAAGATATCGAGACTAGGCGGATCGGAAACTCGGCCTTTCCGACTACCTAGATCCTTAGATAATAAACAATAAACGAGCGGATTGGAAACTAGGCCTTTCCAACCGTCACGAAAGCGCGACTGGGTGGATCGGAAACTCGGCCTTTTCGACCACCCAGGAGATATCAATAAATGGAGTAACCCAAAAAGAATAGCGCGGATTGGAAACTCGGCCTTTCCAACCGTCTACATAACTTCCAGAAAATTGCATGCGTTTATATTGACATAAAATAATTGCAGTGATAAAACAATAATGTTATTTAAAAATTTCTGTAGAGCATTTTGTATTTTGTATTTAATATTTAATATTTACATTTAAATCTAAAATCTAATTATAAGAATGTTAAATCTTTGTTGCAATATAAGTCTAACAGACTTTAAAAAATAAATAAATAAATAAATAAGACGAAACTGCACGGTGAGGTGCGTGATGAACGCTAAGCCACCACCATTATCGCGCTCGGTGCACGTTGTACCCGGCGCAATTCAACAAAGTTGAATTGCTGTGCAACTTCGTCTCTTGGACAGCAGCTATCAATATACCATGCCGACACATGAAGACGGTTATCTCCTCAATCTTGCTCTGTAGCCCGTTGCAGTTAAATTGAAGGAGCTTCATATGGTTCGGGAGACGTGTCGTGATGTGGGGTGTAAGTGAAGTGTATGTTCTTGCCGCCGTTGGCTGTGTGTGCTGCTGAGGTGATTGCCGCCCTGTGGTGGTGGTGGGGGGCGTCGCAATTGGGGTCTGCGACCGAGCAGCGCAACACGGGCCCTCGAAGTTCCCAGTCCAATCTCGCGTGGTACGGAGACCTGAGCATGCCCTAAAGTGGCACCAGCCAAGGCAGGTGTTGCACTTGACTGATGTCACATTACGGAATATCCTGGTCTGACATACCGTGCAGATTGTAGGAAGAACCAGGAGTTGTTGGCGGCGGCGTGTGGGTAGTGGTGCGGTTGTGTGTGTTCTGTGGTCTGTCGTGGCTGTGGTATGGTCTGTGGTGTTATTATGTTGTTGTGCTGTGGTGACTGTGTGAGTCTGCTCAGCCCTTGGTCGGGTGAAACCCGAGTCATTCCGGTACGTAGAACCGGCTGTCGTGGGAACGAACTGTAGGTCCTCCCTAACACTGGTGGCTGGAATGAACTGAAATTCCTTTGAAACTCCTGGGGAACTTTTAAGTTTGCGAGCGCTGCATGCAGAATTGAGTAAGTAATATTCCTAGTAATATTCCTACTCAATGACTTAGTATTAAGATGCGGGTTGAAATGTTGGACGCGTCTATTCGCTACGAAATTCTGGGAATTCAACGCAGAGGTGGCTGGAGTGGGCTAAAATTCCTTTGAAATTTGGCGATGAGCAGGCGTCACGTCTTCTTCAAAGAAAAGCAAGAAGTGATGTAGCGAGCAGCAAGATTTGTTGTAAAGGGTAGAGCTGGCAAACTATCTATGGCACTATCGATATACGAACTGTTTTACTCAGGCTACATTTCGTTGAACACTGGTAAATATTATTCAGGAATTAGGTGCAATTTAGGGCTACCAAAATTGATTTCGGTGCACACTCGGTTTCCGAAATATTCGACTAAATTGCGTTCCGACTAAATTTCGTCGAACACTGGTAAATATTATTCAGGAATTAGGTGAAATTTAGGGCTACCAAAATTAATTTCGGTGCACACTCGGTTTCCGAAATATTCGACTAAATTTCGTTCCGACTAAATTTCGTCGAACACTGGTAAATATTATTCAGGAATTAGGTGCAATTTAGGGCTACCAAAATTAATTTCGGTGCACACTCGGTTTCCGAAATATTCGCGAAAATGTGTTTTGGGTCAGCTAGCGTGACGTCGTTCGACTAAATTTCGTCGAACATGGGTAAATATTATTCAGAAATTAGTTGCATTAGGGCTACCAAAATTAATTTCAGTGCACACTCGGGTTCCGAAATATTCGCACTAAATTTCGTCGAACAAAATTAATTTCGGTGCACACTCGGTTTCCGAAATTTTCGCAAAAATGTGTTTTGGGTCAGCCAGCGTGACGTCTCGCTAGCTGACCAAAACACATTTTTGCGAAGCTCTCGGAAACCGAGGGTGCACCGAAATTAATTTTGGTGACCCTAAACTGCACCTAAATTGCACCTAATGCCTGAATAATATTTACCAGCGTTCGACGAAAATTAGTGGGTGGGTCAGCTAGCGAGACGTCACGCTGGCTGACCCAAAACACATTTTTGCGAATTTCTCGGAAACCGAGTGTGCACCGAAATTAATTTTGTTGGGCCTAAACTGCACCTAAATTGCACCTAATTCCTGAATAATATTTACCAGTGTTCGACGAAAATTAGTGGGTGGGTCAGCTAGCGAGACGTCACGCTGGCTGACCCAAAACACATTTTTGCGAATTTCTCGGAAACCGAGTGTGCACCGAAATTAATTTTGGTGGCCCTAAACTGCACCTAAATTGCACCTAATTCCTGATTAATATTTACCAGTGTTCGACGAAAATTAGTGGGTGGGTCAGCCAGCGCGACGTCACGTTAGCTGACCCGAAACACATTTTTGCGAATATTTCGGAAACCGAGTGTGCACCGAAATTAATTTTGTTCGACGTAATTTAGTGCGAGTATTTCGGAACCCGAGTGTGCACTGAAATTAATTTTGGTAGCCCTAAATTGCAACTAATTTCTGAATAATATTTACCGATGTTCGACCAAACCGAGTGTGCACCGAAATTAATTTTGATGGCCCTAAACTGCACCTAAATTGCACCTAATTCCTGATTAATATTTACCAGTGTTCGAAGAAAATTAGTGGGTGGGTCAGCTAGCGAGACGTCACGCTGGCTGACCCAAAACACATTTTTGCGAATTTCTCGGAAACAGAGTGTGCACCGAAATTAATTTTGTCGTCCTTAACTGCACCTAAATTGCACCTAATTCCTGAATAATATTTACCAGTGTTCGACGAAAATTAGTGGGTGGGTCAGCTAGCGTGACGTCACGCTGGCTGACCCAAAACACATTTTTGCGAATTTCTCGGAAACCGAGTGTGCACCGAAATTAATTTCGGTGGCCCTAAACTGCACCTAAATTGCACCTAATTCCTGATTAATATTTACCAGTGTTCGAAGAAAATTAGTGGGTGGGTCAGCTAGCGAGGCGTCACGCTGACTGACCCAAAACACATTTTTGCGAATTTCTCGGAAACCGAGTGTGCACCGAAATTAATTTTGGTGGCCCTAAACTGCACCTAAATTGCACCTAATTCCTGATTAATGTTTACGAGTGTTCGACGAAAATTAGTGGGTGGGTCAGCTAGCGAGACGTCACGCTGGCTGACCCAAAACACATTTTTGCGAATTTCTCGGAAACCGAGTGTGCACCGAAATTAATTTTGGTGGGCCTAAACTGCACCTAATTCCTGAATAATATTTACCAGTGTTCGACGAAAATTAGTGGGTGGGTCAGCTAGCGAGACGTCACG
>NW_023458555.1:35212266-35214252 GCF_013731165.1 Rhagoletis pomonella | reverse complement strand
TTTTTGCGAATTTCTCGGAAACCGAGTGTGCACCGAAATTAATTTTGGTGGCCCTAAACTGCATCTAAATTGCACCTAATTCCTGAATAATATTTACCAGTATTCGACGAAAATTAGTGGGTGGGTCAGCTAGCGTGACGTCACGCTGGCTGACCCATATATTTTTGCAATTTTCTCGGAAACCGAGTGAGCACTTAACTTAATTTTGGAGGCCCTAAATCGCACCTAAATTGCACCTAATTCCTGAGTAATTTTTATAATTTTTTGGAGAAGTGGTTCAGCTAGTGTGACGGACGTTTCAAAAACGTTTGCACATTTCACAAACAAGCAGAAATAACAATGGCTGACTGTAACACAAAATGTATGCTACCATACGTTAAAAAAATACACAAATAAGTGCGTATAATTTGGGAGTATAAGTGTACAATACGTACATACATTGCTCTTATTAAAAATAATAATATTAGGATCGATAGGGGTCTTCCTCCTGATTATAACGGTATAATTTTTTTCGGGTGGAAATAATATTTACTGGTGTTATTGTAGTTCAAAATCGCGCGATTTTTTATTAAAAATTTTTCGCCTGCGGCGCTTTTCCCATAAAAATCAATATTTCATAAATAATGAAAATTTTTAATAAAAAAGCTCGCAATTTTTTATTAAAAATTTTCGCCTGAGGCGCTTGTCAGTTTTTTTTTTTATATATTGGGTATATTTAACCCTATACCATAAATTAAATACTTAGAGCATAAGGTGGAAATAAATAAGGGTGACAGCCGACTCATGGGGAAATACTTAAAGGAGGTAGTCAATAACACGGAGGTCAAAGAAAATATTGGGGAAGTGATAATAAATAACACCAACTACGTAGACAGCTTTGAAATTGCGGAAAACCTAAATAATTTTTTCGTGGACAGCATTTTGGAAATACATACCAATATAGAGTGTGTAAACTATGATTTTTTCGAGCAACAAGCTCCCACAAGTACGCTAAAATTTGAAGAGGTCTCAACGGAAGACATTCTTCAAATTGCCAAAAAATTTAAGCGGATAATTGGGGGAAACAACCTACTTTCTGAAGGTGTTATTAAGGACTCAGCTGATTATATGGGATATTTCTATGCCCTACTTATAAATAAGAGTCCAAACAGGATCAGTACGGGAAGAATGGAAAATTTCATCAATAGTGCCCATCAAGCAAGTTAGAAAAACGGTTAAAGCTGAGGAGCTTAGGCCCATCAATACTCTCCCTAGCTTGGAAAAAATGTTAGAAACCGTTGTGAAAAACCAGCTACAGTACTATGTGGAATCCAATAAAATACTCATAAAAGAACAATCTGGATTCAGAGCTAAACATTCCTGTGAGACTGCGCTGAATCTGGTGCTTTCTCAATGGAAAGAAGATCTTAACAGACACCTTAATTTATTGGCAGTGTTTATTGATCTTAAAAGAGCATTTGAAACCGTTGATAGGGTCAGAATGTTGGAAAAACTAAAATACATTGGTATAAAAAACACTGAGCTTGACTGGTTTAGAAGCTTTCTATGTAATCGTAGGCAACAAACAATAGTTAATTCAAAGATGTCTAGTAAGATAGCCGTAGACATCGGATTACCACAGGGCTCAGTTTTAGCACCCCTACTCTTTAATATATATATAAACGATATTAAAAGTTCTCTCAAACATTGTAAAATAAAACTCTTTGCGGATGATGCCTTGTTAACGATCAGTGATAGGGAACTACCAAATGCGATTGTCAAAATGCAAGATCTTAATTCTTTGTATCAATGGCTGTGTTCAAATAAACTCAAACTGAATGTGAAAAAGACTAACTTTATGCTATTTTCCAGAGCGGCAAATGCTGACTCCATAAGCCGTGAATTAAAAATCAAAGATGAAAATATCGAAGAGGTGAAAAGTGTCAAGTACCTAGGAATATACATAGACAACAAACTAAAGTTTGATGAGCACGTTGAGTATACAGT
>NW_023458555.1:35204889-35212256 GCF_013731165.1 Rhagoletis pomonella | reverse complement strand
AAGCGTGAAGCAACAAGTTTTTTACCACGCTATGAAATTTGTGTACAATATTAAGAAGGGCAACCTGCCGGATTATCTTAGCGATAATCTCCGATATATAAATGAAACGCACACATATTTGTTGAAAGAGAATAACAGCTTCAGACTCCCGAAGTATAGAACAGAAGTGGACAAAAAAAATATTTTCTATAAAGGCTTAAAGTGCTTCAATGAATTACCAGAGGATATAAAAAATTGTGATACAATCACTCTTTTCAAGCGGCTGCTATTTGACTATTGAAGAGCGCAGCCTACAAGATAGAGATGTATCAACAATAGCGTGGATTGGAAACTAGGCCTTTCCAACCACCAAGATATCGAGACTAGGCGGATCGGAAACTCGGCCTTTCCGACTACCTAGATCCTTAGATAATAAACAATAAACGAGCGGATTGGAAACTAGGCCTTTCCAACCGTCACGAAAGCGCGACTGGGTGGATCGGAAACTCGGCCTTTTCGACCACCCAGGAGATATCAATAAATGGAGTAACCCAAAAAGAATAGCTCGGATTGGAAACTCGGCCTTTCCAACCGTCTACATAACTTCCAGAAGATTGCATGCGTTTATATTGCAATAAATTAATTGCAGTGATAAAGAAATAATGTTATTTATGTTATTTTGTATTTAATATTTAACATTTTAAATCTAAATCTAATTATAAGAATGTTAAATCTTTGTTGCAATATAAGTCTAACAGACTGTAAAAAATAAATAATAAAAAATAATCCCTAAGTGCGGCCGAAGGCTGCCTACGCAGAAAGTTGTTCTCTGCAAAAGGTGTTCAGCCCCTCCTTTGGAAACACAGAAAGGAGAATTCTACTGCCTGAGGGTTATAATCCTTAAGTGCGGCCGAAGGCCGCCTACGCAGAGAGGTGTTCTCTGCGAAAGGTGTTTAGCCCCCCAACCCAACAGCTTCGGTTAGTTGGGTTATATTTACGGTGACCATCCGTTCTGTTTTTTGCAGGACCGTACTGTTTTTTAAAGGTCTGTCCTGCGTAGTTTTTCAAAACAGAAAGCCCCCAAAATGTACTGATTCTGTCCAAGCGTCCTGCCTTTGCCCCGCATTTTCTTCGCTATCTTAAAATTAACTTTTCCTAATTGAAATAAAAGCAGTGTCGATAACTAATTGATAACTACATAAGGGTAAGCTGGTTTTGAAGGTTCAACTAGTCAATGCGTTCTAAATATTGTACGGTTATTACGCTATTTTCAGTATTTTGGTGCTTTTTTAAATAAAAAACTTGGCGATCAGGGGTGCAAACTTGACTCTAACCATGCCATTTTTGGCACTATTTTACTTGAAATGGCACTGAATTTTTCAATTTTGCACAAAGTTCCAAAATAGCACTTTTGAAAAAAAGCCAAATTTAAATACATTTTTGTGGAATCCTTTGCGTGTACTTCTTTTTCTCAACTAAAATTTTGTAATTTCTATAGTGTATACAACTGGTTTATCTTACTTTGACATTGGGCTTTTGTTTTAATTTGTCTAATTTTAATGCTAATGGGAAGAACTAAAGAGAATGGCACGGTTTTAGCACTTTTTTATCCTCAATATGGCACTTCATAGCTATGTATGTTTGACAGCCCTGTTGGCAAATTTGATCACTAGCTGACCTTCACCTAGCGCTCTTTGCTGGGTTCGGACTACATAAATGGAAGTAAATATCAAGTATTCGTAGTAGATGTGCATTTCTTATCTTTATAAAAAACAATTCATTTCTTCTCGTATCCATGTACAAATAAGGAGCTAAAGCGGCCTTATAAGGGTCGATATCTGTAGACTGGAAAATCGACCAGCTAGTGGTTGAGATGTCATTTACACGGGTCGATTTTGGTTGAACGACAAAAATCTACTAGAAAATCGACCCGTGTAAAGGCGCCTTAATCCAGCGAGCAATTATCATTAAAGTTAAAATGCCTTGGTTAAAATTAATAAAAAGTTATTTCATTCTTTCTTTACCGGGACAATTGTTACATCGGTGGGCAACGACGCAATTACAGAACTTTAGACAGAGCAATATTTTTCGATCGGGTTCAAATCGGGCGATTGTGAGGCCCTATTCACGAATTCAAGTGTATTAGCAAAGTTGCTGTAGCTCACCAATGTAACAATCGTGTCTATAAAAAGGTAAAATATAACTTTTAGTTTGCTATTAAAAACCCCACCTCCTTTCTATTTGAAGAGTAAATTTGTTGATGCAACAAAACGGAGCAGATTTTCAGTTGAGCGAAGTAGAGGACTAGGTTTCAAATTTTTTCGACAAAACGGAACCAATCTACTCCTATCGGAGCGAACTCCGAACGATGGCTTATTGTGTATATGAGGAAAATGTATGCTTTTTGTTTGGTACACAAAGTCAGTATTAGCGCAGCCGTACTGCGATGAACATGATGTCGGTGGGATATAAATAATTTTTTCGCAACTTTTCATACCTTTCCTCCCGTAAACTGTTTTTCCCTTTCTCCAGCCCGCGCTCGCACTTTCGCTACTGCGCGGGCAAAAAAGTGCCCATGTCTGTGTATATACATATATTAAGAGGATTTAAATTAAACTAAGATTCTCCAAAATGCATTAAAAATTAAAACTCTTGAATGATAATATTTTTAAAGGACATTTTTGACATGTTCCAAAAGGATATTGGAAATAAAAGTTAGAACTAATCTTATTATGAATTTTCTTTTTAATTGATACCCATATTTTCATATTTTGTGTATGCTTTTGAAAATTTATTATAATTAGGGGGCCGTGGGAAAAAATTCTGCCCACCTGGTAAAAACTAAAAACGCAGATTTACTAAATAGTATGCCCTAATATTGTAGGGTGTAAGTAATACCGCCTTATAAAGAAGTAAAATGAGTAAGTTAACAAAACACGCGAAAGATTATTCTAGTAACTTTTACTGCAAGTCGGCCCGGGTTGCCGTGGTTCGAATTGCATACAATTTTATTTGGAGAGATTTTCAGACAAAACTAATAAAATGAGGGGGTATGCGTTAAAAAAACACACCTTTGGTTTTTTGGGACACTGTAATGTACTTATTTATGTATACAACTTTAAAAAATATTATATTAAATAATCTATGCTTATGTTTATAAATAAATTTAATATTTTTGGCGTCCTCTGGTTACACCACGCTCGCTGCGAGTGCGCGGTACGCGGCATGAAAGAAAAAGCACCCGTGGCAAGAGCGAAAAGAAGTAATAACTAGCGACTCCGAGCAAGTTTCCGTGTCTTTTCTTTTAAATAATGTATTATAGAATAAGGATTGATATTTAATGTAAATGATTAAAAGATCTGGTCGAGAAGTAATAAATATTTCCATTTGTTTATATTTTTTTTTTATAAAAATTAAAAATTTTGTACAAGCTAATGATTATTTTAAAAATTTAAACAATCAAAGCGCGTCTAATTAACGATACACATGCTATTAATCAGTGGATAATAAATAATTAATGAATTCATAAAAAAAGTTAATAACAATAACTCTTGTAAAAATTCGAATTTTGCAAAATTGCTCAAATTATATATTTTTTATGGTTGTAAACCTAGTAAGGTGATTTGTGTGAAAAAATCTTTACTGCCCAATTCTGGGTGGGCCACATGAGGTTTTTTTCCTCTTTTCAACCTACTTATATCAAGTGCAGCTGATCTGCCGCTATTTAAACTTGACAGCGTGGTTGTTGTTGTTAATTCTATACATTAATTTACTTTATAGTATAGTTTCAGGCAGGCTCATCTTAAACTATGTATTTGCAAATGTTATTGTGGCTTATTAACATTTTATTTTAATATTGTTATTGAGCTTTGTACTACGATTATGTTTATTAATAAAAATGTAAAAAGCAACAAAGTCTAAGCGGTAGAAGTTATAGCTGCTACTTCGGACATCACCACATCATTATCATCATGGCGTTAACTTGTTAAAACAGTTAGATCACATTGAATTAAAAAAAAAATTGTATGAACTCCAAACATAAACAGCTTCTGATGTTGTTGCACTTAAAATAGAACTAAATTTATTTTTATGCCCAAGTGAAAACCCCTTGTCTTTAACAGCTTCCTGCAATGTGTGCCCATTGACAAGCTCCTGCATAGGAACGAACTCTAAGAAATCCTCATAATTAAACAAGTTGTGCATTGTTTTTAAACAAATTATTAATTGTCTTGTGCTACTTACATATATCAGAACTTTTTTCTAAGCTAATAGAAAAGGAAAACAAATATTAATATTAATAGTTCTGGCAGATAATGGAATCTGGTCTACAAGCAAAGCCATATCTTCTCCATTTTCGTCAAAGCATTTTAAAAACTCTTGAAAAGTATTTTTTCCAAAAAGGCCTGCATTGCGCCGCCAGGGGAGGTGCAACAACATATCGATGGCTGAGTGGAAGATCGACCTATCTCGGCAGCCGGTTCGAAAACGCTCTATCTCAGAAAACTTTTCAAGAACGCCCTACTTCAGAATTTTATTAAAAAACAACCTATTTCAGAATTTTATTGAAAAACACTCTATCTCACAATTTTGTTGAAGAACGCCCTATCTGAGAATTCGGTTCAAAAACGCCCTATCTCAAACGAAAATACATTGAAAATAAGCTGAGATAGGGCGTTTTTGAATCGGCAGCTGAGATAAGGTGTTATTCAACCAAATTCTGAGGTACGGTGTTTTTTAATCAAATTCTGAAGTAGGGCGTTCTTGAAAAGTTTTTTGAGATAAAACGATGTTGAAAAATTTTCTGAAATAGGGCGCTTTCGAACTGGCTGCCGAGATAGGTCGATCTTCCACTCAGCCATCGATATGAAGCTGTTTATGTTTGGAGTTCATAACAATTTTTTTCAATGTGATCTGACCGTTTTAACAAGTTAATGCCATGATGAAAATGATGCGGCGATCTCCGAAATAGCAGCTATAACTTCTGACGCTTGGACTTTGCTGATTTTTCCATTTTTCCTACTAAACATAATTGTGAATTGAAAACACCCTATTTTTAACAGCTTCCCGCAATGTTTGCCCATTTACATGCTCCTGCATAGGAACGAACCCTAAGAAATCCGCATGAGTAGCCAAATTGTCGCGCATTGTTTTTAAATAAATTATTAATTGATTTGTGCTACTTACATATATCAGTACTCTTATCTAAGCTAATAGAAAAAAAAAAACATTCTTGAAAGCGTTTTTGCACAACCGTAAATTCCCGTACGGCGATTAATAGTTGTGGCAGATAATGCAACAACATAAGAAGTTGTTTATATTTGGAGCTCATTAAATTTTTTTTCAATGTGATCTGACTGTTTTAACAAGTTAATGCCAATCGCTTTCGTTTGATCAATAAATTTTTACATTTTTCAAAATACATATGGCATGATAAGTAATGTCGCCTTATGTTTGTGGCACTTTGCTAATTGTTTCCAACAAATATAGTATTGCGGCTCTCTTAAATCGTTTCAAAGAAAAAAACATGAGCTCCCATGAATCATCAAAGATTGATTTCTGCAAAACGAACGCGCTACTGTTGCTTTGCGTGCATCGAGCAGAGAAGGAGTGCTGCGGATGAACGTCGCTTTCGTGTACGCTTGAATTGCCGATCATATCTGTCTGCCTGACAATGTCCTAGGATTTCGGTGTTGCTGGGAAACTCTTGATATGTGAATTTTTTAATAAAAAAAATATTTAGCTACCAAATTACGCCTAATCAATTAATTTATCGTCACTATTCTTTCAGATTCGAATGGACCGCATAGTAATAGAACATCTGCTGAGGAGGGGATATTACGAAACTGCTGAATGCCTTGCACGCAAATCTGATATCCGTAGTCTTACCAATTTAGGTAACGCATTTAATTTAAATAATTAATTATATTAAATTATATATTGTGCGTTCGATATGTTATATTTCCTGTTTTTTTGAAAGCATGCAAATATTGAAAAAATACTTTTTGAAAAGGACCCCTTTTACATCAAAAGTTTAATCTTAATCCCATTATTTGACAGGAGATATGACGAGGCAACTCGTTTGCTAAGAAGGGATCCTTTTGATGTCACTGTATAAAAAATTATTCAGACTTGAATTGTTAAGAGTTGGAGGTCAGAAAACTCGAAGGAAACTGAAAATTTCTTTGCTGGCTTGATAAAACCAAAATGATTTATTCTTTTACAAAGTGCATATATTGTATGGAAACCAGTAAGCAAAGAGAGTTTCGATTTTCTTGTTTTGTGGATATTCTATTCTCATTTTTGTCCAACGCCGAGAATGCGTTTATAATAACCATTTTCACTCCTGGGGCAGGATTCTGTAACTGTGAGAAAATGTAGTGTACACCGAGTGCAAAACTTCCAACCAAAAACTCAGCGAATAAAATTCAGTGAGTTTTTAGGAAGGGAAGTGTACACAATTTTGACAAGATTTCATTCTCACACTTGCTGAATGGCAAAATGAGGAAGTGTGCACAATTTCGACAGCTAAAACTCATTCTCACACTTCATGAATCGCAAAATGAAGAGTGCACACAACTTTCAGTGCTCAATTGAATCCAGTACAGTTACAGAATCCAGCCCCAGGTCACTGTTTCGGACTATGGTATTTGTGATGCGCATTACTTGTTGTTAAACACTTGTTCTTATAACACCTTGAATCAATGAAATATCTGATTGCATTTGTTTATACACGATCAATTTGGAGTTGAAAATTTGTGTATTTTATTCATTAAGTTTTCGGCATTGTATAGGCCAAGGCGAATTAATATAAGGTGATAGCAGGAGTACAAAAACAAAAATTTACATGTATTTTGTTAAACTGGCATAAACTGTCAAAAAAAAAACTAAAGCTTTCTTAACCCTTTCAAAAAATTCAACCACTGATTCTTAAAGCTTTAAAATACATAAATATGTATACCGGCTAATTTGGATCATTCATTTCAAAAATCGCATCAAAAAATTTTTAGAGTTTTGAATTTTACCGTCATCCTGAGCCCCTTAAATTTCTCAGTGATATCCTAGGTGTTTAAAAAGAAAGTGATCTAAGCTATTTTTATTTTTTGCTTTCGCGAAATAAATTTCGAAACTATGAATAACGCGAATCCGAATCAAAATTCCACGCATATTTGGTAAATATCTTTCAATAGATTACGCTGCTCACTATTATTTTTTCTGCCAATTTTACTTTTGTGACAAACACGGTAACTGCAATTGCAGCTTGCACTTTAATTTGATACTAGAGTGCCAGTTACTGTCGAAATTTGACAGTTTTTCTAGTTTTAGAAGCCTTGGAGAGGTTTTCTAACTTAACACGTAGCAAAACTTATACGGTACAAATTAACTAACCG
>NW_023458555.1:35204489-35204789 GCF_013731165.1 Rhagoletis pomonella | reverse complement strand
TAACACGTAGCAAAACTTATACGGTACAAATTAACTAACCGGAAAATCTTCTGCTAAAACGTAACTAAATTTTTTCTTATCTGAGAAGGTCTTTGGAGAACTTCGGCAGGACTTGGAATTGACCCGATACATTCAAGCTCATCAATAAATTTCAATGATTTGATGCATATCGATAGATCGATGAATTTCAAGAACACTAAAATTCGATAACTCAACAAAATTCGTTAACTCGACTAATTTCGATAACTGTGAAATTCGATGGCTCGATAAATTTCGATAACTCAAAAATGTAAAAACTTT
>NW_023458555.1:35203429-35204479 GCF_013731165.1 Rhagoletis pomonella | reverse complement strand
AAAATTTGGACAACTAAGTTTCTGTGTCTATAAATTTCGACAACTCATTAAACACTGATCAGTTTGAATAATTCGATACGTTGCGATAACTTATTAAGCATGGATAAATTTCGATAATTATAAACCACGATGTTTCGATAAATTTCAGTAACCTTTATGGCTGATTTTATTTCGATTCCTATCGGAAAATTTCAACTCGGTTAGCCTGATTCTTATGTATTTCTCCATTTTCGCATTTATCTCAATTTTCGTCTTTATCTTTACTTTTGCCTTTTTTTGTCTTCATCGTTATCACTTGTTTCTTCATCTTCATATTTATCTTTATTTCAAAGTTTAATTTCAAATACGAAGTAAAACAAAATGCGAACCAGCTTAAACAATATCGATTGTTATATCGAGAAAAATATTGAGTTTTATATCGATAACAATTTCGATCTTCATCCTCATCCTTTTCTTCATATTTATCTATATTTTTGCATATTCCTCTTCACATTTACCTGAAAGTGTTTAGATTTACTTTGATCTTCGTTTTTGCCTGTACCTCTAGGCATCTTTGTTTTTGTTTTTATTCTCAAACCGCTAAATCGCTGAGAACCATTTCCATGTGCATTATTCCCCTTGAATTTGACAATTTACTCCCAACCAACCAACTGGCGTAAAGAAGTTTCACTTCATAAATTGAAGAAATGCTCTTACCCTTTCAGTTACCCTGATTCTTATGTACCTGTCATTGTCTCCATTTTCGTCTTTATCTTCACTTTTGCCTTCTTTTTTTTACTTCATCGTTATCATTTATTTCTTCATCTTCATATTTACATATCTTTATTTCAAAGCTTAAATTTAGTATGGCCATATGGCTTAATTACCAATTGTAATTGGAAATAAAGCCATATCGAATTTATGGCCTTATTAACAAAAAAATATGGCTTTATTTCCAATATGGCTTTATTGCGTATGGCCTTATTGCACCCCACCCTTTTAAACACAAGTGCGTTTGTTTGTTCGCTGCACTTGGTTTTGTGCGGGAGTGCAATACAAGTGCGTGTGTGT
>NW_023458555.1:35195799-35203329 GCF_013731165.1 Rhagoletis pomonella | reverse complement strand
CTTTTGTACTTTTGGTCACTAAAAAATGTCGCTGGCTCCCGGACTATAAACGTTGCTACAATTACATTTCTGCTCTAATGCACTTATGTACATATAGTATGTATGTTTGTATGTTTGTATCTTCCTATATTGCTGAGAATACAGATAAACGGGCAAACTTATATATATTGCTGTGGCACAAAATTAAGTACAAGACCATTGTGATAATATACTATATATAAAATACAACAAAAATACTGAAAAAATTGCTAATGAAAAACTGGCCAAGTGAAAAAACGGCGTAACAAAAAGGAAAGACCAAAAATAATAAGAACGATGCCTGAAACAAGTTAAATGAGATTATGCGATTAATGCTATTTTTATCGCTCCGAATTGACTTGGAATACTGTTGTTGACGCTGAGGACATTGCAGACGATGCGCAGTGGTTCAAAACTGGAATTTAATGTTCGTAATTCACTAGAGTCTTCATTTTTCAACCAATTTAATTAAGTTTTTTTTTTTTTAATGAATGCTTATAATATTAGCAAGACACCAGTTGATCCTGATTTTTTTTTTTAGTGTAAACTGCGGAAAATTAGGAATTTTGAAGAAAAGCGATTCTCCTGTTCCAGTTAATAAACGTAACATAATAAAATCTAGTTTAAAAGAATTATAGGGTCCGCAAAAAATGAAACAAAATTAACCAAAATCATTTGAAGTGTTAATAAACCAATTTTTATATTTCATATTTCATATTTTTTATAATTAAAAATCAACGCGAGCTCTTAGCCACTTGAAACTTGCACTTTATCGTACTAAAATTTCATGAGCTACAAAATTGCATACCAAGAACTTTCCCAAGTACTAAATAAAAAATCATTTAATTTGTTTTTTAAACATTTAACATTTTTTTTTTTTTGATTTTTTTCGTTTCGGGGGAACCCCCTTACAACTGTTTTCAATTAGTTTTTATTGTGTAACAATTATTAACTGGAACAGGAGAATCGATTTTCTTCAAAATTCCTACTTTTTCTGAAGTCGGCACTAAAAAATTTAACGCAAGGAAATGAAAATTCGAAAATCGGGTCTCTTGCAAATTTTATAAGCTTTCTGTAAAAAAAAAACTTGATTAAATTGGTTGAAAAATGAAGGTGAAAGATCCAGTGAACATTAAATTCCAGTTTTGAACCACTGTGCAGTGTCCTCAGTAGGGCTGATGATACCCGGGTACCCGGGTACCCGATTACCCGGGTATTACCCGGGGCTTTTATTACCCGGGTAGTCGGGTATTACCCGATTTGCCCGGGTACCCGGGTAATATACATATGTTGGTGCCGGTTAAACGAAAAACACCCGGGTAATGCGACATAAAGCTTCTGTATAATCTTTTTGGTGAGGATAAATATTTTTTCAGTGAGAAAATTTTTTTTTATAATTATTTTTTTTATGTCTAGAGTGTACGCGACTATGTACACCTAACCGCTTGCCTGAGTAGACGGAGACAAGAAAAGTAAATTAAAACATTAGTTTCTGTACTTAAATTCAAACTTCTAATTTTTGTAAATGCATATACATACATGCATGTGTACATATGTATGTATGTATGTATATTTTAAAGAATATTAAATATTAATATTTTAAAACAGGGACTGAGAACGAAATGTATGATCGAAACTAAATGCCATTGTCGTAGTTTTGTTCCCAAGAACGCGTCAAAACCAAAACCAAAATGAGAACAAAACTGACGAGAACGTTCTCATTGGGAATTATATAAGAACTAAACCCTGTGGTAGGCCACTTCTGGTACAAAAAGTAAGGTGACAAAGCCTTATGCTATTCATTCACCTAAAGATTTTGTACTTTTATTGTATCAGCTTGTTCAAATTATAGTTTCTTTTCTCATAATATTTAAAGCTTTTAAAATCACAATTATTTAATGAAGTTTCCTTAATACGAGAAGTAGGTTGATGAACGTATTGTTGTGAAATAATTGTGGAAGAAATTTTAAAATTTTTTTCATTCCAACACAAAAATTGCCTCAACTGTCGGTCATCGTTTAGATTCGCAGGTGGGTGTGTCTCAATAATTTTATTTGTTACCGATCCGATATCTGTACGTGCATTACCAACTTCGTAAATATTAATATTTTAGACATGCCTAAAACAAGCTGGGTTTGGAAGTACGCTTGTGTGATGAATGACGGATTTGTCAAGTGCAATGTATGTGTTGTATATTATAATATTTCCCCATATGGTACGGAACATTCTTATAGATTTTCCCTATGTACGTTCGTTTGCGTTATATGATCGTAAATGCGTTTAATTTTCACCTCTCCACATTTTTTCGGGTGCCCGGGTACCCGGGTAATTACCATACTGCCCGGGTACCCGGTCTACCCGGGTCTACCCGGGTTATAAAATACCCGGGTACCCGGGCTATCCGGGTAATTCAATACCCGGGTAGGGCTTCACCCGCTACCCGGGTACCCGGGTAGCTCATTACCCGGGTGAAATCATCAGCCCTAGTCCTCAGCGCCAACAGCAGTATTCATTTAAAAAATAATAATCAAATTGAGTGAAAAATGAAGGCTCCAGTAAATTATGAACAGTAAATGGCAGTTTTGAACCACTGTGCGCTGGCCGCCACGCTACTACCGCGGCCGATGTTATTGCCTTAGCCGATTTTGCGCACTGTTAACACACATACAAGTATAAATTATATTACCATTTACTCTTTCTCTCCACCTACGCGACGGACCACTGCATCGCGTTGGCGTGCTTTGTTGCTCCATGTTGTGGCGACTGGTGTTTTTTTTTTTCGTTTGTAATTTCCTCAATTCTTTTCTTTGGTGCTTTACACTTTCCGCTCCTTGAATGGGCGCATTGTTTGTACGTATGAAGGTATGTACCACAAGCAGTAAAGAGACGTCTTAAATAAACGTGACTATGAGTTTGTCCACCTCGCGGTTGATAACTCCAACAATGCCCGCAGATGCCGCTTAGCCGCATCCTCCTCCTCATCTTATCGCCTTAGCGTAGTTGTTACAATTGAATGCTTGCAAGTAGTAAGTGCGACGTGAGCGGTTTCTGCGTTGCTTACACAGCCCACTGGCTCCGGTGCTGGCTGCTGACTCCAACAAGAGACAAGTGTTTACTCCAAATAGGCGTTGACGTTGCTGACATACTGTCACTCGTCGCGTCTCAAATCATATGGGTCAGACACATTCACTCGCTTGCTTGTCCCACTTACGATCTAAGAAAAAATAAGTTATTTTTTTGTTGTTGTAATTTTTTCATGTGGAAACTGTTTGGTTGTTTGTATATTTTACAACGTATTCTTAAATACATTTCATTTATAGTAATTTCGCTTTTTAGTTGGTGAACTAATTCAAATTTATGGGTTCATATATTTAGCACAGGAAGCATGCACCAACGTCTATCAACGACGCTAGCGAACTTTGATCAGGCATTTTCTGTATACAGTTCACTAGCTGGGGACGTTTATTGCCTATTTAGATCGTATAGATGGAGATTATGCGCAAAAAAAATAGCAGACATTCGGAAAAGTAGAACAGAGAGATAGCCTTCGTGAAGTTCATCTCTGGAATTTACAATAAAAATTGTTGAAAAAAGATTTGCCAAATGTTAATTATTTATGTAGTTGGCTGAACAATTTCAGGCAAAATCAGCTGACTAAACAGATGCTGTTATTCCGCTAGTTGAGTTACTTAACATTTGCAATACCTGCCCATGAACACACAGGAAAAGCTGATCAATTTCTTTACGATGTTCTAGCCGTCAGCAGCGGCAAGTTATATTGTATTGTATTCGTGTCGCATATTTGTCTAGGGCCTGTGAGCCATTATGGTTGCTATTATTCTCAATACTTCTGTCCTTAAGCAGATTCGAGGTCTTTCCTTGCTGCATTGCAAGTTAGTATGTCCGATCACTTATCTCTATTCAGTCCAAGGCAGTTGGATTGGGTTAGGCTGGTCAGTACGGTTGCCAGACGTACTGATTTTATCAGTATAGTACTGATTTTTCAACTCTTGTACTGATTTTATTAATTTTTTCAATCAGTACGCTAATGTCCTGATTTTTCAAAATTTGTACTGATTTGTACTGAATTTTCAATTCAAACAAAATACTTTGAGATTTTCTTAAGGTTTTCACATAACGTTCTTAAACTGTACTTAAAAAAGTAAGAAGAAATAATGTAATTGAAGTTGGCAGGTTTCCGATAATATTTGATATGCCCAAGAAATTAATACAACAAAAAGATCAATCGTTTTATGGGCATGTCGCCGGGCCGTTACGTACCAGTTGCGATAATATGATGGAGCTTAAATTATTTTTAAAGAAGGCTGACATTCTTTTGTCGAGTGTAGTTAGTTATCTCGAAAATAACTTTCGGTTTAATAACAACAAATTTGAATATTCCAAATTTCTGACATTGTAAGAGTTTTGCATACAAGACATAGGGCTGGTTTTTCCAACTCAACTTAACTTAGTTTAGCCAATTTTTTAGACTTAGTCAAGAATAAGCTGTGTAAAAAGTAGGCTAACTTTTGACTTAAGTCCAAAAAACAGCTAAACTAAGTTAAGTTGAGTTGGAGAGAACCAGCCCATAAAAACATAGCCCATAGTTGAAAAAATTATTTAAGCCATGAGGAAATATAGACCAAGTCCTTAAAAGTGGTACTTTTTCACAGTTTGAAAAGGTATTTAATTTTGTTTTTTTTTCAAAATCACTCGAACGAAGCAATTGAGAGGATCTTAAGTACAAAGTTTGTTTACTGGTGCAAAGAGAGGAACCGACTTCTAATCAAAATTTTTTCAAATTATAAGTAATTCTAAAATGAAATGTATAGAATCCTTTGGCTATTTAAACACTGAAAATGGGAATGATCTCATTATTGCTATTCAAAAATGTCATAAATATAAAGTCATTTATTGGCTCCTGTGTATAATGAAGTGTACACTCATGTTAAAGTGAACAACACTTTAATTTTTTATGTACTATATTTTATTTATATACAAAAATATTGTTAAATAGAAGAACTCTGACGTTTTAAAGTATTTTCGGTTACTTAGATTCATAATTTTGCTTTGAATAAAAATGTACTGAAAAGTACTGATTTTTTTAGCATGAAAAAGTCTAATCTACTGATTTCGCGCATAAAAAATCTGGCAACCCTACTGGGCAGCCATTAAGGTCCGTAGCCTTACCAGAAACAGCTACGACCGAATAACTTTAGTATTACCTTGGCGCAACGTTGAAAAAATTAGTACTTTTCTAGGCAAACTGAAATAAAAAACTTTGTGGGGAAAACCTTTTACGACCAAGAGCAGTATACCTCGAATGAATGTGTTAGAACGAACCGGCGTGGTTATGGAGGCTTACATACATATATCAGGGAGTTCTCTTAACGATGTGCACTCGAGAAGCTCCTAGTATGGCACACCTGCTCTTCATTAAAGCTCGGCATTTGCAAAGGAGGCGCTCTACTGTTTCCTCCTCGTTTCTACAGCCTTTACAGAAGTGGTTGTCGGCGATGCCCAGCCTTCATGCGCGGGTGTCAACCGGCCAATGCCCAGTGTATCGCTGCTAGCCTCGCAACGTCAGGTCTGGATTTTACTAATAAGTTGCGTGTTCTCTTAGCGTTTTATACAAGTCACATGAGTTTGGATATACGGCAGTCTACCGCCGTGCGCCACCTTTTGAGAAAGATTTCTCTATATATGGGTGGTGAGATCGGATCTTTGGTTGAGGGAGGCCAATGTGGAACACTCTATGGCTAATCGGGCAGATGGAATGATCTTCTCAATCTCAAGAATTCAGAGAAAACGCCTGCTCCAACTCCGCCTTCCATTTTGGAGCCATCGGTGTACAAATGATGTATCTAGGCAGATATATCAAGTTCTCCATCCCAGTCGGAGCTCTCAATTATTCTTCTATGCCCGATCATTTTTTTTCCAAATACCCAGTTCTCTAATGCTTATAGCATATAATGATGCGGTATGCCTTAAGGTCTACGTATGCATGCGGCCCTCTGAACTCTGCCTATTTATAAAGGATTATACTGTTTCCCCACAACTGTCCTTCATACCAGCTAACCGTAGCATAAGATCGGAAGTATAACCGCTGTGTACATCCAGAGTACACCTTTCGGATTAAGATCCCATATCTTAACAAAAAGCCGCTAATAGGAGTAATAGGCTTTATTTACTCTTTCTCCAATATTTATTTTCCAACTCAGCTTGGGATCCAGTATGACTCCCAGATAGTTCGCCTGCTTAGATAATCGTAGGCTTTGACCTGCGGTAATTCAAAGCTAAGTACCTTATTTCTCGCCATACAGAGTTCTGTTTTCTCTGGGTTCACTCTAAGACCACATTGCTCAGCTCGTCAGCTTAGCTCTGCTAGAGCTCCATCTATGATGTTGCTCACCACAGATGAAATTACCCGGACTTTTGTAAGGCGTGACGGCCTTTAACGTATATGATATTTTTAATAATAGATTGGCGCTTACACATATGTTAGTGTTTGGCCGAGCTTCTCCTCCGATTTGTGGCGTGCGCCTTGAAGTTGTCACACAAAGCGGAGGGACCTACAGTTTTACGCCGACTCCGAACGGCGATTGTATTGTTATGAGAAGCTGTTTTTCATGGCAGAAATACACTCGGAGGTTTGCCATTGTCTGCCGAGGGACGACCGCTGTTAAGAAAAAACCTTTTTTTCTATATTTTTGCGATGTTGCTTTCACCAGGGTTTGAACCCAGGTGCTGCGCAGTGGAAGCGCGCACTGCTTACCACTACACCACAGCGGCCGACACGTATATGATATTTTTGGTCTTGTGAAAATTGATTCCGCTATGTGCTGAGCACCAGCATACCTTCTTGGAAGCGGAGTGTACACTTCTTGCGAATTTCTCGGAAAATGAGTATTAACGAGCAGCCTGATTGAGTCTTACACAAAATCTCTGCGTACATCGTCGGCATAACGGAGAAGGTTTGGACTACAGGAGTAGTCCTTCGCCAATAGCATACTCAGTCTGGCTTTGTACTTGATACTCTCTAAACCAACGTTGGCAGAACTCCATAAGCAAGTGCCCTGCGCTGGGCATGACTGCTCTAAAGTCTCGCAGTGGCTCTACAATGCTACTTTATTGACCTCTCTGAACTTGGCAGGACAACTTTCTCTCAAAGCAAAAATTCCTATCGCATAATTTGCCGTTAATTATCCGTAAATTATCCGTGAAAAGAATAATTTTTCCGCGGACATATTTTAAAAAATATCGAGTGCCCTGCTAACTTCCGTGGAAGCAAATTATCAGATAGTTAGTTTGGATTTAGCTGGTTTCCTTTATTGGTTGTCAGAAGGTGCGTGGAAGTTAGCAGGGCACGCGATATTTTTTTAAAATGTTTCCGCGGCAATATAATTCTTTTCACGGATAAACAACGGATAATATATGGCAAATTATCAGATAGTTAGTTTGGGTTTAGCTGGTTTCCTTTATCGGTTTTCAGAAGGTGCCCTGCTAACTTCC
>NW_023458555.1:35185037-35195789 GCF_013731165.1 Rhagoletis pomonella | reverse complement strand
TAGCTGGTTTCCTTTATCGGTTTTCAGAAGGTGCCCTGCTAACTTCCGTGGGGCGCGCTATTTTTTAAAATATGTCCGCGGAAAAATTATTCTTTTCACGGATAATTTACGGATAATTAACGGCAAATTATGCGATAGGAATTTTTGCTTTGAGAAAAAGTTGTCCTGCCAAGTTCAGAGAGGTACTTTATTGAACGTTGAATCTCACTTTTATATATTTTCAGAATGCCTTTGTATGGCTTCCAAGAATTAAATTTATAACAGGCGTTCCCCACTCTCCTAGTTTCTTTTCTTAGTTTCGTTAAGTCACTATTCCACATCCGTAAGCATCTTAGCGGGCAGGTCTTGTTCACTGAATTTTGAAGTGTTGTCTCGATGATTATCCCATTGGTCTCGTATCTCCCTGATGAAGCTAACTAGTGGGATTGGTGCCAAACTACGCTTCTCACTAGCAAGACAATGGGGAATGAAGCCATATATAGTAGGTACACTGGATGTACACAGCGGTGGCAAGACAAATCATTTTCTACGGAGTGGTACCCACCAAATCACTGGAAATAATTTCAAGTCTTCCACCGCCAAATTTAGAAGTGGCTGTAACGCGACCAGAGTTACTACGATCCAGCCATGGAGCGACCTCAGAATCACACGCAAAGGTCCTTGAAACTATCGGATAACCTAAGTAAGCGACCAGTGTGCAAAAACAAGGAAATGAGCAGTCACAAGATTTTTCTGACCCGTGTTGTATCGGAGTTAGTCGAAGGTGCTGCTTACACTGCTGCTTTCGTAAATTCGTAATCGACTCCCGGCGTTTCAACGATTGATCAGTGATAGCCGTTCAAAAAATTTGCTTGGTATCACAAAGGGCAGCCTACTTTACGTCCAAGCTTGTTCCTAATCTAAGGCAACCACAACTAAACCTAAACTTACCTTTCCTCCGTACGATATTCCCTTACTTAGTCCACTCCTCAACACCGCCGACATACTACTTCGATAATTCGTTTGTAGAATTGCGGCAAATTCTATACTAAACTCAAATTTATGCCGTACCTCAGAATAGGCAATTCGTATGGCATTCAATTCATAATTAACGACTCATTAGTTGCATAGTTAAGCAAAACACCTGTCGAAGTAAAAATAATTATTCAAGAAGAGATCAATAATCTTGCTAGCAGCAATAACAGCAGCAGCGAAGTTAGTCGAAATCAATACAAAAAAAAGTCATCCAGCTTGAAAATGACATAGGCCAAAACCAACCGGTTAATTATAAGAACTCGTAGAAAAACAACTCTTATGCTATCGGAAGGATAACAGTCAAGAAGGAGTAGCCATGGCCAACACATATTACAAGGAAGAAATGCTGCTTAGGGAGTAAAAGAAGCGAGCGAGCATAACCACAAGCCTAGGCAGATGTTGCCAGTAAAAAGTGACGAGAGACAACCAACTGGCAAACCAAACCGGGTATTAAACGGCAGCGAAGAAGGCAGGGCAGGGCGACTGCTGGGGATGTAACAACAGCAGCAGCGGTGGCAAAGCAGGAAAAATTTACAACGAAACCCTCTAAGTTGTAGCAAACAAGCAGGGCAGGTGTGGAGCAATAGAACCAACTGGACGCCAAAACAACTGTACCATTTCGAAAGGAATAGAAAGAAGTCCTGCGCATAGTTGAGGGGAAGAACTTACCTTTGAGCTGAGCGCAACTGTACGCTCGCATATAATGCAACTGTAGGAATTGCAGGCAAAGGTGAAAGTAACGAAAGAAGTGTGTGTGGTGGTGCGTGTACGTACGTATGCACGCATGTATTTATTTATTTTTTTTTTTGTGGAGGGTGCCATTTCTGTAATGTTACACAATCTTTAGGGGATTCTTGACGAAAGGACGGACACTGCTTTGCAAGGCAGCAAGAAAACAGTACAAATAAAAAAAAATTGCATTAATGTTTTGTTACATAATCAGACAAATTTATGAAGCACAGCAAAATCGAGTTGGGGTTGAAGTACGAAGAAAGTTATTTGGAAAAATGTGCATAAAATATTGCGCAGATTTTCGGTAAGTGTAATTTATGGCGCATTCGTATGATTATTTATCGATAAGGCAGCTGCCTGCCGCTTGCTTCTTAGGGAAAAAGGTCAATGGGTCATGCAAAAATGTGGGCACATATGTCACATATTATGTCGTTCACATCTAGGATACATACATATGTACATATTTATGTATACTTCTGTAATGTATGTATAACTTTTAATCATAGCAATAAAGTTAGAATAGAAATCCAGAAGAGACAGCTGCAAAAGTTATTTTAGCAAGTTTTTTTACTCGAAATTTTTATGAGACATAAATCTGATTTGTTGTTGGTTTTGTTAAAGACCGTTATTGGAATACATACATATTGTTAAGACAAAGCGAGATGAGGTATGAATATTAGCTGCACTTGGTTTTCAAGTTACTAAAGATATATAAAATTGGTCTGCTCAAAAAGGGATGAAATTTTGGCACAGATGGGGTCTGTCAACTAAGGTAAAGGATATTGATTTGAAGAGCAATGTATACCTTGTACCTTAGGCCGAACCTGAAAAACAAAGTTCGCCGCGTACACCTTTCGAAAAAAAATTTTGTTTGGCCAAACGTGGGAGTTGCCTTTTTAAATTTTACGTACTATCTTCGGCTTTTATAGTCGAGTTATAAAGTATGATGTATCGATGTTATGGTCACGAAAAATGTAAACAGGCGACCCACCCAAGGTTCAGGTTTTTTTTTAGCAGCAAACAATATTTTCTGTTTATCATTGAATGTACTGCTGAATCTGGAAAGTCCGGCATAAAGCGGAAAAAATTCTCGAGAAATTCCCGCATACTCCCGTAAAATTTCTTTTTTGTATCGAATCGAAAATCATGAAATTTTCCTATCATTTTCTATAAAAAAATTTCAAATTTTCGATTCGTACGATACGCCTCATTGTCTAAAATTATCGATTATTTTTTTACCTATCCAAGCAAGACAGGCGAGATGACTTGCTTTCTTCTATGTATCCTAAGTATCTCCCAGACCAAGGGCTGTTGTTGCGGCGATTAGCCCAATATAAATCCGGGAACAATTTGGAACATGATTACTCCACGCCCTTCTACATCGAACCGGTTTTGAGCCCCGAAACACCCGTTTCTACTTTTCTGTTCCCTATGCTAAATAAGGCTCTTTTCGAAATTCACTTCGGTTAGATGCAATAAGTTCAATGAATGGTGCTATCTATTTGGGCCTTAAGACACGCGACTACCTGCATCTTAAATAGGCTACACGGCCCCAAAGAGCAACAGCGTCTTTCTCTTCCAACTTTCCTCCCGTTTGAGGGCTCCTCCTCCTCCTCCTGGTACCCCTTTTATTGTCCATTCCGTATGCCAGACCAGGATACACTGGAATGTGACCTTAGTCTTAAGCAATTCCTCCGTAGCCTTTGAAAGTCTTTATTTTTTAAATATTTTCAAAGGGGGATGCCACCAGTTTAAAACTCTAATTAAATTTACTTAGTTACTTTAATGAAATATTACAATAATGGATGGCAAACGAAACAGGTTAAACAAAAGCTTTATTTCGAAAATATGTACATATGTATTTTGAAGAGGGTTACCACCTGTTTATACACAATATAACAGTATTGATGTCAAACGAAAGATGTTTAAGAAAGCTTTATTACGAAAACAGTTTTGAAGAGGGTGTGACCTATTTAAACAATTAAAATTAATCGTGAACGATTGCATTAATCAATTTCAAATGTCTGATAAATTTTAAAATTGCTTGGTGAAACTGTTTCCGACAAATTTTCACCAAAATTTTCAACTTTTAAACAAAACGGTAAAATAAATGGTAGCTACATACTTAAAAATTGCACTATATTATACTGAAGAACTCAAAAAAATTATAAACAATTTTGTTTCAAAGTTGAAAATATTAGTGAAAATTTGTTGAATTTTCCAAAATTTTTTTAAAAAGTTTGAAACATTAATTTATTTGCCATTTGAATCAGAATTAACTATATTTCTATTAAAAATTAAGGATAAAAATTTTTACTAAAAACATTGCAAATATTAGACAAAAAAACACTGGTGGTATGCATGTTCACTTTGAGAAAATTGTGACAACTGGTTGGGGAAATCTTCGGTAGATTGGACAAATCGCAAATTGGGCCCAATTGGGCCAAAATTAGAGCCCAATTGGGAACAACTTTTGGCTCTGATCGGGCAACCTCAAAAAATTTCCAGCAAGGAAATTTTGTCATAATGGGCAACAATTTTTGTGCCCTCAACTGGCACGAAAATCTGCTAGCATCATATAAGTGCATCTTCAGAAAAAAAATCATAACTCGAAAATGACGAATTTTAGCATATTGCTACTCGTACTGAAAATAGTTTATATTATTCCCCAATAGACAAAACAGTTTGAGAGAAAAAAAGATGTGGCAATTTGAAAAAAATCAATTTGAAAAAAAAAAAATTTTTTGGTTTATAAACAATAATTAATTATTAATAAACAATTACTGATGTTTAGTTCACTAGATCGATTCAGTAGATCAATATCTGCAATTTAAAAAAAAAAATAGTTAAAATCCTTGCTTTTTTGCGGCAGTTATAAACGATTTCATCAAAAGTTGCTATTAAGAGAGGAAAAAAGAAGCGTTCGTACTCAAAAAGAAAAAAATTCATTATTCGAAAAATTCGCATTTCTGAGCAAAAAGAAAAAATACGTGTCTCCTTAAATTGTTCAAGGAACCATCCCTGTGAGTTTTATCGCAAACTTAAATTCACTTTCCGCCGGCCTGGGTGATTTGAGATGGAATGAGCCATATACATACTGATTTTTTTAGGTAATGACTTGCATTTTTATTAACACCTTAAACAAGCAAAAGAAAAAAATAGCTAAAGCTGGCCAAAAGTCGTCTATTTATTTGAAATGCAGATGGCTTTTTTTATATTGAAATTACCAGTTTAGTTGAAATTCAACACACTGGCCATGTGCTGGAACCCCCAGACAATAAACAACTTTTTAACCGACTTCAAAGAGGAGGAAGGTTATCAATTCGTTGGAATATTATTTTTTGTTTTTTTTTTTATGTACCTCACAATTGGTCCCATTCTAATTTCGTTTAAATCCGATCATTGGTTCATGAAGAGATCAACGATAATCTTAGATTTTTATATGAGGTTTGTGGTTGGTTTTTTTTGCTTAAAAATTACTTTTTTTTATTAATAAAATTTACTTTCGTTAATATAATTTATTTAATTTTTTTTTTTACATTTTAAATCATCATCATCACTTCACGCCGGTAGAACTGTGGGCAAAAGCGAGTGCTATGTAAATTCGGATAATATGCATCTTCTATTTCGCTTTACATTATCTTGAAATTTTGCATAAACCCATGTACCACAACTCTCTGTAAAACCAGCACTAGAGTTCAGCCATCACTATGAATTTAATTGCATTCACCCAAATCCATGCCACCACCGCCTAGGCAGTCAGTCGTCCAGACAGTTGTTGTGCGTAGGGTGTGTTTGCCGTCCAGCCGCGCCATGCACTCGAAATCCTTCAGTGCACAACTCACGCCTCAGCTAATTTGGCTCGTCTTTGTTTTGCACTAAAAAAAAAAAAACCAAACGCAGGCAGCAATTTCTTTGCATTTACTTCGCCTGCTTTGCCAATTGCCATGCGGTGCTCTGCTGCTTGTCTGTCTCGATATTTGGCTGCATCCTGAATGTGCATAGAATCGCTACATCCACGGATCCGCTGATATTATTTCATGCAATGCCACCGCAGCGTCCATAGTGTCGTTGTCGCGAACACCAAAAAAAAATCAGCTCATAGCAAAATAATTGCAACAAGCTGCTAGAGGAAGGCAAGCCAAGCCAAGGCATACATATGTACATATACGGCAGCCTGGCTTTGCGCCCAGAGGAAGCTGAAAACTGCCGGCTCACGTCCTCTACAAATGATTGTGCTCGCACTGGTACAGGAGTGCGAGTATGTAGTATGTATGATTGTTGCTACTTCCGCCCCTTTTCAGGCGCCCGCATACACGACATCGATGCGAAAATTCCAAGAATTTCGTGGAACTGCACACAAACTCGCATGCATATCTATTTATGCATTTGTGTGAGCTCCAACAATTTGCATTTGCTCTGCTCAAAATCCGCACTTAAAACAGAAATCAAATAACTCTTTTTTTTTTATACCTTCTATTTTTTGCTTTCTTGTAATTACTAGTATTCGCCCGCCGCCAGCGCGCTCTCACTCGCCTGCATACATATGTACGCCTGTTATGCTTCTTTATTCGGTCATTATCCTTTGTACGTGCTGATTTCTATTTATTCTCATTGCTATTCCCACATCCTGCGCATTTGAATTCGCATCCGTACGAGTTCAATTTATTTTTTATGTTTTTTCTTGAATGTTTAGTATACATTTTTCTCATTTCATATTTACACAATTCCACATTCTTTTTTAATTTTTTTTTTTCTTAAGCTTTTTGCTTTCCCATGTCAAGCAAAATGTCTGAAGGGGCGGCGTAAAACTCCAACATCTAAACAATGTTGCCTTAGTTTCCCACACTTGCCATGAACAAATGCATTTATTGGTGCAAAGTTTCACAGCTGTTACGTTTGCGATTTGTGACTTACCGAAGGCTTTACTGCTGACTAGAAAAAATTTGAAAAATGAAACTTTAAATATGTACATTTAAACGTCCGTTTATACCTCTCGAACTCGATTACTTTGATGGAGAGTAGTCCGAGATCTTCGACAAAAATTTTCATTGCGCGGTCGGAACTCCCTATCAGTTTGGAGATTTGCCACCTTCTTCTTCGTCTTATTTGGCTTTACAGCCATTTGTCGGTTCGGTCTGAAACCGAAAACCTTTGCCAAGTTCCTCTGTATTTTGCTAATTTCCGCCAGTTGTTCATCGCGAGTGCAGACAGGTCCTTCTGCACTTGGTCCTTCCACTGTATTCATGAGCGTCCTTGGTTTCGTTGTCCATCCATGTGTGCCGAGTCGAAGGATCTTTTCACCGGAGCAACATGCCCAAGCCAGCACAAGCGTATAGCTCGTCATTCCATCTTTTTCAGTATCTGTCACCCACGCGAACATTAAGACGCCCTTTAGCCTTCTCTTCTTTGTTTGACATCGTCCACGTTTCTGCGTCGTATAAAAGGAAGGAGCTTGTCGAGGCAGGGGTTGGCAGGAGTTATTCTTCTTCGTTTGATTGCAATGCTAATATGTTGTTGTAAATGCTGAAACCTATTAAGGCTGATTCTATTTCAATTCATGCAGGGTGAATGGGTTCAAAATTCGAAATCGAGTTTAATACGACTTTTCATGTTTTTAGGACAAATAAAGAGGACACGTATTTTTTTTTTTTTTGTTTTGCAAAAAAAAACATTCGCTGAATTACGAGCATCTGAAAATTTTAGGGCGAAGTGTGGTTTTAGAGAGAAACGGCTAACAATTTTTTTTCAAATCTTTCTACTTTTCCAAAAATCGGCATTTTTTAATTCGGTTTTTTGATGGTAGAAGTGTTTTTGATGCTCTATATATGCATACTTGAAAATGACTCAATTTTCTCAAAAACCTTTTTTAATTTACTTGAAAATTTGTTTGTGGTCACTAGAGAGTAGTTTTCCCAATAGAAGACTCAGTATTTTGGGGAATAGAGCGCTATAAATGATGCATATATACATTCTGCTTTTTGATCTCAGTAGTATTTTTCATGCTCTAGCTTTACGATTTAAAAAAATTTAAAAACTTTGAAAATTAACAAAATGCCAGACACTTATACGTCCCGACTTTTAAAAAATATTCAGCGGTACAATTTTCATAAAACCGATACTGTCCCGCCAAAATCGGTACGAATGGTCACCGTACCCATATCTCCTCGGCTCTATTAAGGAAGTGGGAGCCAACCATAGCCTCGCAAACGCTGGACACCTACCTTCATAGGTGTTGAGGTGATTGAACCTCGTCATCTTCCAGGCAAATGCAAATACCGAAGTGACCCGTTAGAAGTTCACCGCTCCCCCTATCCAGTAGTTCCGCCCGGCCAATTCTCCCTTGAGGGAAAGTGGGCAGAGAACAAGCTCGTGGGAGCTATTTCCGTGGCGATCAGGGATGAAATCGAAGCTCCCTAGAACTCCAGAGTGTCCAGTCCTTAAGTCGGTCAACCAATCGGTTTCCCTGAGTCTAATAGCTGTTCGCGCCGCGGTAATTTTGCCTGCAACGTAGACAGGCACTACGTTCAGTGCTAATGTGGGGGTGGTCCGCACTGCCTTACTAATACCAATTAAAGCAGCACTTTGTATGTGCTTCAGCTGTTAAGCTAGTGTAGCTTTTTCTAGTGAATTCCACCAGACTAGGGCGCCATAAAATATAATTGGTCTCGAAGAGCCATTATACCACTTTGGGCGAAGTACGCCATCTCTTACCAATAGCTTCCCTACAGCGAGCGAGATGCTAAGTGAAAGCGATATTCTGATTCTATAAGGTCTAACCCTTTTTCCTTCCTAATTTCGTGGAATACTACAATATGCTGCCGAAGGTTTTTTTGAATTTCTAAAGGCATGTCCAGTTATTCGTAGACGAAGGCGCATCTGAAATAGCGAGTTGCATCAGACTTGAATTTATTTTTTAAACGAGTACAAATAATAAAGTTAACATAGTTTCAATAACTCGTGAAAATTCATTCAAAACTATGCAGCAAAAAAATTCCAAAGTCTATGAACTAAAAGTGGTTGGTGCAGTATATCGTTAGTATATTATGGAAAAGGCGTATCTTTCCATAGCATAATAACGATATGTATTCATAAATACATACGTAGTAAAAGGACAACGAAAACCTAAGACTTAAGAGTTATACTTATTTTTGCACAAAAATAGATTCAACATCAACTTAGACAATGGCTAGTCATGCCAGACATAATAAAAGTGAAAAACAAAGTGAATGAAATGAAAATTCCATACTCGAAGGAAGTTGACGGGAGCGCTGGCGTCGACGCGCTTCCATAAAACTCCAACAGAACATTTAAATACTTCCAAAACGAAACAACATAGAAGGAGCCAAAGGTGCGATGGTTAGTAAGTAAGTACACTCGAAAAAAGTGCAAAGAGGACGCAGCAAAACGGCAGAAGCGACATCGGAAGAATCCCACAGAGGAAGCTGAATCTTAGACGATGCAACAATTGCAATAGCAGAAAATATTAAAACCAACAAAAACAATGTTGGAACATAAAACAAAAAAAAAACTAAAAACTACGTAGAGAACAAGTAGAACGTTGCGATGCGGGCAACAAATATTCCAAAAGGGAGCGCTTCAATAGCTTTAATGCTCGTGGCGGCTCGCGTCCAATATTGCAGACGTACTCGTTGCTGATGCAACACAAATACATAGATGAATTTTTGTACTATAAATCCAGTTTCACTATTTGCTGCATGCACTTGTAAGCAGCAGCAACAAAAGCAGCCAACAACAATTGTATGAGCACCAGTACGCCACACGAACTATGTATATATGTCGACATGCTCTAGTCCTGCAGTGAACTACGCGGCAGCAAAGGGGGACAGACATGAATTGTCTGTTGTGTTGTTGGTTTCTTTAATGTTGATATATTTTGTTGGCAATTCGCAGAAAAATGAAAGACGAAGCAGTCAGTGCATTGATGGTGCAATTCACTGCACTTTTGTGTATGTATATCCAATTTTGTAGGTAAATCTGTTCGTTAGGCTACAACACCGAGTTGAGGTTGCCAGATTTTTCTCAAACACAAGTCGACGATTGGGAAAGCTAAGCTTACTTCTTAAAGGAACTTCTACGAAAACGTGGAGAGTAGCTGTACGCTACGAATCCTATAGCTTTAGACAAATTCCCGTTAGGAATATCCTGTTCCACTGGGGTACCTGAAGGATAAACTGAGTTACGAGTAGCGAAATCTCACTCAAAATTCTCTTTGATGCAGGATCCGCTTGGAAGTTGCGCGCCTCGAAGCCACCAACTTGAGAATTTTGGACAAGCACTGCCTGCTTTGGGCCATCCACCCTTTGAAACCTTTCAAGGCCCCGCATCGTGACACCATTAAACCAGACCAACAGCAGAACTTAGCAGAGACGTCATTCGCATTATACGTGAGCTGCTTAGAAAATAGCCCCTTCCTGCGTAACCTTAATGACAGGATTTCCCGCTCGTCCACGAGGGATTTGCGACCAATCTGTCTATCCTCGTTTATTTTAAAGGCACTTGGGAGACAAATTTATTGATCTAAAGTGGGATTCCTAGTGAAAGTTTGTCCTCAAATCAATATACCTATTACCGATAGCTGCAAAACAATTTTCGGAGCCGAGTGAATGCTTCCCCACCCATATATCAGAATGACTAAGTGGGAGGTATTATTTGGAACTATAGCTGTATGAACTTATTTACGGACGGACTGACGTTGGATGGGAAGGTAGTTGGAGATGTCATATGCGAAAACTCGCAACTCCATCAACCTTAAATTTAAGTTCCCGGACTGCATTGCGAGAAAGCTGCCACAAATTACGCATCGGATTAAGCAGTTATACTTACAAATGTGCTAATACTTTTTAAGAAGGTGAACATACATTCTGATTGCTAGGCGGTACTTAGGCCCATGGTTCTTTGATGATATGTCGGCTTACTTCGCCACTATTCTTATATGGGTTCCATGCCACAGTGATAACGCAGGTAATTAAATGGCCGAAGAGC
>NW_023458555.1:35161813-35184937 GCF_013731165.1 Rhagoletis pomonella | reverse complement strand
CAACATAATCTTTAAATTTAGGGGCGGACATTAGCAACTTTTTTTTTCGACCCAGTCTAGTGTACTTACTAACCATCGCCCCTTGGCTCCTTCTATGATATTGATGTTGTTTCGTTTTGGAAGTAAATGTTCGGTTGGAGTTTTATGGAAGCGAGGTCGAGTATGGAATTTTCATTTCATTCACTTTATTTTTCACTTTTATTATGTCTGGCATGACTCGCCATTGTCTAAGTTGATGTTGAATCTATTTTTGTGCAAAAACATTATAACTCTTAAATCTTAGGTGTTCGTTGTCCTTTTACTACGTATGCATGAATACATATCGTTATTATGCTATGGAAAGATACGCCTTTTCCATAATATACAAACGATATGCTACCCCCACCACTTTTAGTTCATAGACTTTGGAATTTTTTTGCTGCATAGTTTTGAATGAATTTTCACGAGTTATTGAAACGATGTTAACTTTATTATTTGTATCATTTAAAAAATAAATTCAAGAGCTTTTGGAAACCATTGCCAAAAAAAATTTATTTTTTTATTAACCAAAGGACAGGGCAAATCTGACGAAAGGATTATGGTGGGCTGGAGTCTAGACATTTTAAATTTTAGATCACATGTGGTGGAAATTCAGATTTAGCCAATATTAGGATGTCGATAAGAAATTTAAAAAACTGGACCTGAGTTTCCTACCTGCTTAAATTCCAATCTTCGCAGAAAACTACAAAATGGATATTAACTAAGACCTGAAGTTTTCTCCGAGAAATTCTCATAGAGGGTGGCTTACCGGTCTGATCTGTTTTTCAGACTAAGATCAATGCAATGAGTTTGGCGCATATATGCAACTCGCTATTTCAGATGCGCCTTCGTCTACGAATAACTGGACATGCCTTTAGAAATACAGAAAAACCTTCGGCAGCATATTGTAGTATTCCACGAAATTAGGAAGGTGAGACCTTTTAGTATCAGAATATCGCTTTCACTTAGCATCTCGCTCGCTGTAGGGAAGCTATTGGTAAGAGATGGCGTATTTCGCCCAAAGTGGTATAATGGCTCTACGAGACCGTAGTCAAGCCAATTATATTTTATGGCGCCCTAGTCTGGTGGAATTCACTAGAAAAACCTACACTAGCTTAACAGCTGAAGCACATACAAAGTGCTGCTTTAATTGGTATTAGTAAGGCAGTGCGGACCTACCCCACATTAGCACTGAACGTAGTGCCTGTCTACGTTGCAGGCAAAATTACCGCGGCGCGAACAGCTATTAGACTCAGGGAAACCGATTGGTTGACCGACTTAAGGACTGGACACTCTGGAGTTCTAGGGAGCTTCGATTTCATCCCTGATCGCCACGGAAATGGCTCCTACGAGCTTGTTCTCTGCCCAATTTCCCTCAAGGGAGAATTGGGCCGAGCGGAACTACTGGATAGGGGGAGCGGTGAACTTCTAACGGTTCACTTCGGTATTTGCATTTGCTTGGAAGATGACGAGGTGCAATCACCTCAACACCTATGAAGGTAGGTGTCCAGCGTTTGCGAGGCTATGGTTAAAGTACTTTGGCTCTCACTTCCTTAATATCCCCGTGGAGCTATGGGTACGGTGACCATTCGTACCGATTCTGGCGGGACAATACCGGACAGTCGGGACGTATAAGTGTCCCGATTTTTCATATTTGTACCGATTAAATCTCGATTTTCAGTGTTTCCTTTATTAATTTAACAAGATTCTCCCTGTCTCTCTTTATCGAAAAGAATTTTTTAAGCTTTTTTTAATTATTTGTTAAGTTTTTTTTTTAATGAAACAATTCCAACTTGAATTTAGGGAAATTATAAAAAAAAATCTAATTTGCATTTACATAACGAAGAAAAATTCAAAAATTAAGAAAAAAATACACAATTGTATGCGTAATCGAATTCGTAACTATGCTCTCACTTTCCACATATGCCTGCGTTTTTCACACGTCCGTCACGCTAGCTGACCCACTTCTCCAAAAAATGATAAAAATTACTCAGAAATTAGGTGCAATTTAGGGCCTCCAAAATTAATTTAAGTGCTCACTCGGTTTCCGAGAAAATTGCAAAAATATATGGGTAAGCCAGCGTGACGTCACGCTAGGTGACCCACCCACTAATTTTCCTCGAACACTGGTAAATATTATTCAGGAATTAGGTGCAGTTTAGGGCCACCAAAATTAATTTCGGTGCACACTCGGTTTCCGAGAAATTCGCAAAAATGTGTTTTGGGTCAGCCAGCGTGACGTCTCGCTAGCTGACCCTCCCACTAATTTTCGTCGAACACTGGTAAATATTATTCAGGAATTAGGTGCAATTTAGGTGCAGTTTAGGCCCACCAAAATTAATTTCGGTGCACAGTCGGTTTCCGATATATTCGCAAAAATGTGTTTAGCGTGACATCACGCTGGCTGACCCACAAACTAAATTTCGTCGAACACTGGTAAATATTATTCAGGAATTAGGTGCAATTTAGGGCTACCAAAATTGATTTCGGTGCACGCTCGGTTTCCGAAACATTCGACTAAATTTCGTCGAACACTGGTAAATATTATTCAGGTATTAGGTGCAATTTAGGGCTACCAAAATTAATTTCGGTGCACACTCGGTTTCCGAAATATTCGACTAAATTTCGTTCCGACTAAATTTCGTCGAACACTGGTAAATATTATTCAGGAATTAGGTGCAATTTAGGGCTACCAAAATTAATTTCGGTGCACACTCGGTTTCCAAAATATTCGCAAAAATGTGTTTTGGGTCAGCTAGCGTGACGTCGTTCGACTAAATTTCGTCGAACATGGGTAAATATTATTCAGAAATTAGTTGCAATAGGGCTACCAAAATTAATTTCAGTACACACTCGGGTTCCGAAATATTCGAACTAAATTTCGTCGAACAAAATTAATTTCGGTGCACACTCGGTTTCCGAAATATTCGCCAAAAAGTGTTTTGGGTCAGCTGACCAAAACACATTTTTGCGAATTTCTCGGAAACCGAGTGTGCACCGAAATTAATTTTGGTGACCCTAAACTGCACCTGAATTGCACCTAATTCCTGATTAATATTTACCAGTGTTCGACGAAAATTAGTGGGTGGGTCAGCTAGCGTGACGTCACGCTGGCTGATCCAAAACATATTTTTGCGAATTTCTCGGAAACTGAGTGTGCACCGAAATTAATTTTGGTGGGCCTAAACTGCACCTAATTCCTGAATAATATTTACCAGTGTTCGACGAAAATTAGTGGGTGGGTCAGCTAGCGAGACGTCACGCTGGCTGATCCAAAACACATTTTTGTGAATTTCTCGGAAACCGAGTTTGCACCGAAATTAATTTTGGTGGCCCTAAACTGCACCTAAATTGCACCTAATTCCTGAATAATATTTACCAGTGTTCGACGAAAATTAGTGGGTCACGCTAGCTGACCCATATATTTTTGCAAATTTCTCGGAAACCGAGTGTGCACTTAAATTAATTTTGGAGGCCCTAAATCGCACCTAAATTGCACCTAATTCCTGAGTAATTATTATAATTTTTTGGAGAAGTGGGTCAGCTAGTGTGACGGACGTGTTTTTCACCGTTGATACAATGAAGTAAGCACAGCATTAAGCATTGAATTGGTACAGAATTGAATTAAAAACACTTTTGAGTTTCTCCTACCCATTCTACCAATGCCTTCTTATCCCTTCCAATGTGTTCCTATCTCTTCCAATGCCTTCGTATACCTTCCAATGCCTTCCTATCCCTTCCAATGCCTTCCTATCCCTTCCAGTGCGATCCTATCTCTTACAATGCCTTATTATCCCTTCCAATGCCTTCCTATCCCTTCCAGTGCCATCCTATCCCTTCCAATGCCTTTCTATCTCTTCCAATTTGTTCCTATCCATCCCAGTGCCTTCGTATCCCTTACAATGCGTTCTTATCCCTTTCAATGCCTTCTCATCACTTCCACTACCTTACTATACCTTCCACTGCCTGCCTATCCCTTCCAATGCCTTCGTATCCCTTCCAATGCGTTCCTATCGCTTCCAACGCCTTCTCATCCCTTCCAATGCCTTTCTATACCATCCACTGTCTGCCTATGCCTTCCAATGCCTTTCTATACATTTGGAAATTTTAAAAACTTTAAAAATTAACAAATTGGCAAAAACTTTTTGAAAAATCTAAAAACTCTATTTTCGCAAAACCATATTTTTTTTTTAATTTTAAAGATAAGAAAAATTATGATTCTAAGAAAATCTAGTTTTTTTTTTTGTTCCAAAAATGTCTGGCATTTCGTTAATTTTCAAAGTTTTTAAATTTCTTTAAATCGGTAGAGCATGAAAAATACTACTGAGATCAAAAAGCAGAATGTATATATGCATTATTTATAGCGCTCTATTCCCCAAAATACTGAGTCTTCTATTGGGAAAACTACTCTCTAGTGACCACAAACAAATTTTCAAGTAAATTAAAAATGATGTTTTTGAGAAAATTGAGTCATTTTCAAGTATGCATATATAGAGCATCAAAAACACTTCTACCATCAAAAAACCGAATTGAAAAATATTGATTAAAAAAAAAAACTAGAAAGATTTGAAAAAAAAAAAATTGTTAGGCGTTTTTCTCTAAAACCACACTTCGCCCTAAAATTTCAGATGCTCGTAATTCAGTTATTTTTTTTTTTGCAAAACAAAAAAAAATACGTGTCCTCTTTATTTGTCCTAAAAACATGAAAAGTCGTATTAAACTCGATTTCGAATTTTGAACCCATTCACCCTGCATGAATTGAAATAGAATCAGCCTTAATAGGTTTCAGCATTTACAACAACATATTAGCATTGCAATCAAACGAAGAAGAATAACTCCTGCCAACCCCTGCCTCGACAAGCTCCTTCCTTTTATACGACGCAGAAACGTGGACGATGTCAAACAAAGAAGAGAAGGCTAAAGGGCGTCTTAATGTTCGCGTGGGTGACAGATACTGAAAAAGATGGAATGACGAGCTATACGCTTGTGCTGGCTTGGGCATGTTGCTCCGGTGAAAAGATCCTTCGACTCGGCACACATGGATGGACAACGAAACCAAGGACGCTCAAGAATACAGTGGAAGGACCAAGTGCAGAAGGACCTGTCTGCACTCGCCATGAACAACTGGCAGAAATTAGCAAAATACAGAGGAACTTGGCAAAGGTTTTCGGTTTCAGACCGAACCGACAAATGGCTGTAAAGCCAAATAAGACGAAGAAGAAGGTGGCAAATCTCCAAACTGATAGGGAGTTCCGACCGCGCAATGAAAATTTTTGTCGAAGATCTCGGACTACTCTCCATCAAAGTAATCGAGTTCGAGAGGTATAAACGGACGTTTAAATGTACATATTTAAAGTTTCATTTTTCAAATTTTTTCTAGTCAGCAGTAAAGCCTTCGGTAAGTCACAAATCGCAAACGTAACAGCTGTGAAACTTTGCACCAATAAATGCATTTGTTCATGGCAAGTGTGGGAAACTAAGGCAACATTGTTTAGATGTTGGAGTTTTACGCCGCCCCTTCAGACATTTTGCTTGACATGGGAAAGCAAAAAGCTTAAGAAAAAAAAAAATTAAAAAAGAATGTGGAATTGTGTAAATATGAAATGAGAAAAATGTATACTAAACATTCAAGAAAAAACATAAAAAATAAATTGAACGCGTACGGATGCGAATTCAAATGCGCAGGATGTGGGAATAGCAATAAGAATAAATAGAAATCAGCACGTACAAAGGATAATGACCGAATAAAGAAGCATAACAGGCGTACTTACATATGTATGCAGGTGAGTGAGAGCGCGCTGGCGGCGGGCGAAGACTAGTAATTACAAGAAAGCAAAAAATAGAAGGAATAAAAAAAAAGAGTTATTTGATTTCTGTTTTAAGTGCGGATTTTGAGCAGAGCAAATGCAAATTGTTGGAGCTCACACATACATAAATAGATATGCATGCCAGTTTGTGTGCAGTTCCACCAAATTCTTGGAATTTTCGCATCAACGTCGTGTATGCGGGCGCCTGAAAAGGGGCGGAAGTAGCAACAATCATACATACATAAATACATACTAGCACTCCTGTACCAGTGCGAGCACATTCATTTGTAGAGGACGTGAGCCGGCAGTTTTCAGCTTCCTCTGGGCGCAAAGCCAGGCTGCCGTATACGTACATATGTATGCCTTGGCTTGGCTTGCCTTCCTCCAGCAGCTTGTTGCAATTATTTTGCTATGAGCTGATTTTTTTTTTTTTGTGTTCGCGACAACGACACTATGGACGCTGCGGTGGCATTGCATGAAATAATATCAGCGGATCCGTGGAGGTAGCGACTCTATGCACATTCAGGATGCAGCCAAATATCGAGACAGACAAGCAGCAGAGCACCGCATGGCAATTGGCAACGCAGCTGCGCGCAGGCGAAGTAAATGCAAAGAAATTGCTGCCTGCGTTTGGTTGTTTTTTTTTTAGTGCAAAACAAAGACGAGCCAAATTAGCTGAGGCGTGAGTTGTGCACTGAAGGATTTCGAGTGCATGGCGCCGCTGGACGGCAAACACACCCTCCGCACAACAACTGTCTGGACGACTGACTGACTAGGCGGTGGTGTTACGGATTTGGGTGAATGCAATTAAATTCATAGTGATGGCTGAACTCTAGTGCTGGTTTTACAGAGAGTTGTGGTACATGGGTTTATGCAAAATTGCAAGATAATGTAAAGCGAAATAGAAGATGCATATTATCCGAATTTACATAGCACTCGCTTTTGCCCACAGTTCTACCGGCGTGAAGTGATGATGATGATTTAAAATGTAAAAAAAAAAATTTAAATAAATTACATTAACGAAAGTAAATTTTATTGAAGTGAAACTTCTTAATCGAGTTCGGAGATGGTTGCGTTAAATATTTAACACCACGTCATAAAATCTGTATCGTTCGTTCGATTTTTAAAAATGAGGTGTCACATGAAAGGGCTTGACCTGCAGATGTGCAGTATGGTTTTAGTCTTTTAAAGGGTTGCCATATATACGAAAATCAAATTCAAATTATTTATTAAGTTAAACAAATTATCCCAATATGGGTATCAAAAGAAATGGCTAAATGTAGGAGAGTTGCCACCTGTTTCAAAAGTAAAATTTAGTTAAATTATACAAAAGTCTTACGCTTAAAATACTATACAGTACAGAAAGAGCTTACACAGAAACACAATTCAAATATTTTTGAGGTGCCTGAAGAGGGTGGCCACCTGTTTAAAAAGTTAAACTCAAATTATTGAAGCAAATCTTATTATTATAGCTCCGTTATGTTTGCGATAAATATTTAACGTCACGGTACAGGTAGCATATGACGGGTATAGAAAACGAATAGCTGCGTTAAACGCCAATTGGGCGGGAAAAGACTAATGCAAAGACAAGAATATAATCAAAAACAAATATAAAGATAAGATGAAGATGAAGATGAAGATGATGATGGAGATGAAGAAGAAGATAAATGATTAAGATGAAGATAAAGATAAGTAGACTGTTATGATCTACCTGTAATTCTCGCAGGAGATCAACGTCAGCGTTTCGCTGGCTAAATCTGATAAACTGACTAAATTTTTTAAAGAAAATTTTTTACTGGAAATGGTTAATAGTAGAAATGACCCAACAACCTAAGGAGCGGCTACCATTGATGCGGGCTTTTCCAGAAATATTAAAAATATTGAAATAAAACGTTTCATATCTTTCTTTAGTTACCACAATCTACTAGTTAATACTGTAGATATGGATGTTTTCTCAGCCACAAATAATAATTAAACTTTTCAGTTGGTTATAAAAAAAAAAATTAAAGGTCGTTAAAAAAATATGTTTTTTGTGTGTTAGGAAATATGTACATGTGTATGTATATCGCACATTTCTTTCTTTCTGGCATTTCCTCTATTAAGTTTCACTTCTTCCGCGCGTAGGGACTATACGCTCTGAGTTTTTATTAATAAAAAAAGTAATTTTTAAGCAAAAAAACCTACTTCAATCCTCATATAAAAATCTAAGATTATCGTTGATCTCTTCATGAACCAATGATCGGATTTAAACCAAATTAGAATGGGACCAACTGTGAGGTACATAAAAAAAAAAAACAAAAAAAGAATATTCCAACGAATTGATAACCTTCCTCCTTTTTGAAGTCGGTTAAAAAGTTGTTTATTGTCTGGAGGTTCCATGTGTGTTGAATTTCAACTAAACTGGTAATTTCAGTATAAAAAATGCAATCTGCATTTCAAATAAATTGGCCATTTCAATATAAGAAGACAACTTATATTTCGTAGGTAGTCTTTATATGAACATATGAACATATGAAGAGACGACATTTTGGCCAGCTTTAGCTATTTTTCTTTTGCTTGTTTAAGGTGTTAATAAAAATGTAACTCATTACCTAAAAAAATCAGTATGTATATATAAATTTCTTGTATTTTTCGAATTTTTCTACAAAGTTTTATTTTTGGACTTCAACCACTAGAATAAGTCTCCGGACTTCACCCACCAGAATAAGCCTCCGTACAATATTTTTTTTTTCTAATATTTGCAATGTTTTTCGTAAAAATTTGTATCCTTAATTTTTAATAGAAATATAGTTAATTCTGATTCAAATGGCAAATAAATTAATGTTTCAAACTTTTTAAAAAATTTTTGGAAAATTCAACAAATTTTCACCAATATTTTCAACTTTGAAACAAAATCGTTTATAATTTTTTTGAGTTCTTCAGTATAATATAGTGCAATTTTTAAGTATGTAGCTACCATTTATTTTACCGTTTTGTTTAAAAATTTAAAATTTTGGTGAAAATTTGTCGGAAACAGTTTCACCCAGCAATTTTAAAATTTATCAGACATTTGAAATTGATTAATGCAACCGTTCATGATTGATTTTAATTGTTTAAATAGGTGACACCCTCTTCAAACCCGTTTTCGTAAGATAGCTTTCTTAAACATCTTTCGTTTGACATCAATACTGTTATATTTTATTTAATTGAATTTAGTGTTTAAACAGGTGGTAACCCTCTTCAAAATACATATGTACATATTTTCGAAATAAAGCTTTTTTTAACCTGTTTCGTTTGTCATCCATTATTGTAATATTTTATTAAAATATTTAACTAAATTTAATTAGTGTTTTAAACTGGTGGCAGCCCCTTTTAAAAATATTTAAAAAATAAAGACTTTCAAAGACTATGGAGGAATTGCTTAAGAAGGGAAAGTCGTGGTTGCTCTTTGGGCCGTGTAGCCTATTTAAGACGAAGGTGGTCTCGCGTGTCTTAAGGCCCATTCATTGAACTTATTGCATCTAACCGAAGTGAATTTCGAAAAGAGCCTTATTTAGCATAGGGAACAGAAAAGTAGAAATGGGTGTTTTGGGGCTCAAAACCGGTTCGATGTAGAAGGGCGTGGAGTAATCATGTTCCAAATTGTTCTCGGATTTATATTGGGCTAATCGCCGCAACAACAGCCCTTGGTCTGGTAGATACTTAGGATACATAGAAGAAAGCAAGTCATCTCGCCTGTCTTGATTGGATAGGTAAAAAAAATAATCGATAATTTTAGACAATGAGGTGTATCGTACGAATCGAAAATTTGAAATTTTTTTATAGAAAATGATAGGAAAATTTCATGATTTTCGATTCGATACAATAAAGAAATTATACGGGAGTATGCGGGAGTTTCTCGAGAATTTTTCCCGCTTTATGCCGGACTTTCCAGATTCAGCAGTACATTCAATGATAAACAGAAAATATTGATTGTTTGCTGTTAAACAAAAAACTGTTTGAAAATTTTGGTTTTTAGTTTTAGCTTAAAAACACAAAAGCATACTACGTACAGTAGACTGTACCATCTTACAAGCGAACAAAAAAAGTTCGCCGTACAACCCTGAGTGAGTGTAAAGTATTTTTGCAAGGCAATTTGGAAAAAAAATTTGCCTGAACCTTGGGTGGGTCGCCTGTTTACATTTTTCGTGACCATAACATCGATACATCATACTTTATAATTCGACTATAAAAGCCGAAGATAGTACGTAAAATTTAAAAAGGCAACTCCCAAAAAAAATTTTTTTTCGAAAGATGTACGGCGAACTTTGTTTTTCATGTTCGGCCTGTGGTACAAGGTATACATTGCTCTTCAAATCAATATCCTTTACCTTAGTTGACAGACCACATCTGTACCAAAATTTCATCCCTTTCTGAGCAGACCAATTTTATAAATATTTAGTAACTTGAAAACCAAGTGCAGCTAATATTCATAACTCATCTCGCTTTGTCTTAACAATATGTATGTATTCCAATAACGGTCTTTAACAAAACCAACAACAAATCAGATTTATGTTTCATAAAAATTTCAAGTAAAAAAAACTTGCTAAAATAACTTTTGCAGCTGTCTCTTCTGGATTTCTATTCTTACTTTATTGCTATGATTAAAAGTTATACATACATTACAGAAGTATACATAAATATGTACATATGTATGTATCCTAGATGTGAACGACATAATATGCGGCATATGTGCCCACATTTTTGCGTGACCCATTGACCTTTTTCCCTAAGAAGCAAGCGGCAGGCAGCTGCCTTATCGATAAATAATCATGCGAATGCGCCATAAATTACACTTACCGAAAATCTGCGCAATATTTTATGCACATTTCACCAGCTAACTTTCTTCGTACTTCAACCCCAACTCGATTTTGCTGTGCTTCATAAATTTGTCTGATTATGTAACAAAACATTAATGCAATTTTTTTTTTATTTGTATTGTTTTTTTTTGCTGCCTTGCAAAGCAGTGTCCGTCCTTTCGTCAAGAATCCCCTAAAGATTGTGTAACATTACAGAAATGGCACCCTCCACAAAAAAAAATAAATAAATACATGCGTGCATACGTACGTAGACGCACCACCACACACACTTCTTTCGTTACTTTCACCTTTGCCTGCAATTCCTACAGTTGCATTATATGCGAGCGTACAGTTGCGCTCAGCTCAAAGGTAAGAAGTTCTTCCCCTCAACTATGCGCAGGACTTCTTTCTATTCCTTTCAAAATGGTACAGTTGTTTTGGCGTCCAGTTGGTTCTATTGCTCCACACCTGCCCTGCTTGTTTGCTACAACTTAGAGGGTTTCGTTGTAAATTTTTCCTGCTTTGCCACCGCTGCTGCTGTTGTTACATCCCCAGCAGTCGCCCTGCCCTGCCTTCTTCGCTGCCGTTTAATACCCGGTTTGGTTTGCCAGTTGGTTGTCTCTCGTCACTTTTTACCGGCAACATCTGCCTAGGCTTGTGGTTATGCTCGCTCGCTTCTTTTACTGCCTAAGCAGCATTTCTTCCTTGTAATACGTGTTGGCCATGGCTACTCCTTCTTGACTGTTATCCTTCCGATAGCATAAGAGTTGTTTTTCTACGAGTACTTATTATTAACCGGTTGGTTTTGGCCTATGTCATTTACAAGCTGGATGACTTTTTTTTTGTATTGATTTCGACTAACTTCGCTGCTGCTGTTATTGCTGCTAGCAAGATTATTGATCTCTTCTTGAATAATTATTTTTACTTCGACAGGTGTTTTGCTTAACTATGCAACTAATGAGTCGTTAATTGTGCATTGAATGCCATACGAATTGCCTATTCTGAGTTACGGCATACATTTGAGTTTAATATAGAATTTGCCGCAATTCCACAAACGAATTATCGAAGTAGTATGTCGGCGCTGTTGAGGAGTGGACTAAGTAAGGGAATATCGTACGGAGGAAAGGTAAGTTTAGGTTTAGTTGTGGTTGCCTTAGATTAGGAAAAAGCTTGGACGTAAAGTAGGCTGTCCTTTGTGATACCAAGCAAATTTGCTCATTTTGCTCATTCGATGAAACGCCGGGAGCCGATTACGAATTTACGAAAGCAGCAGGGTAAGCAGCACCTTCGACTAACTCCGATACAACACGGATCAGAAGGATCTTGTGACTGCTCAATTGCTTGTTTTTGCACAGTGCTCGCTTACTTAAGGTTATCCGATAGTTTCAAGGACCTTTGCGTGTATGATTCTGAGGTCGCTCCATGGCTGGATCGTAGTAACTCTGGTCGCGTTAAAGCCACTTCTAAATTTGGCGGTGGAAGACTTGGAATTATTTCCAGTGATTTGGTGGGTAGCGCTCCGTAGAAAATGATTTCTCTTGCCACCGCTGTGTACATCCAGTGTACCTACTATATATGGCTTTATTCCCCATTTTTCCCCTATAGCCGACTTACAGGCATACAAGGCGGTGTTGGCTTCTCTGGAAAAGTCTTCGATATTACGCTTATAGTCAAGTGTCTTGTCTAAAATAATTCAAAGGTATTTGACCCCAGATGAGAGAGTCAGTTCTACACCGTTTAAGAAGAGAGGTTTGAATGGAGGAATTTTATACCTCCACGTGAAGAGTATCATCTCAGTTTTGGGATTAACGTCACGCTATTGAGGTTGAACGTTGGCGGGAGAGCACGAGATTGGACTCGGTACATACATATGGGTCCAAAATGGACAAAGGAGTAGGCAATACGGCATACTGCCCGGAACTTGAACATAGTAAGTCTTATATGCTGCCGAATACAAATTGTAGTATTTTCCAGGCAGAGATTTCAGACATTAAAAAATGCGGTGAAGCCAAAGATACTAATAAATAACCGAATAAATGGACAAGTGAATATGTATGGTGACAGTCAAGCTGCTATAAAAGCATTACATAATATTCTCCAGAACTTTCTCAAGAAGGAGGCAAACAAACTCTTTATACGAGGACGGACATTCGGCAGATGCACCAACAGAGGTTATGCCAATTTCACTACAAGCAATAAAACGGGTTCATGCATGACTTCTACACGATTCAGCAGGCAGGACAGGTATGGACTAAAACTTAAAAGCTGCATGGTATGAAGGTTCCCATAAACCCTTCCAGCGCAGATAGAAGCACTGCTAGCAGCGGCGACACAGCAAAAAGCTTCGACTGTGTTTGGATCGTTTTGCTAGTGAAAAGCGTAGTTCGGCACCAATCCCACTAGTTAGATTCATCAGGGAGATACGAGACCAATGGGATAATCATCGAGACAACACTTCAAAATTCAGTGAACAAGACCTGCTCGCTACGATGCTTACGGAAGTGGAATAGTGACTTAACGAAACTAAGAAAAGAAACTAGGAGAATGGTGAACACCTGTTATAAATTTAAATCTTGGAAGCCATACAAAGGTATTCTGAAAATATATAAAAGAGAGATTCGACGTTCAATGAAGCAGCATTGTAGAGCCACTGCGAGACTTTAAGAGCAGTCGTGCCCAGCGTAGGGCACTTGCTTATGGAGTTCTGCCAACGTTGGGCATGACTGGTTTAGAGAGTATCAAGTACAAAGCCAGACTGAGTAGGCTATTGGCGAAGGACTACTCCTGTCACCCAAACCTCCTCCGTTGTGCCGACGATGTACGCAGAGATTTTGTGTAAGACTCAATCAGGCTGCTCGTTAATACTCATTTTCCGAGAAATTCGCAAGAAGTGTACACTCCGCTTCCAAGAAGGTATGCTGGTGCTCAGCACATAGCGGAATCAATTTTCACAAGACCAAAAATATCATAGACGTTAAAGGCCGTCACGCCTTACAAAAGTCCGGGTAATTTCATCTGTGGTGAGCAACATCATAGATGGAGCTCTAGCTGAATTACCGCAGGTCAAAGCCTACGATTATCTAAACAGGCGAACTATCTGCGAGTCATACTGGATCCCAAGCTGAGTTGGAATTATATAAATATTGCGGAAAGAGTAAAGAAAGCTAATTACTCCTATTAGCGGCTCCCTCGATCACAGATCCGATCTCACTCCCCATATATAGAGAAATCTTTCTCAAAAGGTGGCGCATAGCGGTATACTTCCGTATATCCAAACTCATATGACCCGTGTAAAACCCTAAGAGAACACGCAACTTATTAGTAAAACCCAGACCTGACGTTGCGAGGCTAGCAGCGATACACTGGGCATTGGCCGGTTGGCACCCGCGCGCGAAGGCTGAGCAAACGCCGACAACGACTTATGTATGTAGAGGCTGTAGAAACGAGGAGGAAACAGTAGAGCGCCCCGCCGAGCTTTAATGAAGAGCAGGTATACCATACTAGGAGCTTCTCGAGTGCACATCGTTAAGAGAACTCCCTGATATATGTATGTAAGCCTCCACGACCACGCCGGTTCGTTCTAACACATTTAATCGAGGTATACTGCTCTTGGTCGTAAAAGGTTTTCCTCACAAAGTTTTTTTTTCAGTTTGCCTAGAAAAGTACCCAAGTAACCCAATCCAACTGCCCTGGACTGACTAGAGATAAGTGATCGGATTTACTGACTTGCAATGCAGCAAGGAAAGACCTCGAATCTGCTTAAGGACCAAAGTATTCAGAATAATAGCAACCATAATGGCTCACAGGCCCTAGACAAATATGCGACACGAATAAATCTTCCTGTAATATAACTTGCCGATGCTGTCGGCTAGAATATAGTAAAGAAATTGATCAGCTTTTCCTGTGTGTTCATGGGCGGAATAACAGCATCTGTTTAGTCAGCTGATTTTGCCTGAAATTTTTCAGCCAACTAAATAATTAACATTTGGCAACTCTTTCCACAATTTTTATTATAAATTCCAGAGATGAACTTCACGAAGGCTATCTCTATGTTCTATTTTTTCGAATGCCTGCTGTTTTTTTTTTGCGCATAAGAGATTATGCGGGATCTAAATAGGTAATAAACGTTCTCAGCTAGTGAACTGTATACAGAAAATTCCTGATCAAAGTTCGCTAGCGTCGTTGATAGACGTTGGTGCATGCTTCCTGTGCTAAATATATGAACCCATAAATTTTAATTAGTTCACCAACTGAAAAGCGAAATTACTGTAAATGAAATGTATTTAAGAATATGTTGTAAAATATACAAACAACCAAACAGTTTCCACATGAAAAAATTACAACAACAAAAAGATAACTTATTTTTTCTTAGTTCGTAAGTGGGACAAGCAAGCGAGTGAATGTGTCTGACCCATATGATTTGAGACGCGACGAGTGACAGTATGTCAGCAACGTCAACGCCTATTTGGAGTAAACACTTGTCTCTTGTTGGAGCCAGCAGCCAGCACCGGAGCCAGTGGGCTGTGTAAGCAACGCAGAAGCCGCTCACGTCGCACTTACTACTTGCAAGCATTCAATTGTAACAACTACGCTAATGCGATAAAAGATGAGGAGGAGGATGCGGCTAAGCGGCATCTGCGGGCATTGTTGGAGTTATCAACCGCGAGGTGGACAGACTCATAGTCACGTTTATTTAAGACGTCTCTTTACTGCTTGTGGTACATACCTTCATACGTAAAAACAATGCGCCCATTCAAGGAGCGGAAAGTGCAAAGCGCCAAAGAAAAGAATTGAGAGGAAATTACAAACGAAAACAAAAAAACACACCAGTCGCCACAACATAGAGCAACAAAGCACGCCAACGCGATGCAGTGGTCCGCTGCGTAGGTGGAGAGAAAGAGTAAATGGTAATATAATTTATACTTGTATGTGTGTTAACAGTGCGCAAAAGCGGCTAAGGCAATAACATCGGCTGCGGTAGTAGCGTGGCGGCCAGCGCACAGTGGTTCAAAACTGTCATTTAATGTTCATTATTCACTGGAGCCTTCATTTCTCACTCCGTTTGATTATTATTTTTTAAATACTACTGTTGACGCTGAGGACACTGCAGACGCTGCACAGTGGTTCAAAACTGGAATTTAATGTTCACTGGGGCCTTCATTTTTCACTCAATTTAATTTAGCTTTTTTTTTAAGAAAGGTTATAAAATTTGCTAGAGACCAGATGAAGTAGGAATTTTGAAGAAAATCGATTCTCCTGTTCCAGTTAATAATTGTTAAACAATAAAAACTAGTCGAAAACAGTTTTAGGGTTCCCCCAAAATTATAAAAAAAACATTAAAAATAAAATTGAAATGTTTTAAAAACAAATTTTCACCTAAGTGATTTTTCTTTAGTACTTGGAAAATTTTTGGTATGCGATTTTGTAGCTCATGAAATTTTAGTATAATAAAGTGCAAGTTTCAAGTGGCTAAAAGTTGGCGTTGATTTTTAATAATAAAAATATAAAACTGCATACTCAAAAAAAAAAAATATTTTTTGTTTTTGTGAAAAATGTTTTTTTAACATTTCAAACTTGTATTATGAAATTTTTTTTCATTTTGGGGGACCCTTCCTATAATACTTTTAAACTAGTTTTTATTATGTAACATTTATTAACTGCAACAGGAGAATCGACTTTCCTCAAAATTCCTACTTTTTCCGCAATTCACACTAAAAAAATCGGACTCAACTGGTGTTTTGCTAATATTAAAAGCATTCATTAAAAAAAAAATTAATTAAATTGGTTGAAAAATTAAGACTCTAGTGAATTACGAACATTAAATTCCAGTTTTGAACCACTGTGCATCGTCTGCAATGTCCTCAGCGACAACAACAGTATTCCAAGTCAATTCGGAGCGATAAAAATAGCATTAATCGTATAATCTCATTTAACTTGTTTCAGGCATCGTTCGTATTATTTTTGGTCTTTCCTTTTTGTTACGCCGTTTTTTCACTTGACCAGTTTTTCATTAGCAATTTTTTCAGTATTTTTGTTGTATTTTATATATAGTATATTTTCACAATGGTCTTGTATTTAATTTTGTGCCACAGCAATATATATAAGTTTGCCCCTTTATCTGTATTCTAAGCGATACAGGAAGATACAAACATACAAACATACAGTGACGAGCAAAACTGTAACATGATGTAACACTTTTTATTTCAGCCACCGCTATCTTTCAAAGTTCTAACGACTTTCATACTTTTGTTGTATATTCTTATTGGTACACCCCTACTCCCGCTCTCATAACGATTTGAAGTCAATCCAACAACAATAAAAAAACCTGGAGACAAAAATGTAAGTTAAGGCAAATGTTACAGTTTTGCACTCACTCTCAGTTTTGCATTTTACAGTTATCTTTTGCTTAGTTGGAAGTCAGATGACTTTTTTCTATATTGTAATTTATTCAAGAAGTGATCACCAATAAATAATATGGTTAATCAGGAAACATAAATGTAAATAATAGATTTACTGTGGAAAGGCGGGACCGCAGGGAAAGTGGCAAAAAATTGCGAAGTTTGCCACATGAAAATTTTAAGACTGAGAAAAAATATAAACTAAAGTGTTACTAAGGACAAAGGAAGTCTGTCAAAATATATTACAGTCCGATATCTTGTGAACTTAGTAGCAAGTAGCGCTGCAGCCACTACTATAGAAGCGCTTAAGGTTTTAAAATTGAATGCAAATCAGTAGACAGTGAGGCGAAAAATTGCCAAATTGAGCGCAATGGATCATAAAAGAAGAAAACAGCAAATTTGATCAAAACACATGTGCGAGTGTGGCAGTGCTTTGCTGCATCGGACCGTTGCCTATTGGGATATGTTTGGCCTTACAGAATGCAATAAAAAACACATTTTTAAGATTTAATTGAGGGTTATTTGGACTGACAAGACTAAATTAATCGCTTTCAATCAGATGGCCGGGCATGGTATTGGATCAAAGGCCCAAATTAAGCCCATGCGCATCATGTAAGGCAAACTGTGAATCACAGTGTTCGGTCAATATTAGTTTGGGGTTGTATTTCAAAAATATTGTTCGTCCGTTAGTACGCATTATGCATAAAGAACAGTATCTGTTCATATTTCAACAAAATTTGCAAGATGTAGTCGAAAAAATTAGAGTTTCTGCTGAAAAATCAACCAAAACGCACTGCATATGTTCGCAAAGACTGAAACAAAAGAAAAAATTTGCTAATTTGAAATGACCTCCACAATCCGAGGACATGAATCTCATCGAGAATTTGCGAAATCAACTAAAAGCGCATCTTACTAAATATCCAAGTCCGTCCAATGGAGTACATGAGCTGTGAAAGCAAACCAAGGATATATGGGAGGCTATACCTCCAGAATTTTTACAGAGATACACATTAGGTATGCCAAATTGCAACCAGGAACTAAAAAAACCAAAAGCATACTGAACATTGTGTTAATAATTTTTTTTTTCGTGAAAATTGTCAAAAACTTGTTAAAAATATATGAGTGCAAAACTGTAACATTTGCCTTAATTTACATTTTTGTCTGCTGGTTTTGTTATTGTTGTTGAATTGACTTCAAATCGTTATGACAGAGGAAGCAAAGATGTACCAATAAAAATATACAACAACAGTATGAATGTCGTTAGAACTTGGAAAGATAGCGACGGCTGAAATAAAAAGTGTTACTCCATGTTACAGTTTTGCTCGTCACTGTACATACTATATGTACATAAGTGCATTAGAGCAGAAATGTAATTGTAGCAATGTTTATCGGCCACTCTGGAATGCCACAAACAAAATGTGCGAAAATGTTTGCTCTAAAAATTCAACAATTTAAGTTCATTTGCGAAAATTTAACGGTGTATAGACGGAGCCTTCACAAATTGATGATTATTTTCCAGAACCAGTTTCGCAACACTGAAACAGCCGATGTTCTACATATGTACGTATGTACATATTTACCAGTTCAATGACATTAATGGTTACTCAATTATGACAACATACATACCATCATCAACAACAACACACCACCAACACAGTAGCGTGATGTAGATTGAATATATTTTGTTTTTTCCCCCCCTTTTTCATTCACAAAACCAAACGACGACAGGTCAATTTTAGACGATTTAACGAAAAAGAAATATTTGCCATATAAAATTGAGGACCGTTTTCTCAAGTAGCTTAGAAAATTTATGTGCCCTTTAAACACAAATTTTGTTCTCCAAAAAAAACAATGTGTTTGAAGTGCAGTTACATTTTAAAAGCTACTTGAGAAAACGGTATATAATCTTGTAGGAACATACATACATATGTATACAGCAGTGTTCACGAAAATAGTAGTGCGACGTATTGACAAGTTTTATCGCTTTAACTTCCTTTTATTTAATTCTAATTATTTTTCAACAAAAATACATATATTTGGGGTATTCGCAACGGTGTCGTAAGTGTCGTATTGTTGTATGACGTCAACTTTAGACGTCTAAAAATGTATTAACTGGTCTCGAAAAGTACCATCAAAGTCATATTATGCATTTCCGCAATGTTAAAAATAGTTGGCTGTGATTTCAAGTTCTCTAAACATTTATTTAAGCTTTTAAAGTTTACAACATACAACAATACGACACTTACGACACCGTTGTGAATTCCTCAATCGACATCTGTGCGGAAGATCGACCTATGTATCTCGGCAGCAAGTTCGATCTCAGAAAACTTTTCAACAACGACCTATTTCGGAATTTGATTGAAGATCATATATGGGCATTCCCATGGTGGCGCACGTGACAGTCGTACGATTTCAATGTGATACAAAAAAGGAATACCATTTGTTTTCTTTAACTTTTTTGGGCCATTGTATAGCACATAATTAGCTCTATATTTAACCGAAAAATTAAATCAATCGAACTGCTTGGTCCTGAAATATAAGCATTTAAAGAGAGTGTCGTTACGTGACAAAAAATGGAAGTTGATTTTTTCTTTTCTTACAAAATCGCAAAACTCTGCGAATTGTGGATGGCTATTTTCATGAAACTTATTTTAATATGATTTGGAGCAATTCTAGTTGTTTTTAGAGTTTTTTGAATTAATGCAAATTGTTTCAATTCTCTTTTACAACCCCAAGTGTGAAACGTGACGTGACGTGGCGTCACGTGACATAAATTTCCATCGTTATATTTTTGTTAATATTGCTTTTAAATGAATTTTTAACGCAAATAAAACATGTATTTTATGTAGAATATACTTTATATTTTGACTTCAGCGCCAATTCAGGGTCAATTTATTAGAAATCTATGATTTATTATGTTTCAACCACATACGCCAAATTCGAACCAAATCAGACCATAAATACGGTTTTTCGAAATATCTCGACCTTGGCACCACCTAGGAAGACCATTTTATGCAAAGATGATTATACTTACATAGCCAGTATATATTTTAAAAAGCAGACAAATCGGCCCGTAAATACGTTAGATATAAAACTTTTATTTTTTTTGTCGTGGTGGACCTTCCGTTGGAAACACCCATATACAAATTATACCTTACTGAGATATTCTACTCCCGCAGGACCTAATTTTTCAGAATCAGTGTGCAAATTCCGTCGGAAGCAATGACTTTGGAGGCTTTCACCTTCCCGATGGTTACCTGAACCTCACCGATGGTGTAAGCAAGAGGTGCACTGAGTGCTATCAGTTTGTGCAACCTTCTGGTCCGCCTGAAATTTGATTTTGTCGCCAGAAGGATGCGGCGTGAACTTTCGGCTCAAATACCTAGTACAGCGCTTCGGGCCCGACGAGGTGCGGTCACCGAAAGAGATTTCCACTCTATTGTCGCGCTTGGTCGGGTTGGACGGTGACTTTACGGGTGACTAGAGTTTACTCACACCAGAGGTGAAATTGCAATTCTTTAGATGCTCCTTGCACTTCTTCCGCTTATGTGGGTTTATATAAAATCCCTTTTCTTTTAGCCACCTGTTACTCATAACCTGGGTCACCGGCCAGGTAGAGCATTGAAGAATCTGGAAGGAATGAACGATCGCCTACTTAAAACCCTGGATGATGCTACAAGCCCAAGTCATATCCCCATGGTGGAATTCCGAACTTGGCACTCTCAGGTCGAGGCCACGCAATGCGCGGCAAAGCGGCGGGCGGCTGAGCGGCGCCATACAGAAATGCCTCTCAGCCGCTCAGAATGTCCGTGGCCACTTCAATAGTATTTCATACATTTTAATTATAAGCTGCTCAGCCAATCAGTCGTTCGCCGCTTTGCCGCTCATTGCGTGGCCTCGGCCTTAGGGAACGGGTGAGGGAAACTTTCAAACCAATGACATGGAAAATAAGAGATTTCTAAAGATTCATAAGAAAGGTGTACGTAGAGAAAAAAGCTCAATGGCGAGGAATCGTTGAAAATAACATTATAGGCCCACTTCCCAAGGAACGAGGATGCAGGAGATGCAGCAAACACTATTGCATAGCAAGGGAAAGCATTGTGGGTAATCTATGATCACAGTACATCTCACCGGGTCTGGATGGCAATCGAAATTTGTTTGAGTATGTAGCATATTCGAAGGCTGTATAAGGCTGAGCTTTGTTCCAATGTCATGAAGGGCGGCAAGGCTTGTTTTCTTGCCAAAAGTAGTTGGGCGAATAAGGGCCGAAATAGAGGCTGTAAATAATGGAGAGTTCGCATTCGGGGTTTTCCTTTTTCACTAAACTGTTGAACAAAGGCATTTTAAGGGACTATAATCGCTAGTGGTCAAGAGGATACTAAAACAAAACGCAGGGTGGTCCTGCAGAGCTCATAACCTACGCGGATGAGTCTCCGCCAAAGTAAGCGGAAAGTATCAGAGCCCAATACCACGTGTCTTATAACCGACTAGAGCAAGAAATGTTACGTCATATGGGGGGAATAGAGTCCTCTCGAACAAATTACAGCAAACTGGGACTTCAGTTTTTGCAGGAAGGTAAATATAAGATTTATTATCGTTTCTCGCACACGACATCGAAATTGAAAAAATTTTGAACTAGTATACTTTTGAAGAACGTAAGCGGTTTATAACCCTCGCCTATGGACGATTGAGAAATTTGGATAGCAATGAAGAAAACAAGTTTATATAAAGAAAAGAAAAACTAAAACCATTACGAACCCCAAACGGCCCAGCAAGGCCAAAAACAATAATATTTAAGCTCATATGCAGTATTACAACAACGGCAACAAACCGCTTAACTGGCTAATATTACGACACGTAGCACAGCAACAATCAAACAAACCGATAGCAGCAAAATCTTGACTGACCAAGCCAAATCAAGTCTGCAAGGCAAATCTACAGCGACAACAGCGATTTTGCTGGAAAACGAGCTGCATACATATATAAATGTAAATATGTATGTAATGAAGACATGTATCCGAAGAGCTACGGTGAGGTGTCTTTACAATTATGGAAGTTACGAAAAGCGGTAGTAAACAGAGATCGAGACCGAGGCTAAGGCCGAGAATAAATTTGGTACTAGCCACTGCTGACCGACCAGAAGACAAAACCGTAGAATGCTTGCTGTAGTACGTTTTTTTTTTTTACTACTGTATGTATGTATGCATCTATGTACTTGAATATGTCTGTACATGTGAATGTGCATGGCCCGGGTCATCAAACTATGACGTAGCGAAAACCTAAAAAAGCAAGAAATAAAACCCAGAAAAATTAAGAAACTTATAATAAAATTTAAAATGTGAAGGAGAAACAAAAAGTCAAATTTTTACTAAAACATAAGAATGGAAGGGAAAATGACTCACTAAATAAAATAGAGCTCTGAGGTTCACATTTTATGGTAAAATTGAAGGCAGCTTTTAGCAATTAGCAAATCCATTGCAAAGATGAATCAAAATAGAAATACAAATTCACAGTAACATCAATGAAAAGAACCATAACGATAACAATGCCAAATCGATAACGATAAAAATATCGACGAATAGGGCAAAATCGAAACCGATATCGGTAATGGTAATAATTAGATTTCGATAACGACACTTCTAACAATCACAAAATCGATAAAAACGGCAAAGTACATCGGTACATCGATAACAATAAACAAATCTATAACGATAACAATCGATCGATGCAATGACCAAATCGACAACGATACAAATATCGATAACAAATGAAAAATCGGTAACGATAACAATATCGACAACGATCCAATCAACAATTACACTAATATTGATAACAATGAAAAAATCCATAAATATAATTACAAAATAGATAGGAATAATATTCCAAAATCGATACAATGACAATACCGATAACAATAGAAAAATCTATAACGATAACAATATCGATAACGACAAAATCGATGATAATAATATCGGCAACAATTACAAAATCGATAACGATAGCAATCCATTGTGCTAATGTTGCATCGATCAAATAGAAAAAAAAACATTTCCAACTCAACTGGGGCTTACTCACATTAGACAT